>NC_071511.1:121522552-121825583 GCF_027887155.1 Malaclemys terrapin pileata
GTTAGGGAGCTGATTTCAGTGGCGGAGCTCCCCCCTGGCGCAGAGTGGCAGGGGGAACCAGGGGCTCACTTACTCCATTCCCACCTACTTCAGCAAAACAATAAAGAGACTCAGACCTATGCTTATTTGTGTGTGCCCGGACCCTAGGTCCAGGGAACTCATGTGAGAGTGTATTCTTATTCCTTCTTACTCCACTGCTTAACTGCACAATCCAGAACTACATTAATTAAAACAGAACAAAGCTATATATACCTTCAATATATAAAACCCACCACCATGTGCTTATTGTAGGATTACCAGCATGGAGATCTTTTAACACCCCGCTATGCATGGAGCAAATCCAAGATCCACCATAAATCTAGGGGAAATTATCTTTCGGAAGAACATGTGGCACAACCTTCAGCTCCTAATGGATGAGCTTAGGTCCAGCCATTCATACTAGCATGTTCAGGACACCCAGAAATAGATAAAATAAAAGTCACTGGTAACTGAGCACAGAGCCATTGGATCAGATCGTCGTCCTACGTTGTCCACCAACTTGAACGGAGCTACACACTAATCCCATCTCAGGATCTGGCACACTGTTATAACACTATGAAGCCAAGCACATAACTAACACATGCACAACCACACACACACTCACTCACTCACACACACACACAGGTGCATTAGTATTTTTTAAAGCCCTGTCAAACGTACTTTTGGCACGAAAACTAGAGGGAAGCAGGGATTTTACTATATTTCCTCAAGTATTGTAATAATCAGAGCTGAGGAAAATTAAAATTTCTTTGTTTTCTCTGAAATTTTTTTCCTACGGTTTTCAGGTTTGTGTCAAAAAAGCACGAAAACTGAATTTTTTTTGTTTAAAACTTTTTGATTTTACCTAAAAAAAAACTCCCACGGAAAATTCTCCATACCAGAATTTTTGTCATAAAAATTTACATTTAATTGAAAATCCATTTTTTATTAGTAAAATGTTTCAATGGACACATTTTGACAACCTCTAGTAACAATAGATAGCTCCAGTGCCCTGTGCCTAAAATGTTATCATCTGATCCCTTTTCAATATCTTAACCCAACCTATCTGTTTATTCACCAGATCCTTCAATCCCTGAAACCTTGTGCCAACACAACTCTTCAACTACCTTGCCTGCAACCTTATTCCTGTCTGTTTATCATTCTTTGTCTGCAGCTGTTCCGCTCGAGTTCCCTAATAAATTTCTACTAGAGTCCTAATTTTTAGATTGTCTGTTCTTTTCTGAACTCCCACTCAATAATGTCTCTACAAATCTTTATACCTTGTCAAATCTAAACAGATAAAAGAATCAGCCAGGTAGACAAGAAATTCCCATTGTGCAGAAGCAGGAGGAATATGAATCTATGCAAAGAGACCCTGTCATCGCAGACTGGTTACAATGAACCATTTCATTGCATTATATTTTTTTTAATGAAAAATATGTGGATGCTTAAAAAAAACCATCAGGTTAGAAAAGTATTAGAAGACAGCATGATACCATAGCTAGGGCACTGAACTGGGAGACAGGGAAGATGGCTTCTGGTCCCAGATCTCATAGTGACACCATAGAATCATAGAATATCAGGGTTGGAAGGGATCTCAAGAGGTCATCTAGTCCAACCCCTTGCTCAAAGCAGGACCAACCCTCAACTAAATCAGGGCCAATCCCCAACTAAACCAGTGACTTTGGGCAAATCATTTCACTTCCCTAATACTGTTTCCCTTCCTATCCCTCCTCTGCCTTTTCTGTGAAGACTGTGAACACTTTGGGGCTGGGGTAGTCTCTTTTTATGTGTTTGTCCAGCGCCTGGCTCAATGGGTCCTGATCTTGGTTGGGGCCTTTAGAAGATACTGTAGTGCACATAATTCATAATCATGGTATTTAGGTTAAAAGAAATCAATGACAAAAGTTTCACTTTTAAAAATATTAAAGCATCCCTCTGTCCTTTGGAAACCTAAACACACCTCCACTGAAACAGACCAGAAACAGACAGTGAAGCTGACCAACCTATTTTTTTTTTGTCTTAGCTGAGTGAACTGCACAAAGATAAACAAACAGAACACAGAACGCCAAGTAAACCTGATTTCTCAAATTCTCTCTTTCTTTTTACCGAGGATGATTAACACTTATATTCTGATCCCATCTACGCAATCTGCCCTGTCATTGTGACATGGGGAAGGCATTTGATAATTGCCCATGTTTCTTTCTTGCGTGCGCATTCAATGTCTGCCGGGAGATTTTTAACTAGGAAATTATGTTTTATTAAAGGTATCCACAAAATGGCAGTGTCCAAAATGGAGACAAGCTGGAATTTTTAAAGAAGCCTGATGGATTTAGGCCCCCAAATACCATTTCCGTGGGATTTGGGTGCCTAATGTCCTTACACATGCCTTTAAAAATCGTCCTGCGAGCGTGCCATGAATCGGTGACCTGTCAAGGCTTTGTGTCAATCCACTGCCTGGTGGTGAAGTTTTCTGGACAAACGCACCCCAACGAAGGCCTCCTTGCTGAATACAGAGAGGTATTGGGGGCAAGCCACAGCAATCGATTATCCCTGGGAGGTTGACAAAGGGGATCAGAGCAAAGGTCTGTGATTTCCAAGAGATCCTGATAAATCATGTGCCAGCGGCTCATGGCAACATGGTGGTTCCAGATGCCACTCTGAGTGCCCTGGGGACTGGATCGCTCGAGCATAATCTTCAGCCACATCAAGCTCCCCCTGGGTGCATCTGAACGAGGGAGGTGAAAGTGGTGCTAAGTCGCACATCAAGCTCTCCTGATCCCAAAGGCCAGCCCCTTAGGGGCTGTTCTACTGATGGGGACTGGCTACGGGGCAGTGATCTCTGGCCCTGCCCCCTCTTACTTGGCCACAGATCATGAGCAGTGGCAGTGAAACCCACCCAGATACAGATTTCTCCATTGCGTCCTCAACTCTGATCTCCAGGGAGCCCCTCTACGGGAGAGAGAATAGCTGAACCTCTTGTGCTCCATTCAGCCATTGCCCTCTAAGCTGAGACCATCAGACAGGGAACTAGGTAGTTGAAACCACAACGGGGATTTTTGCAACATGGTCAATTATATCTCCAGGATCCTCAATGGAGGCCATCAGGCAAAAGGTCCTTTTATTGCAACTGCTGTCAAGGCCCCGGGAAATGCCCTTATCCAGCGGATGTGGGGTTGGCCACAGAATCCACTACCCGCTGCAGAACTGTGTAGCGAGACCTAAGCTAGCATTGTCCATTGCCCAGCACCTAGAACTATGGTCCACGACTAAGGCTCTTGGGCACTACCGCAATACAATACATGGCCATCATCACTCCTTGTAGTATCAGAGGGGAACAGCTGCTAGCCAGAGGTATACTTCCTTATTCAGGGCTTGTCTCAAGAGTGCAGGGGTCTAGGAGGGGAGTACCAGCATCACTCTGACCTGGGACTTCCTTATGACCGTGACAGACAGAAGTATTGTCTGGTGCCATCTGTACTAACCTCAAACTGGGCTAGTGTTTCAGAAGAAGGAAGAGAAGTGGAATGGTCTCAGCTGGATTTCTATGCCCACCTGAAACAGATGATGGCTGGATTTTCAAAGAGGCGTACAGAAGTAAGGAGCCCAATTCCCATTGAAAACCAATGAGATTCGGGCATCTCACCGCTCTTTGTGTGTCTGAAAATCTTCCTCTACGATTATGCCCTATCCTGGCGTGTCTTTCTACAGGCTTGGGCTAGACAGCCCCGAGGCTGCTCCAGCCAGCAGACACCTTTTCATGATAACTAGTAGAGCTTTGCAGCCCTCCCTGCATTGGGACGTTCGTCATTCCACCCACCTTCTGTGAAAGGCTTCAAGTTTGGCCACCTGAATGCCATTCTCCTAATGAAGCCAGTAAATGAAAGGAAGGGGGCAGCCCGCACTTCAGTGGTCCAACAAGCCCAGAGACCTACCTCTTCCATAAGGATGATGAAGGTGGTGTTGTGCCCTTGCTGGGCAAGCAGCTTGCCGTCGGTGGTGAGAACATGCAGCCCACGCGGGGCTTTGCCGGGGCACTGCTCCGCTTTGGCCACGTATTTTTCCCGCAGCCCATCCGTGCAATTGTTAGACACAATCCTCCGATACCTGCGAAACATGGACAATTCAGGTGGGGCTCGGGAGAGTTGGTTTTATTTTTGTAACGTATGCATTTCAAAGAGCTGCCCCAGGCTGACAGCCCACATGCTCCCCTCAAATCAAAGAAACTCAAAGGCTTTATTAATCCGCAGAAGCCAATCAAATCACAATCCAGCCTTCTCCGGGGACCCTGGCTTCCCCGGTGAGAACAGTTTCATATTGTTGAGCCGATTCGCTACATACCACTCTGAAAGCTGGAGAAGGCCCATTCAGCTCCCTGTTCCGTCTCCCTGTCTCCTGCATTCTGGCATTTCATTATGCTTTCGTTACACTGTGTCTGCTCCTATTCTGCTCCAAGGCACCCTGAATGATTTGGCAGGAGTTTTGTCCAGCTCAGTTTTAAATGATTCAAGGAGCAGGTTTCTCTTGGCTCCATTCAGAAGCAAAGCAAAGAGATTAGCTGCCTGTGAGGACACTTGGCAAGTTGTTGCCTTGTTCCAGGAGATTAACCCTCCTAGTCATTGCCTCGCAGAACTGGGGAAGGTGAACAGGATTTCAGCGGCTCTTCCCCACTCCAGTGCGGCCCTGCTGTCAGGGGCTCCCCCGGCTGCAGCCAGACCACTTTAATGACAATCTTTCACCGTGGAGTGGTTTCCTAAGGCCCGTGAACACGGCCTTAGAGTAGCCCAACTTTCATTGGCAACCCTTCAGTAAACAGCCAGCATTTGTGAGCAAATTGGTGAGCAGGGCATGGCACTCATGAGCAACCCTACAGCAGACCTCCAAGTAGACATCTTCTGAGGCACACAAAGAATGTTAAAATGACAAACCAGTGTCTGCAGCCCACTATTCGGGAGTGACCCTACCAAAACAAACCAGCGTCTGCAGCCCAACGTTCCGGAGTGACCCTACCAAAACAAACCAGTGCCTGCAGCCCACTATTCCGGAGTGACCCTACCAAAACAAACCAGCGTCTGCAGCCCAGTGATCTGGAGTGAGCCTACCAAAACAAACCAGCCTCTGCAGCCCAGTGTTCCGGAGCAACCCTACCAAAACAAACCAGCGTCTGCAACCCAACGTTCTGGAACAACCCTACCAAAACAAACCAGCGTCTGCAGCCCAGCGTTCCAGAACAACCCTACCAAAACAAACCAGCCTCTGCAGCCCAGTGTTCTGGAGCGACCCTACCAAAACAAACCAGTGTCTGCAGTACAGTGTTCTGTAACAACTCTACCAAAACAAACCAGCATCTGCAGCCCAACGTTCCGGAACAACCCTACCAAAACAAACCAGCATCACCAGCCCATCATTCCAGAGTAACCCTATCAAAACAAACCCGGGTTTGGAGCCCAACATTCCGGAGGCACCCTATCAAAAGAAACCAGTGGGCAGAGCCTGGTACTCATGAGCCACCCTGCGTCAGCCCTCAAAGCACATGCAGCTTAAGAATATGAGGAATGTCACAGTAACAAACCAGTATGTGCAGACCCAGTGCTATGGGAACCCTACAATAACAAACTACTAAATACACAGGGTGAAGGCGGGAAAAACTGGGTAAGGACGCACAGCATAAATCCAAGCTTCCTAAAGAGTTGTTATAAATAAGAACAGTAAGAGAGAAACAAATTATATGAAAAATCACGGAAAATACCCTGAGCGTGTCCATTTACATGTTCAGCAGCTGCTGAGATGGATATTTTGATTCGTACTTTAATTTTGCAGCAGTGGTGGCATGAAGTGTGGGCTCCCAGGATCATATATCACTTGAGAGCAATGCAATATCTACATGTCACTTACGTTAATGGACTTCTCTCAGTGTCTGAGGAATGAGGCACAATTCCATATAGACGAGGCTGCAAAAAAGCAACTCGCAAATAAGGCTGGAAACCCGCCAGGCAGAGTAGAGATAACGTTAATGGGGCCAGACTTACCGTAAATACCACAAGGTCACCAAAAGCGAGAGCCAGCTGGACTTACTTACCCAGTGCTGTTCAGGTAGCTCTGGCCGAGACTGCAGTCTTTTGGCAAGGAGGACGGGTTGAACCAGAAAGCTGGCATGCACTGGTTGTTACTGTGCCTTTCATAGCCATAGTCACTATGGAAACAGAAAGGTAATGAGGAGCATCAGATCATAATAATTAAGCACTGGAACAGTTTATCTAAAGAGGCTGTGGAATCCCCAATATTGGTGGTTAAGAACAGGTCAGACAAGCACTTGTCCAGGATGGTCCAGGTCTAGTTAATTGTGCCCTAGTGCATTGGGATGGACTAGATGACCTCTTGAGGTCCCTTCCAGCCCTACAAGTTCTAAGATTCTATGTGCCATGGGTACCCACAATCTTTGGGAATCACCTATTTACTAGAGCTGGCTGGGAAATTTGAGCTAACTTCTTTTTCCTGAAAAATCAAGCTTTATTTTTAATGACGATAGTGGAAGAGAAAATGCAGGGGTTTTGACAAGCCATGGGGGAAACAGAAGGGCTGTTCTTTCTACTCATCCTGCCTTCTAGTCCATCAATAAGTATCCAAACCTGGACTTGGATTTCACTGTGTCCATTCTTGATCAAAACTCCCAGGGTATCAGAAGGAGTCTTGACTCACGGCGAAGTAAAACCAGAGTAAATGATTCAGCAAAGCTCTTAAATAGATGCTTAACTTTAAATGCATGCTTAAGTCCATCCAAATTCAGCAACACACACGCTTAAGCCCCACTGACTTTGTTGGACATTAAGAATATTGGAATGGATTTAAACACATGATTAAGTGCTTTGCTGAACGGGACCCCAGTGAGTGCCCAAATTAGGGAGACTAACACTACGCTAAGCAGCATTGAACACTGAAACTGGAAGGATGGGAGACCCATTTGATGGGCTATGCTACAGAATGGGGAAGAATGCAGCCCCAGAAAGTTTTGCCGACCAGCAAGCATTGCAGAACTTTGGAAGATTTTTTGTTCCATGTGGTGACAAGAGAGGAAGAAAATCTGATTCACTTCTAGCTTAACTAAACCTGTATCCACTTAATTTTTTGCATTTCCTTTGGTTCCATGAACCAAACCACGTTCCGGGATCTCGCCACATTCGCGACAGGGAAGCGTCGCACAAAACACAAAGTGCCAGGAGCCAATCTTGAATGATTAGCAGATGAACAGCATGCCTGAACAGTGACAGGGCTAACAAGCAAACAAGGACATGACTGATGCCTGTCCAAAAGAACACTTACAACAAACAGTGGAACTGCCCTAGTAGTCTAATGGTTACGCAATAGAAGGCATGTCTTCCCTGCAGCTGGGAACGTACCACCAGAGCTCAGACTCTGGGGGGTCGGGCGAGCTTCAACTCTGGTGACTGGCTTGAGAGCAGCCACATCCACACTGCTATTTTTACCATGCTACCTTGAGCCCTGCTACAGTGAATCTGTCTACCTGGGCTGGGAAGCTCACTCCCAGCTGCAGTGCAGACATACCTTTACTGTCATTCAGGGGGAGAGGAATCCAGCGCACCGATCCTTCCCTGAACCTTTAGGGGATGGAAACACACCCAGCTCACACCCAGTTGTCCTCCCCGTGATGAAGTCACAAGGCTGATCAGAAGCGCAAAGAAGTCAACGGGAGTTTTTTCATTAGTTTTGGTGGGCTTTGGATCAAATCCTCTGAGCCCCGCTCTTTGGCTAGCTGGAGCTAACGTGGGGATTTATAGATAAAGAGGAAGAATTAAAAAAATGATCACGAAGTTCATCTCACAACAAGCCAACAAACTCCAACGCTATGGGAACCACAGACGTTACGAAAGCTCCACGTGCCCTACGATGCTCTTGGTTTTATCCACGAGCATGCCGGAGTCTGAACGGAAAGCTTCAGAGAAGGGTTTCAGCAAGATGAATTCACTGTGCAGCCTCACTGTTGCCAGTATTCTTTGGAGGACAGAGATTTCCGAGCTGCATAAAAAGGTTGAGAAATTCCCTAATGCTCTTTGTCGCAACGTTCCATTTAATCATTCTCAGAGGGTCAGCCTGGCACAGCAAAGAATGCCTGGCAGTGACTGCGTAATTAAAAATGTTCAGGAGGAGCCGTTCTTTGCCCAAAAGAAGAAAAGAGCTGCATAAATATTTAATAAAATTAAAGACAACATTGCTGTATGCCCCAAAGGCTGTGGGCTCGTTCATTAACTTCTGGTAATTGTATATTAAAATCTCACATGCTGCCCACCGTCCCTCTTGCAAGCCCCAGGGTTTCCATAAGTTAGGGAAATAATCAAGTCCAGCTGCTTCTCTGCCTTTCCTTTCTTGACAGAGTAAATAAAGTACCAGGGGGGAAAAATACCAGCACGTATTTTAATAACACTTCTCAGTTCCATTGCTTCTACACAAGGCAAGAGTTTGATTTTTAAAATGATTATGTCCGAGTGTGTCTGCAAGTGTCCGTAGCCACAGCTACGTCCTCATTGTATCTATCCCCATGCTTCACACAGGGTTAGCGAACCCATGTGCTTTCATCTATAACTGTGGTCTTGCCATGAATAGTGACTAGGTCATAAGGACAAGGTGGAGTTCCATGCGTCTTGCCCCTCAATGACTCCCAAGCAGATCTCTTCAGCTTACATGTAAAATATGGATTGGCCAAGATTTCCAAAACGGACTGGTGACTTTGGGTGCCCAACTTGAGATGTCTGGAAGGGTCATGTTTTTCAGAAAGTGAAAACCATGAAAACCAGGCCCCTTTAAAATATCTCCGGTTGGGCATCCAAAATGGAGGTGCCCCAATCACTAGTCACTGTTGAAACTCTTTGCTTCGTTTCCCCCCCCACACACACCCCCCCGTAACTGTCAGCCCTGCAAACTCAACCTAGGATTGGAATTTCAGCTGGTTCTTTCTGGCCCGTGCATCGCTATTAATGAAGATTCAGCACTCAGAAACCAGTTAAGGATTTTGTTGACGGTTAATCCAGCTGTCTCCGCTATAGATCTTATTTTAGTGTGTAAGGTAGGTGGAAATGATACTGAATAGATACAGGAAGCGGGTCTATTGAGTAAGAAGGTGCCATTTTTACAGTCACTCTCCAAGGTACAACTGCATTTTAAGGCCAATTAAACTAGAGTAGCTTTGCACTTCAGCCTTAAAATTACACCAGGCTGACCTCTGGAATGAGAAAGCAGGAACGCTCCAAAGCAGTAACCAACCAGACACACACAAAAGCATCTGTGGAGATCAGTGATAGGCTGAGTACAGTGGCAGAAGCAAATGATGTGGTATGGGTAAATGGTGCAGGGAGGTTCGGTGCTTATTGCAAAATGTTAGCTTTTCTCGTTAAGGGTGAGACCAGCATCCAAATGTGCCACATCTCCTGGGATAATCCAGAAGGGTCTGAGATTTCATTGCTGCGTTAGGAATAAATGAACAATGGGTTCCGCAAAAATGAAAAAAATTCTACCTGATGTCCCTGAACCTTTGCTCAGACCAACCACCACTGATATTCAGAAAAAAGGCAGCTATCTTTCTTCACGGTTTTTTCTCATTTTGGTTGCACCTGGTGCTTGTCCAGGTCCCAGCCAAGGCTGTATCAGGAAGTCTTGAAAAAAACCTGTGGATCAGATCCTCAGCTACTGTATACTGGTGGCATAGCTCCACAGATGTCATGCAGGAGGCCGCAATGGAATCCAGCCTAAGAAGTCATCAGTGAATTGAGGTGGATTTTCACCAGCTAAGGATTTGGTCCTGCCTACTTAAATGGAAGCAGGAAATGAAAACATCTTCCCAAGACAACCTCTTCTGGTTGCATTCCCAGCCCAGTTTAGCTGCCCAAGAGGTGCAGGTAGTTCAGGTATTCATCTGAACTGCTGGGTGTTTGTACATGCCCCCCCAAACCTTGTGTGTACCCCCACCCTTTTGAGAATCAGCTGTGGTTAGTCACCCCTTAGCATCCTCCTGCAGAAATCCCAGACACAGACACTTTCCCCAAATGTAAGAGCAACATCAGGGTTTTAAAAAAAACCCTCAGAGCAGTTTGGAATTTACGATGCCATTACCTCAAAACATCAGTATTTATGCAAAGCAGCCTGTGACTTCTGACAGGCCCACACTGCATGGGGGTGGGGTGGGGGTGAAAGAAGCCGATTTGGCTTTTGCTGGTGACATTTCTTAATAAAGTCTTGCTGAAAAGCAATAACAGTTTCCCAGGCTAAAATGAAAATCATTGCCCTGTTTTGCACGATGCAGCCTCAAGAGGCTACAGAAGTCAAGTGAGGCTGAAATTCCTTCCCTATAGGGGCACCCTTTGGAGGGGAAGCTCTCCCTTCAAGGTACAACTCTTGCAGTCCTTCGTTAGAATTAGCTGCAAAAAAAATGTCCCTTAGCCCTGTACAGCCCACCCTTGGAATTCCATATACATCGAGCCAGCTGGTTCGGAACAGGCACAGAACCATCAGCAGCAGGAACACTCGTTCTAATGAGCCAGAATACTTACCACTCGAAGTCCCATTCGGCACAGACACAAGGTTCTGATACAACGGTTCTGGAGTAGTCTCGACCCAGGGCACACTGGGCTCCAGGCTTGCGTTTCTTATAGATCTTCCTCTCTCCCATGACGCAAGGCTCACCCTTCGGCAGCGGAATCATCGCAGATTAGAAAGAGGAGAAGAACATGGAGGATTTCTAGTCTTTGCCCAACCACTATTACTATACAGCAGGATATCAAAGCATCTTGGGGGATGATTTCCAAAGGCACAAAGGGCAGTTAAGCGCTCTTTGAAAGTCAGGAGGGGCTAGTGCTTAATTCCCATTTACACCTTTAAAAACCTCCTCTGTACAAACTTCAAATCAAGTCTCCCAGGTTCCTAACTCCCATTTACAGCTTCATAAACCTCCCCCTACACTAACTTCATCAAACTCTCCCACCAACCGCCCCCTTGTGCCTTGCCCGTTATTGAAACGGAACGATTATTTCTGTTTTGCAGATGGCAAAAGTCATGCATTATCGAGTGCATCGTCTAAGGTCAAGCACAGAGTCAGCGACAAAGCTCAAAGTAGAACCCAGGAGTCCTGACTTCTCCTCTTCCCACTACCCCTTACTGCCTTGTAGCATTCGGTCATTTTCTTCAAGCGCTGTGTAGGGGATTAATACCTAGGTTTTCTAAAGCACTACGGGAGGAAGTTTGACGGGAAGTTCGACCAGATACAGATTGTTTAGGTGAATTACCATCAATCGTCTTTTCTCTTAGGTTGAAATAATTTGTATGAGCCAAAAAAAAAACAAAAACAAAAAAAAAACCCAAAACAAACCAACCGAAACCAAAATGCACAATTACATTCCTTATCTTTCTCATGATTACTGATTGCCAAGATGATCCCATGGTATGAAGAACAAGGGAGTTATATGCATTACTTTTTATACAGATCATGTTTTACCTGTTTGATATTATCCTGCCTGACTGCACAGAGTTAAATTAAAGGAAGCTATTCCTGGAGATGAGGCTCAGGCAGAAAGATACAGAAACTGCAGCAAGCCAGCCATCTCTCCCAAGTCATGGAACTTACAAGAATTTGCATGGGAAGACTGCAGCGTAGGTCAGACCCACGCACATAGACTCTCTCTGGCTTCTCCCTTTGCGCTGCATGCTGTGTTCCTTTGGGTGAATACATAATGCTTTGTTTGGAAGAAGCTGGGTTTGAGACACTTTGATCAGATGCTGTCACAGGAACCCAGAGGAAAAGGGCTTCCAGGTACCAAACACAGTTGGCCCTGTCATGTTAAGGCGGCTGGTAAGAAGGCAAGGGGATGAGGGGCAGCCCAGAGACGCAGTCTAAGAAAGGTAGGATGAAGAGAGTGAAACCTGAGGTGCACCTGAGAGGGACTAAAAGGGGTCCAAACAGTTTGCCCAGCTAGGTACTTTCCCCTTGCTTCATTTTACATTAGTTTTATTTGTTCGGTGTCATGGCTCTATCCACCTAATATATTCCAGGTTCTGTGACACTCTTTTCTAATGCATCTTCTCTTGCTGATTGCATTCAGTGACGTCCCAGTTTCAATGTTTGTAATGTCACTTCATCACCATGGAAAAGACTGTGACATCCCAGTGTGGTTGTTTTGCCAAGGGCCCCAACCCTACAAACAACTCCCCGAAGGACAGGACTGCATTAACTCCCATTGGCTTCCCAAGGCCCCAAATGACCCTAATGTGATAATAAGCCAGGTGATTACAGAAGAGAAAGTTTATAGACATATAATAAACTAATAATTTGGTCTTCTCTGTCTTCTTCAAGCAAAGGGCTCCCGAGAGTTTTCCAAACTTCTGTGCGATAAGTAGATACTTTATATCCATTTTACAGATGGGGAAACGGAGGCACAGAGACGGGAAATGACTTGCCTGCGTGAGTGGTGGAGCCAGAAATAGACTCCAGCACTCTTATGATTTAACTCCAAGACCTTACTTTAAATCAGCAATGAGGAACAGCACATGCTAGTGGAATGCAACTTCTAAACACTGTTACACGTTTAAAAGTACACTGGCCTGGGGCTGGAGTCCTTTACCCTTTTTCCTGAGTTCACAACTATCAGCTGACAGAATTCCCCTGTTGGCGTCTCCCTAGTGACTGATCCTATGATTTTAGGTTAGTTTATCTAACTGGGCCAGATTCCTGTTTATATTAAGGCCTCTTTATACTTCTCTGGCAGTGTAAGGGGGCCTCTCAACATGGGAGTACATTACATTACAGGCCCCTATTATACTGCCAGAGTGGTGGAAAGGGACCTTAGTGCAAATAAGAACCCGGCTCAGTGCGTTTCACTGTGCTCTCCATGCATTCCAAAGCACAAGTTGAGTCTAACCGAGATTTAATGCCATTCTGGAAAAGCAGCAGGAGGAACTATTTAAAATATGTGATATCTATAGGTCAGAACCGCCTCACTGATGTGATGAATGCTAGATCCTTCCCTCTCTAAAGAACGTGACAGGCTCCTACCCACAAACACTCTGAGCTTGAAAGGCAGCGTTGTGCCCCATAAAAGACTGCGTAGGGAGTCAATAGTACCTGATTGTGCAGGTGCCAGGTCTGGTAGTCTTCTTTGTTGCACCTCCTGCTGAAGATGGATTTGTAGTCCACTTTGACCAGCTGCCATTCAGAGCGGAGACTGAAGTGGCCAAAAATTCTGAGCATTGGAAAAGAGAGAAAGGCATACACACAGTCAGCCATGGAAATACGGAGCCTCCATACAAAAGTGAACCAAGGGTGGAAACCAACACAAAATCCCAGAACGTATTACAAGAAAAGAACATAAGAATGGCCATACTGGGTCAGACCAAAGTTCCATCTAGCCCAGTATCCTGTCTTCCGACAGTGGCCAATGCCAAGTGCCCCAGAGGGAATGAACAGAACAAGTAAATCATCAAGTGATCCATCCGCTGTTGCTCATTCATAGCTTCTGGCAAACAAGGGCTACGAACACCATCCCTGGTTAATAGCCATTGATGGATCCATCCTCCATGGATTTATGTAGTTCTTTTTTGAACCCTGAGCCTTTACCTTCCTTTGCCTCAGCTTCCAATCATCTGCTTGTACGTGGTATCCTGTTCTCTGTCCTTTTGTATATCCTGCCTTATTAGAGTGCAATGGATACACAATGGACATACTCCTGTATGTCTGCATAGCACCTGGCACAATGGGGTCCTGATGTTAGCTGTGGCTTTTAGACACTCCTGTCATACATATAATTATAGTAAGGAGTAGCCCCATTAAAGCCAGTGGAATTACTCAGGTGAATACAGTTATACATGTATTTATAGGATCCGGTCCTTTCTGAGACGCCATGTTCTCACTGGTGTTAAATATTCTGATTGTACAAAAAGGACAGAGAACTCAAATGTTAAAAAAATCACTATGCAGCAAAGAATGAAATGAAAATAGAGACCAACATGATGGAGGTGCTTAGAACATAGGAAGGGCCATACCGGATCAGACTAATGGTCCATCCAGCCCAGTATCCGGTCTTCTGACAGTGGCTATTGCCAGGCGCCCCAGAGGGAATGAACAGAACAGGGAAAACATCAAGTGATCCATCCCCTGTCGCTCATTTCCAGCTTCTGGCAGTCGGGCTTGGTAAACATGATGCAAGACGAGGGCCTGCAAAGACTGCAAACTACCATCTCCTAATTGGTTCAACTTCTCTGGAGCAAGGTCATGTCATGTGACCATCGTTTTCCACCGCAGGGAAGGAACTTCCTTTTGTGGCAGTTCTTAGGAGCAGTCTGATCATTACCAATGATTCAGTGACCCACGTCTATGGCGGATCTGGCCAAGTAAGTACGGAGATGTCTCGTTCATGATGCGCCCCCAAGCTAGTGGACGTGTTGCTTGAGGGCCCGACCAACACTGGGGCCTGTTTGTGCCAGATGCTATGCAGGCCCAGGCACATAGTAGGAGCAGGAGAGCGTGCATTCTAGATAGACAGGACAGACAATGGGATACAGCACAGGATTGGGGACTGAGGCACAGAGACGTAAGAGCTGGGATTGTCAGGCAGGCCAATGAACATTAAACCCCAGACTAAGCGTTTTGCCCGAGGCAATACCAGACGTCTGTGGGCTGGCATGAATTCAAAGCAGCACCTTCCCCACAGGGCCATCCTTCCTGATACCCATAAAATCACGCACATGCCTAAGTGTTTCCAAGTTCAGGGCCAATGTGAGGCCAACCGTCTCGATGCTAAACATTCCGTGCTGCCCTCCTGTGTGATAAACACTAAGAGAGTTTACTTGGCAGAAGCTCAGGTCTTTTACAAAGAAACAACTCACAACAAAACCGCCTTTAATTAATAAATAACATCAGGTATCTACACAAAAGGCTCCATTCATCTGGAATCATTCAGCTAGCTGCAGGGAACCTGCTTTTCAATCAAGCAACTACTTCTTATTCCTCACGCCAACGGTTCTTTTCTCCATAAGAAGCGGCTTTTCAACCGGCTGGAGCCATATTTCCAACGGGGTGCGTGGTGCAGGGAGACGGGGGCACAGACATCAGTTGACCACTTTAAAAGCCGTAAACAAAGCTACAGTCTCACAGAGGGGCGGGAAAAGAAAATGAAATAAAGGCGATGGAACAAATCAACGCATCGTCAGAACAAGCCAATATGCGCAGCTTGTTCTCCTCAAAGCTGAGAGTCTCAGATGAAGAAGAAAAAAATCTTAGAACTCAACAAAAATAATTCTTTAACTGAGGTTTTTAAATACATATAGATATGATTTGTTAAACCTACATCATTTCCAACATTCAACTAGAAGCAGGTGTCACTGTATCGCCTTAGCTAGAGGGTTGATAGGAAGGAGAGGGAAGTATTTTTCCAACACACCACACCCTTCACCAACCTAAAATTCAACCAGGCTATTCATGAGCTTAGGGGGGTTTAAAATTCTTTTATATACAAAAAAGAGGGGGGATTGCAAGATGATTTGCAAGTCTCACAGTGAGAGGGGAAGAAAAACAAAGATCAAGAGAATGCAACCCACAAGACACAAACATTCCTAACCTACATAGCATTGTAACCTTATGGCTGTAACCCTCATCCCAACCTCTCCAGTGTTTGCCACCATCCCTTGCTCTGCCTCCTCTTACCCTAGATTGTAAACTCCTAAAAGCTCATGGCTTTGCCTCTCCTCTGCCTGCAAGGTATTATGCAAGCTTACAGTGCTGTGGAAATGCAAATGTAGGGAGCGGTGGCACAGATGGTGAAGGGCCAGAGAGGGACGGAGACCCCTATTACAGGGGCTGCACTGCCCCGGGGGCAGCTTTGGAAGGGACTGCGCCATTGGAGTTATACAATCCCTCCCCCAGTACCTCGACACGCAGGGCAAGTGTGTGTGCTGTACCTGCCCTTTGGATGGTGCATTCCTACTCCCACCGGCTCGGTTCTGCAGACCGGTGTGGACTCTCGAGGAACGTGGGGCAACGATCTCCCCTCATTCACATCCGTTTTGGTGACGTGTGCTAGAGCCAGGCACAGCCTGAGACCGAGGCAGGTGGGGGAGCCCCTCGGCTCTGGGGAACTCAAACCTTTCTGAGCTGACTGCTTTTTGGCACCCAGCGGGTTAGTTTTATTTCCCCGACTGGCTGCTGTAAAACCAGGTTCACGCCCATGCATGGCAACACTCAGCAGCTCCGGCAGCAGCAGCTTCATACCCACCGGCTCCGCATTCAGTAACCGCGTTCTGTGTATGGGCTTCGCTCGTGGCTAAGTTATTCTACTGAATCCCTGTGTCGCTTTTCCTCTAAACCTGGGTCCTGCCGGATTCGATACGGGTGATTTAAACAAGGGCGAAGGAGGGTTAGACGATGGAAATGTCACTCCGTTTAGTGAGCCAGCCTCTCAGGCGGTATAACGAGGCCTAGTCCCATTGACGCCCACAAAGCGATGCTGATTTACACCAGCTGAGGGACTGGCCCGGGGTGTCTATTTCATTGAACTGTGCCCCCACTCCGCAAGGAGCTTACCTTGGATCCTGGGTCTCTGTGTGCTAGTAACTCAGGGAGCGGCACGCTGCCCTCAACAGGAAGGGGGACCAAGGGCAGGCTCAGAGGCAGGGTGACCAGATGTCCCGATTTTATAGGGACAGTCCCGATATTTGGGGCTTTGTCTTATATAGATGTCAATTACTTCCCACACCCTGTCCCGATTTTTCACCCTTGCTATCTGGTCACCCTACTCAGAGGCTGCTAGGCAACAAATGGGGGGAGAGAGAGGAGAGCCATTATTTCGAGTGCGAGGGCCCCCATAGCTCAGGGGCGTGACAGGAAGATGCCTGCTCAGAGGAGGAGCAGTGTCGGAGGGAAAGGAGGTGGTTAAAGTCAAGTGATTGACAAGCAAAAGCCCGAGAGCACTGTGAGAGGGAAAAAGCCATTCTGAAAAAAACAGGGCTGGAGCACTCATAGAAAAGAATTACTGGGAACTGGACTCAAGGAGATCGGGAGTTACGATTTTCAGGATAGTTAGTATATTCTGCACCTGATCCCTGCATCTTGTGAAGAGGCGGGGCAGGGATGGTGGAGGAAGGGGTGGAGTGGTCCAGGGATGGGGGTGGAGTGGGGGCGGGAAGAGGCAGGGTGGGCGCAGGGCCTGAGGCAAAGCGGGGTTGAGCACCCCCGGGGGAAAATTAGAAGTCAGCACCTATGAGGGCTTGCTGGGGGCAAGTCCCAGGCCTGCATGCAGGGTCTCCCTGACAACTGGCCCCTGGGAACATGGTAGCAATATCCCTAAACTTCTTCCTTTCCCTCTTCCAGGTAACTCCCAGTTTATAGAGTTTTGTTGGGAAAACTCCGTGCCCAGCCTGGCTGAGTTAGTCTTTCAGCTCCCTTGATAAAATCAGTTGCCACGAGGCATGTACTGCTCCTGCTGCTAGTCCAGGCCTGCCCACCTGCTGCGATTGGATCTGAGCTCTAGGGTAGGAGATCAGGAGTTAGGATTTTCAGAATAGTTAGTATAATCTGCACCTGATCCCTGCATCTTGAGAGGGGAAATCTTGGGAACAGAAGCCGCCTGATTCCTGTGTGAAGAGAACACCTGCCAACTGCAACTGCCAGCCCCTGTGCAATTGTGGAGGAGTCTGGATTCATCTCTGAACCTGTGGATCATTCGTGGAGCGGTGAGTGCACCATCTTTTAGTTAGACAGTCAGGGAAATTGACTATTCCCTGAACTGTGTCCTCAAGCCAGGGAATAAGGGTTTGTTGATTTTATTACCTACTGCCCAGTTAACCTGTAGAGGGACTTACCATCTTATCCAACATGCACGTCTTTTGGGCCGGATTGAACCCAGGCACCTGCTACAGGAGATACATTGTCATAGGTCATCCAGGGCCACTACGAAACAGTAGGACAGGACATTTGTCTCGTGATACATCAGGTCACGTGACTGGGGAATGTCATGGGTATTCTCAGCATGGGCACTGGTGACCCTGAACATAGTGTTTTACCTTGTTCTGTTATATTGATTTCCCATTTACTACAATTACTCTCTTGACTATATTGTATGCTTGTGTTAGTTCTTGGGAGTCGCCAATCATCTGGCCTATAAGTGGGAGTTGTCCTGTGCTTAGAATTTTCCTTCCAAGCTGCCCCGGTGACCCTGCCAGGAAGGAGCAAGGGAGGGGGAGTCACCGCCAAATAAATTCCTATGGGAAGAAAATAAGGACATGACATGACACCCTAATGAGCAAGAGGCAGCTTCCAGATGAATCCAGGCCTGTCCCTCACAACCTGTAATGAGATTGGCATGAAAGGAGGTAGCCGGGTGGATAGGATGCTACAACATCATCAACAGAGCAATAAACACTTGCTTGAACCCAACAGACAACACGGCTAGAGAAACCAAGAAATAGCGACCGGCCAGAACAGGGGCGTAAGAGCGGTTTCAAGATGAGCCACTGGGGTCTCCCTCTGCACTAACATTAGCGGACTACACAGCAGGGAAAGCAGAAGGCTGCGTTGGCCTTTCATCAGCAACGAAACTCACCAGAGCCACTTGCTTTTTGAACAAAAAGAAAAACATTGAAATGCTTGCATGGTAATGACAATTAATGGAAAAAACAAGGTTTCCTAAGTGGAAGGGAATATATTAGCATTCCATAAGCACAAAGCGTTAGCTACTCTTTAATTAAATGATTTCAAAGAAGATCTCTGTATATAATTGTTATAATTTAGAAGGAAACAATACTACACTAAATGTAATTAGAGCAATATGAACGGTAAGGGATGTTTCCCTCTGTGCTGCTGACATGGTTCTGGGTCACCTGATTTTTATAAGACGTGTTTTGGTTTTTTTTTTAAGAAAAAGCTTCTTAATGCTGATAAACTATCACGATCCAGCCTTCGATGTGAAGAGCTGCAAGTAGGCAAGAAAAGCTGTTGTATCTCCACTCTGGCAATACAATTTTATGTCCCACCAAGATACTTATAGCCCTTTTCTGATGTACAAACCCATTAACTTCGTGAAGGCTGCATTTCTAGGTACAAGTGGTCCTGTCTCAGCATGGGGGGATGGACTAGTTGACCTCTCGAAGTCCAATCCAGCCCTACATTTCTGTGATTCATTTGAAGACAGAAGGTATGAACTACTTTTAGAGTAATTCAGGACAAGGAATTGTAGGAGACTATCAAAAGAATACATTCCCAAGGGAAATGGGGAAAGCCCCATCCAAGTGGGACGTGTGAAAGTAGGCTCAAGAGAACATTGTAGGGAACCGTCCCTGCCCTGGCAGGGGATGCAGGAGGTGACCACCCCTACTAGATACTCCAGAGCATGAGGTTCTGTAGTGGGTTCATAAAATAACTCAATTTGGGATCAGAAAGGCTAAGCATTTATTTTAAAGTGTGGTTATGGCCAGGAAAGCAACCACGGCACTGGGACAAGGTTTAAAGGTGCTCTGGTGTGTAATGGGTTACCAGGTACCTGTCTATCCTGTGGCTGATCTAAGTGGGGTTATGAAAGGAAGGTGGTCAGAGGTGAATGGGAGGTTATCATTAAGGAAGGGGCATGTCCTCTCCTCTCCCAGTTGTCTGACATTGGAAAGGCCCCAGTCATTGGAATTGATTTGTCATTGTTCTGAGTTTGTATTTTTGGAAATAAAGCAAGGCCTGAGGAAAGGATATGAAGAGACGTAGCTGGGGGGTTATTTTTCTGTCTCTGGCTTGGGAGTCTGTACACAGAGGGCACGTCTACACTACAAACTTAAGTCAACCTATGTTAGGTCGAATTACAGCCACAGCAGTTACTACGATGGTTCAGGTCCACGCTACGCCTCCTTCTGTTGGCGGTGCATGTCCTCACCAAGAGCGTTTCTACCAACTCATGAGGAGCTGTGTGGGGGGCTGAAAGCCCGGGCTCTCAGCTCCATGCTGGGAGCCTGGCTGCCCCCCCAGCTCTCGGCTCCCCGCTGTCCCCTGGGTTCCTGGCGGGGAGTTTCACTGCTGGAGTCTGGGTGGCTGCCAGGTTCCCAGTGAGGAGGCTGGGCAGCAGCCCAGCTCTAGCTGAAGCCCCTACCCCGCTCCCATCCCGGGATGACAGCCTTAGCTATGAGCCTGGCCTGGGGTTCACAGCAGGAAGCCTACCAGCCTTTCTTGTCAATTTCACGGCTCCAGCAGGGAGCCGTGAAATTGACAAGAATGACAACCAACAGCCAATGTAAGTAACACAGTGTCTACCTGGACATAAGCCCTACGCCTCTCGAGAGGGTGCAGTTATTATGTTGCTGTAGCAGGGCACTTACATTGGTGGGAGTAAGGCTGTGGTGTAGACACCGACATAATTAGGTTGACATAAGATGCCTTATGTCGACCTAGTAGACAAGGCCTGAGTTACCTGCCCCTTTCCATTCAACAGAGCAGCTCCATGAGTGTGTCTGTCTCGTAGCTGGTTACTTTACTCACTAAATTAGGGAATTTGTTTTTTGTTTGTTTTTTCCCCCTAACTATTGCTAACTGTCTAGAGGCAATACCGATAAAGCAGAACAAGGTGAACTCTTCATTCTGTCTCACACATCCCCAATAACATTGTCAATCAGGATGTAACTGTAGCACCTTAATTGCTAGCTGGGTTGGAAGAAGATGAAAGAGGAGCGCTTGGTTTTCAAGAGCCTACTTTGGAAAGTCAATATGAAAAGCCATCTTTAGATTTCCCATCTGAGCAGGTCTTATCTGGATGTCATTGAGAAGCAATAAATACGGGAGCCCAGATGGCATTCAGACAGAGGCACTTTTCAGACTAAGTACACTTTAACAAGTATTCTCCACTCTGGGCCATAAAACGATAATTTACTGTCCATAGACATGACAGATTTAGTTTTCCTTCCTCAAAGTAAACAGTTAAAATTCGTGTGGATTCCCAGCGAACACAAGAGGGTCGACTCAGCCACCATCATTCTCAGCTCTCAATTAAGCGATTGCTAAGGAACCACAAATCCCATCCCAATCCCTTCTGTTACAGAAATTAGGTTATGCTTTTATTGCGGGGCTGAATGTCATTAATTTGCGAGCAAATTATTAGAAACCTAGAAAACAGTTCTGAAACGCCTGCAGATTTACGATGAAGTCATTTCGGAAAAGGTCAGTGGCGACACTACTATAATTAAATCTTTCATTAATTTTTTTAAATACACAACAACTTACAAATGCAGTATGAATTGACCAGACGACCTTGCAGGAAATTATTACAGCGCTCTTTCATGTTGTACAATAATCTAGCAGTCCGGAGAATCGCATTTCCTCTCCCTCCTTGTTTTAATTGACGATGGAGTTTCATGTTTGTTGGGTGGCAATAATTAGTAGTGGTGGATCGGGCCAGGGATTCGGATGGCTTGGGGGTTATGGAACACCAAGGTTTTGCCCTCCATCGATTCAAAGCCCACCCCAGCTTGGTAAGTGAGAAAAAGTTCTAACAACGTCACAGCCAATGAGTTCCCTAGGCAAAAGGATTTAGTGGTAACAGTCTGGGTCCATTGCTGCTGGGGATGGGACTCTAGCGGGGGAGGGCTCTGAGTTACAAAAGAGAATTCTTTCCCAGGTGTCTGGCTGGTGGGTCTTGCTCACGTGCTCAGGGTCTAACTGACTGCCATATTTGGGGTCGGGAAGGAATTTTCCTCCAGGTTAGACTGGCAGAGACGCTGGGGGGCTTTCGCCTTTCTCTGCAGCATGGGGCATGGGTCACTTGCAGGTTTAAACTAGTGTAAATGGCGAATTCTCTGTAACTTGAAGTCTTTAAACCATGGCCTAATTCAGCAAAACAGGGAACGGGAATCCAGGCTAGTGGAGCAGGCGGGCTCAGTGAAACCCCAGTACATCAGATGGAATCCCAGAAGGGGGGTCCAATCCATCACACACCCTACTCAAGCAATGTGAATGTGTCCGCACAACACTGTGAGACATTTATCGATACGGGAACCTATTTTACCTTCAGGTTCCAAAGGTGGAAACACGATTATAAACAGCGAATATTAAATACATACATAAATAAACAATGGATGAGTGACTCCATCTTAATTTGTAGAATGGCGTTCACAAAGCCTTAGGCATGTCTCTGAAGCAATGCCTCCTACAACTTGGGTGGCCCAGCCACTGGTATTTAATGGAAGGGTCAGAGAGTATTGGTTTTGCAGCTTGGAAGAAAAACCTAGTGGCATGTGGACACATTCTCCCCTATTAGCAAACAGTAAGGAGTGTCCTATGTCTTGTCGATCAAAATTCACTGGATGTAAAATCCACTGTAATTGTGTGAACATCAACTCAAATTTGACATAAAATAATAACAACGTTCACTTCTGCAGCATCGATTTCAAAGTTCTTCCTGAGAGTTAATTAAGCACTGCAGCATCCTTGTGAGTTACACAAGTATTATCGTTTCCATTTCCAAGATGGGTGAAATGGGGCAGAGAGGGGAAGAGGGTCAGTGCTACCCAAGGAGTCAGCAGCTTCACACGGGTTGGAACCAAGCAGTCGAAGTGTCTCCCAATCCAGTCTTCTAACCACTGCAATGCCGGTTCCAGCCCTTTCACTAAAGATGTCTCTGTAGCATAGTCTCAACAGAAATATATGTGGATCCCCACCACCTATGGAAGGAGGTAGGAGATCCTCTGTAATGCGCAGATAGACTTTTAATAGATTTTAAGGCCAGAAGAGACCATTAGGTCACCTAGTCTGACCTCCTGCATAGCACATGCCAGAGAATTTCCCCCAGTTACCCCTGAAACGAGCCCAATGACTTCTGAGCAAATAAATCAAAACACCAACAACCGCACCCAGAATGCAATGTGTGTTCCTGCTACAAAATCTTGACCCGGTGTGCCTAAAAAGGCTGCAGCAAAGGGGCACTGGCTCCCGAACGCAGGCTTAGCATTTAGGGCTCAACACATGCAAACAACGGCGGAACAATTGCAAACTGAGCCAGTGGGGTTAGCGGCTATGAATGGAGAGTCAAAGCCGAGCCGTTCCCCATGAATTAAACATAAATTATGACTTTGAAGACAAGCAAATGGGCCGTGTAACCTTCTGATTGTTTTTTATTAGGGTTTAGATGGAATTGGGGTGAAAGGAGGTCACCGGTTACATAGAAACTGGATAGAATGAGAGTGAGACAAAAGAACCAGAACCTAATTGAGAGAGACATAGACCAGCAATTAGGGAGAGTGGAAGAGGAGCCCGAGTGATATTATCTAATGATTGGCAAGATGATGCAGGCAGCGAGAGACTGGAAAGGAAATATAAAAGATGAAGGATGACAGTTTAAAGGAAGGCAATCGCCGATGAAAAACACTCTATAATTCTTCTCCAAACAATAAATAGGGTCTTTAAAAGCCACTTTGAAGCTTTTAATTCAGTTCATTTCACCTGACCGTTGGGTCAGAAACGGCTGCTTCGGGGCAACTGGATGACAAAAGTCAAGACTGCCTGCGCTTCTCTCTGCGGGTGGGAAAGGATGAGAAGAAATGGCAATCATCTTTGGGAAGGGGGAGACAAGATCTGGAAGGGGTAAGAAGACAGAAACCATTTTTTACCCAATCAAATATATGGTCCATTCAGAAAGGAATGGGGCCAGATCCTCTGCTGGAGTAGATCAGCACAGCTCCACCAACTTGTGTCAAGAACAGTCTGACAACTTAAACCCCGTTTTCATGGATATAAAATAGGTTGGTCAGCTCCAGCTAATCCTTTCTATTAGAGACAGACCAGTGCCAGCCAATCTGGATTTCAGAACTATACAGATCCAGGGTTTTGGTTTAGCCCATTACAAAGGGTTGGCTACAAAAATCGGGACCTGGGTGCAGCTTCCAAACCCCACAAAACCCAGGGAAGGTGTTTGGATCGCGTTTGAATTTGGGCCCATCACTATAGCCACGTGTGCTCTCTCTTAAAGTGAGTTATTCAGCAGTTTGTCTTCACCAAAATGCTGTCATAAGCACCAAGCCTGGAATAGCAAAGGAGGGAGGCAGAACCGGGGAAAAATGGTCTCAGCATTATTTTCCCCGCAGTTATTTACACCAGAAGGAAATGAAATTAAAAGAGCACAAACTACCTTGCGATGTCCTTTTGAGACAACACACCCACCCTCTGCTTAGACTGGGTAACTCTTCTGGACACAGGTAGTGGCGGCATAAGTTCTGGAATGTCAGTCATTAAAAGCTGTTGGCAAACACTGGGATTCACAGACTATATCACAAATAGACCCTTATTACAACTTGGCTGGGCTTGCGAGTAAGCCACCGGCCTAGCCCTAGGGGGCTCAAAGTTCAAATCTCAGCTCCACCCCAAACTCCCTGCATCAAGCCACTTAATCCCCCAGTTTCTCACCGGTCAGAAGGGATATGCCTTCCTTTGGCTGTCTTATCTGTTTAGTTTGTACACTCGTTGGGGCAGTGACTATCCCTTAATATGTATAATTAGGGCCCTACCAAATTCAGGGTCCATTTTGGTCAATTTCATGGTCAGAGGATTTTAAAAGTAGTAAATTTCATTATTTCAGCTATTCACATCTGAAATTTCACCATGTTGTAATTGTCGGGGTCCTGACCCAAAAAGGAGTTGTGGAGGCAGGGGGGTTGCAAGGGCATTGTAGTGGGGGCTGCGGTACTACTACACTTCGAGGGGAGGGATAGCTCAGTGGTTTGAGCATTGGCCTACTAAGCCCAGGGTTGTGAGTTCAATGCTTGAGGGGGCCACTTAGGGATCTGGGGCAAAATTAGTACTTGGTCCTGCTAGTGAAGGCAGGGGGCTGGACTTGATGACCTTTTGGGGTCCCTTCCAGTTCTATGAGATAGGTATATCTCCATATTTTATTTTATTTTTTTACTTCTGTGCTGCTGCTGGCAGCTACGCTGCCTTCAGAGCTGGGCAGCTTGTGAGTGGCAGCTTCTTTACTTCTGCGCTGTTGCTGACGAGAGGCTGCCTTCAGAACTGGGCACCTGGACAACAGCCGCCGCTCTCCGGCCGCCCAGCTCTGAAGGCAGCGCAGAAGTAAGGTTGGCAATACCATGATTCCCCTAAAATAACCTTATGACCTCCCTGCAACTCCCTTTTGGGTCCAGCCCCTCAATTTGAGAAACACTGATCTCCCCGGTGAAATCTGTACAGTCTAGGGTAAAAGCACACAAAAGACCAGATTTCACAGTCCGTGATGCGTTTTTCATGGCCGTGAATTTGGTAGGCCCCTGTGTATAGTAAAGTCAGGCACTGATATTGGCTGGGGCCTTTAGGATCTGCCACTCTACAAATAACAAGATGGCTTCCTTATTGGCAAGCTCCACATACAGCGCTTGACCAAATGTTCTTGGAGGGGGACACCACTACCCCTGTAGGTCAGAAGTGGGGTATGGTGGAGGTGATGGAGTGAGAGGGGAAGTCCCACCTTCCAATGCCATAGAGTTTCTGGGATGACAGAGAAGATCCATGTGCCCAGTGCTGTCAGTCTCTCCCCTTTCACCCATGCTATGGTCTTTAAAAAATAGCCACATATTTACTCATCCAGTGAATGGGCACGTTCTTTACAATGCTGGCATGAGAGCGGGAACCCTGCCAATTATACAGTGAGATGCGGTCCTCGAGTTAGCGAGTGACGCCAAGTGCAATGAGCAAGTAATCTGCAGAACACAATGATGAGGTGGCTCTTCGGCTCGAGCTGGATTTATGGATTAGTCGCACGGCTCCGCATGCGAAAGGGGAGGGGGGGACAAAAAAAATTAAGCGGGATCAAAATACGAGTTTACTGAACAACAAAGCCAGGCTTTTGAAATCCGATTTTTTTAAAAAAATATTTCTGATGTTTCCAAACCGCTTTACATGACAATTGCTTCAAAAGAGATCCCAGACACATGAAAGGGAGCGCGAGAAACAGGGAGTGTGAATTTTTAATGCTGGTTTTCAGAAGCACTTTCTTTCTTTTTTCCTTTGTGGTGCTCGTGAAAGGCAGCTGGCCTGACAGCTTTGAAGACCCAAGTCCCCTTTCTTCCCCAGAACAGGTACTGCATATACAGCAGCAGCGGGAGTTTCCCCATGCCACACCACAACTGAGTCTGCAGGCACTGTCCACGGGGAAAGTAGTGCAACTCAATCTCTTTAGCCCACTCTTCCCTTATTGTCTCTTCAGTGACTCTCTGCCAGTGTCATAGACTATCAGGGGTGGAAGGGACCTCAGGAGATCATCTAGTCCAACCCCCTGCTCAAAGCAGGACCAATCCTCAACTAAATCCCCAAAACCCTAAATGGCCCCCTCAAGGATTGAGCTCACAACCCTGGGTTTAGCAGGCCAAGGCTCAAACCACTAAGCTATCCCTCCCCACATGTCTTGTGGGGGACGGCACTGGTCTGAGACCCTTTCACTATGCATCTCACACAGGCCATCGAACAGGCATAAATCATTATTATTATTTGTATTGCGGTAGTACCCAGGGGTTTCTATTAGGGATTAGGCCCTCTTCATGCTACATCCTGTGCAACCTGCAAGAAAAAGATGGTGCCTGCTGCGGAGGGCTTGGGTACTGCCAGTGAGCGCTGCTGGGCAATGGACCGACTGCCAGCTGGCATGCACGGGGTGAACTTGTGCCCTGCAAAGCACTGCTGAGCACTCTCCTCAGAGGGGCTAACACCCCACAAACGCTCAGCTGAGAGTTCGGGGCATACCGCACCCAGTACTGCACAGGGACAGGCCCTGCTGAAGCAGACAGTGGACGCTGGTGGCCAGACCCACCAACTGGGGGGAAGTGAAATCATCCTCCTGACAACGTTCCAGTTCCTTTGTTTTTCTTTAGCCACTTGGAAACAATGATTGAGAACAACACAACTCAGAACTGTCTTTGCCGCCCCTGCAGGGCCTGGCCTAGCTCCTCTTCACAAGGACTTCACAGCCCTCCTCCACTCAGGCCCCTTCCCCTCAGGCCTTCTTGCTTGACAGGTGCAGTGAGCTTCCCTTCCCTAAACCTCCCCTCTTTAATTCTGTGCCTAACGTGTCAGGAAGCCAAGTGTCTAAACACTAGCCTGGGATTCAGGTAGACCTGCGTTCTATTCCCAGCTCCGCCAGGGGCTGACCTTGGGCAAATCATTTCACTGCTCCGTGCCTCAGTTTCCCCACCTGTAAAATAGGGCTCATGCACCTCACCTCCTTTGTGAAGTGTTTTGAGATCTACCGATGATAAATGCAGTAGAAGAGGTAGGGATAATTATATATGATTTTCCTGCAGGGCACATGATTAGGAACAAGCAACTACAGCTCCCACCCTTAAAGGGCCAGAACAGGTGCACTGGGACATGCTGCAGGGCCCAGGGCCCTCTGCTGGGTGGTTGTCAAGTTCTCAAGGAACTCATGTAGGGTCACAGACACCCTCTTTCCTTCTCTCCTTTCCTGAGACACAATCAATAAATGCTTTAGGGCTTGAGAATGGTCACTTCAGAAGCAGAGGTTGTGCTCACCTGATTAGCCTATTCAAACAATCTAGAAGGGCCGCATGCACCACTGGCATCATCATAAGAACATAAGAACATACATAAGAACGGCCGTTCTGGGTCAGCCCAAAGGTCCATCTAGCCCAGTATCCTGTCTTCCGACAGCGGCCAATGCCAGGTGCCCCAGAGGGAGTGAACCTAACAGGTAATGATCAAGTGATCTCTCTCCTGCCATCCATCCCCACCCTCTGACAAACAGAGGCTAGGGACACCATTCCTTACCCATCGTGGTTAATAGCCATTAATGGACTTAACCTCCATGAATTTATCCAGTTCTCTTTTAAACCCTGTTATAGTCCTAGCCTTCACAACCTCCTCAGGCAAGGAGTGCCACAAGTTGACTGTGCGCTGTGTGAAGAAGAACTTCCTTTTATTTGTTTTAAACCTGCTGCCTATTAATTTCATTTGGTGACCCCTAGTTCTTGTATTATGGGAATAAGTAAATAACTTTTCCTTATCTACTTTCTCCACATCACTCATAATTTTATATACCTCTATCATATCCCTCATATGGGACCCTTTCCAAACCCCTAATCATTTTAGTTGCCCTTCTCTGAACCTTTTCTAGTGCCAGTATATCTTTTTTGAGATGAGGAGACCACATCTGTATGCAGTATTCAAGATGTGGGCATACCATTGATTTATATAAGGGCAATAATATATTCTCCGTCTTATTCTCTATCCCCTTTTTAATGATTCCTAAGAGTATCAATACAATGCTCTTTCAGTCTAACTAGCTGAATTCACGCAGCAAGCCACAGGCTTAACAATTATACAGCTGCTGGAGGAGAAAAAAGATGGGGGTAAGAAAAGATACTGGTTAAATTAATGACCATTAGTAACATTTGTGGTCATGAAAGCTAAAAAATGATACAGCCAATCAAATGTTATGGTTCCAGGTATAGGCTGACCAGGAACAGGGATAGAATAGGAATCCCCAGACACACACTCATTTTCTAGCATGGCATAAAATTGACAATTAGTATTAGTGGGATGCTCATTTTCCACTGAAGCCTCCAGTACAGAGGTGGTTTGAAACCAGATCAGATGAGCCGGTGGCTTGGCTCACTATGATAAAGGCTAACATCTCAAAAAAAATCTTTGCTTCCCTCACTCAATATTCTTATTTTTGGTCTTTGTTCTCCAGCCAAGTTATATAATCTCGATGCAGGATTTTTTGTTTGTTTCCCTTTCTTTCATTCCAAGATGACTTCTCTGTTTTCTCACGGCTCATTTTGATTCCTCATCAGCTAGCTAAACAGGAGTCCAGATATCGATACATTTTAAGTTAAAGACCTTTGCTTCTCTCCTCTTGAAGGCTTCAGCTGTATTTTCCATTATGCTCTCAAAGCAGTCCACAGTTGCCTGCTGCAGTTTTCATAGTTTCATAACCACAGGATTGTGCAGTGAATCGGAAGGACAGACGTCATAATATTGCCGGTAAAACCCACTTTAGAAACTAGTCCACCGCCCATAATAAAGCCAGTTGCATTTCAAACAGATAATGCAATTATAAAGCAGACTCCAAATAAGATAGGAAGGAAAACTTCATGGCAGGATAAAACTAGACTAAGGGGAAAAAAACCCAGAGCTGTTTTTGGATAACACCACCACAAGTTGGACAAATAGGATTTTGAGACAATCCACCAATCTATACAGTGCATTCTCCCCCCAGAATAATGGCATTTTTATGAGACTTGAGAGCTTATGGCAATCTGCCTGGTGGATCAGCTCTACACCCCCCGGGTGTAATAGCAGAGTTCAGAGTTCCCTAAGCCTGCAAGCCCACACACACATTTCCCCTTCACTAAATTGTATGCTGGAAGCTGTCAATCCCATTTTCCCTTCTACAGATCTAGGGTAGACGTCTAGAACCAGCGCTCCTTTCCCCTGGATTCCCTCTCCCTTTTTAGTTCTCTCCTCGGCTTACTAGCAGCAATGGCTGAACATCTTCATAAGAGACAGACCAGGTGGGTGAGGAAATATCTTTTATTGGATCAAAGGCTGTTGGTGAGAGGTGTCCAATCAAAGATATTCCCTCACCCACCTGGTCTCTCTAACATCCTGGGACCAACATGGTTACAACACCACTGCCTACGTCGTCATAAAAGGCTTTTTCAGGACGTTTGGCTCAGATTCTCAACGGCTCCTAACCTCCACTGCAATCAGGGCTGGAGCTCAGGCTCTCAAGCCCACCCGACCTCCTAGGGCCTGAGATGTTCTGCTATTTTTAGCATACTAGCTTGAGTCCCACCAGGATGGGTCTGCCTACCCAGCCTGGGAGGCTGGCTCCCAGCTGCAATGTAGACAGACCCTCGGGGGTATTTCCATCTCCATCGCCCACTGAGATCCCATTTCCCCTTCAGCAACAAGAGGGCCAATTAGCATCAGCTGTGCTGGATTTGCGGCTGTGGGTTCTTGTCCACTAGGAAGCAACCAAGAGCAGCTACCCATTTCACATTGCCCACAGGGCAGGAACTATTCAGTATCACCTCCGAGCTTTCAGACACCTGTGCTGGTTTCAGGTCTGGAAGTAGAGATGGCAGGCACCAATAGCCCCAAGCCATCCAGTACTCCGGGAATGGTCCCTTTATAGGCTTCATCTTCACCTGGGCCTCCATCACACCTTGCCACTGTTCTCTGCTATCTTCTCTCCCTCCATGACATCCTGGGATGTGCTGCTGAGATTTTAACCCGGGGTTCCTGCATAATATGCCTGCGTCACCCCAGATTTTCCGTGTGTGCTTGGAAAAAAAGATGGCGGCATGGGATCTGTTCATTGGTTTTCCCAGGTAAACAGAACCACCTTCTCGTATCTGTAGCTAAGCAGGGAGGGAGCAGCAGTGTACTTGCTGGAAATGTTGGTACTTAATGCTCCTACAAAGCATGCTGAAACAGTGGAAGCGCTGCATGGCCACACAGGTCCCCACCAGCCTGCAGCACGTTGCAGGATTGAGCCCTACGCTGGCTCAGATCACAGCCAACAGAGCTGCAGCCTCATGAAGGCATTTAGTTCTTCTGACTCAGAGCCCCCATGAGCCCAGAATGACCCGGCTCTGCCCTTACGGATCAGTTCTCTACCATTCATTTTCAGGGAAATACTTTGAAAAGCTGCATGAGAACCATTTTCTAGCTAGGTTATAAATGAGCTGTTTTACTATTCAGCACCTGGGAAAGTGTGGGTAGGAGTTTCTATGCACGTTTCTGGCAAGCAAGGGGCAACATTTCTTTTACAGCTTTTATAAACTCCTATGAACATTATTATACGGGCCTCAATAATTTAAAAAAAAAAGCCTGTAAAGATTTCAAAAGGAAAACAAAGCAGTTCTCAGTAAAGTTGGCATTGAATGGCCAGCAGCACTGGCTTCCTACATTCTCCATGGAAATACTGGAAGGATAAATAATAATAATCTTAGATTGGAAAAGCATGTTTCATCTCAAAGGAAACCGCACTGGACCTGGGCCGAATCCTTAGCTCGGGTAAACTGGGTTAGCTCCATTGACTGCAGTGGAGATACCGATGAACTGGTTGACACAAGTGGAGGATCTGGCTGTCCATATGGGTTTGAGTGAATGCAACCGCGTCACCCATTACTGTATTTGGGAAACAGCAGATGCATAACAACAATGCACAATATAACAATGCAGAGAAACCACTGTATTGACCAGGACCCATTGAGTAAAATGTGGTAAACAGAATTGGTTACCCAGAGGGAACAGCTTAGGATCCAGCCCTTCATTCAGAGCTGCCTACATACTGCCGACCCCCAAAATGGCATTTACCCCATCTTCATGAAATGTTAAGTATTTGCCCGCATTCCTTTTTATTGTGTTTTGCTCTTTTCAGGTAGTATTTGCACATGACAAACCAGCGCACATGCACACGCTCCACAAAAGCGGGTTTCCCTGCAAAGATGGCAAAATGTTCCATTGATCAAAATTTCAAATTCTCATGGAAACTCACAAAAATCCCAGTTATTCCTATGAAGCAAAAGAGAGTTCTGTGAAGGTGCATCCATCACTATCTGATGGACAAACTATGAGACACCATCACCAACAATGTAATTCAGAGATTGAGCGATTATAAAGCTAGACATGACCATTGTAATAAGCTAAACTGACCTCCTGGGTAACACAAGCCATAGGCCTTCCCTGCATTTATTCCTGTTTGCTGGGCCTGGTGCCCTTCCCAGCATAGGGGGCATGTGGGGAGGTCTGGCACACAGAGAATCAAGCCCCTTATTGAATACCCTGGGCTAGATCATCTCCTGCAATGAGTTCCCTTTGGCACAGGAGAATTGGAGGAAGGGCTGTCAGGGAGCCAGTGACACCTCCTCATTCTCAAGCTGCCAAGGCCCCAGCCCTGACACACCCCGTATGCCAAGACAGGAGGTGTGGTTAGCATAGAAGCTGGCTCTACTGACTTTCTGCCAGCTGAGAGATTCAGTCCCCTCCCTGGGAATTCTAGACTTGGCAGCTCCAGCTAGATTCCAGCCCCTTGTGTAAGAAATTGATAGGCTCTATGTACTAGAGAGATCTAATTCCTTGGGACCCGTTCGGCTACCACAACACTGCATAAGCTCTCTATCCAACACTCTCCCTACAATACGGTTATTTCACTCTGCCTAAGATTGAGGTATCTGCATTATTTTTGGAAGAGGTATCACAATGAATCACAAAATCCAATTCCAATGAAATCACATCCCAACTCCCAAAGCCCTTATCCGACTCCAAACTTCTCAAGAGATGGGTGGCGTTCCTGTCTAGTATTCCACTCCAGATTGACGATTAATAGTAACGCTACCTGTGAGCTACACCCACCCTCCCCCTTCCTGAAATACAAGCATACAGGAATGATGGAGACTAGAGCAAAAGATAGTGGGCCCGACCCGCCTCCCTCTTGGAACGGGTGTAAATCAGGATAACCCCACTGCTCAGGGTGCAGTCACACTGCTGTCAAAGGGGCCAGCGACAGCAGAATCAGATCCCTTAGAAAGTGAAATTCAGAACAGCCAGGGCAACAGGAGGCCTCTGTGTTTGCAATGAACAGCATAATCTCCTTCCTGTTGTGATTAATGGAGGGCACTTACTCACATCACAGGAACACTCCTGAAGCAGCACTACACAGCTCCATCACAGTAAGTGTAGAGTGTTTGACTAGTACACTCTTAACTGTACTGCTCTCTGGGAACCTGATCCCTTCCTCAGAGCCGGACTTTCCTCTTGCGGCACCCAGCCCCCGGAGGAAGAGCAGATAATGAAACGGTCACTGGAAGCCACTACCTCTGTGTCTATGGGCAATTGTAACCCACAGGTGAGTGTGTTTCAAGTCACTCTCTGTGCCTGTCCAGAAGATGTAAGTGGTTATTACAGCCAGCAGCTATGAAGGATTGGCTCTTTAGCTCAAGCTGTAGCAATGCCTACATTTAGTTCTGGGGGTCCCTGCTTCAATCCCCAGTGTGTCAGCTAAGAGGGTGCGTATTGCTTAGTTCTAAACACCAGTAGCTTATTGTAACATTCTACAGCCTGTTTATTCTCTAGCCGGTGTTATGCTGGAGGGCTAATGGTCCCTTCTGACCTTAAAATCTACAACTAATCCAAAAGCTCTGTAAATCCTAAAAGGTACCCGAGACCGGTCTGCTGTATTAGAGCTTCTCGGCGGCTCTACGGAGTAACATGTTCACACACAGTGGAGCGGGTCTGATGTTGCCCCCGGCAGAGGGCTGAAGCGACTGACGTACACCCGCAGCGCCGTACGCTCGATCCCGACACAGCTCGTTTGGGACTTACGTCATTAGCTGCGTCTCTATGCCCGGCTCCACAAGGGACCCATCCACAAAAAGCGGCGTCGATGTGAAGGCATATTTACTCCAGGATCTTCCTTCATCGAAACTCACCCTGGAATTGAAACGGACAAAATAAATAAATGTCAACGCGTGGCTCCGTAACCATTACCCAGGCAATTAAACAACGTCGAAGGCTTGCGAGCCACAGCGGCTGGATTTATAAACAAGCGTCAATCTTTGCCATCTCCCCATGTTATTAATTAATGTTCTCAGAGTGCCCTCAGGAAGCAAAGCAGCAAGTATTATTATCAAAGTCATTAAGGGCCTGCATTAGGGCTGTCAACCCCCCAGGACTGTCCTGGAGCCTCCAGGAATTAAATATTAATCTTTTATTAAAGATTGTGTCTTGTGAGGAAACATCCAGGAATACAGCCAACTAAAATTGGCAACCCAGGCCTGTGTTTGCTATGTGAATCACCAGGTCAGACCCAAGACTGCAGGCGGTATTGATAACACCTAAGCCAGGACATGTAGTCCCTAGGTGCGTGTCTATGTTCACGACATTAATTTCAGCAGGGGAAAATACACAGTGTCAAATGTGGTGTAGCGTTTCATTGCCTTTGTAGGGTTTAATTCATTAATATTAGCCATGTGCTTTGAGATGGGCAGATGAAGCGGGCTAAATGCTGAACCAAATTCTCTGCTACATCCTCGCAACTCCACTCATGTCCATGGGGCTGCATGGGAGTACTTGAGAACAGAATCAGACCTTTATCCACTAGAAAATGGAATGTGCCCAACTAATTTCAACCAACAGCCAACATGGACAGCAATCACATTCAGTCACGGCTGCCGTGGGACGCTGCAGGTCAGTGGCTCTGTAGCCTATATCAAACTGCTGGAGCCACGGAGTGGCATGGGGTAGTGTGGTGATGTTCCGTTTACAAACAATTCAGGAAATGAGACAGTTTTCCTTTGCTCCTGGAGTCTTTACATAACGATTCCAGGAGGATGTCTGCTTGGAGAGTTATTCCAGTATCCTGCCTGCAAAGAACAACAAACAGGAGAACACAAGGGCTTACTGGCCCCCTGAGTGATCAGGTCCCGTTCCAGCTGGGTCATTTCCGAGCTCTCTCTCCGTAGTTGCGGCAGGTGCCTGAGCTGTGAAAGCTGACAGATAACCCCCCATGGGCACCACCAAAGGGACAAATGAGGCACAATTTCTCCTCTGGTCAACAGGAAATGTTTCTCACTTCAAAAGAGAAGAGAAACGTATTCTCTGGTCAGTGGGGGCTTGGGTTGGGAAGAGATTGTTCTGCAGAACTCTGATTCCCACAGGGCTGAGACAGTAGCATTTTAAGGGGTAAATTGATGCTTCTCAAGACAGGCAGATGTAACCAACTGGTCAGTGCATGAGATTTGTGTCCCTTGGTGCCCAATGCATAGAGGAGAAGGGTCTCATCTACAGAGCCAGGCTTTTTAGCTCCTGCTGTACAGACTGGAGCTCTTAGCAGAGGAGGTCACTGGTTTAAATCCCAGCGTCAGCAAAGAGGAGCACCCATCACATCACACCGATTATTTTGAAGGGGGATATAATATTTGAGATAGAGAGGGGGTGAAATGCTCTGTTTAGGTTTTTCAGTCCATAATGGACAGTGTCAAACCCCGTGTTGCCCTGTCAACATCCAGCCAAACTCCCGCTGGAACCAGCACAGGATCTCCAACAGATGAGGAAGGAGGATATGGAGAGCTCCCAGCTCCTGCTCTGCCTGAGTTGCGGGGTTTGGTGGAAGGGGTTTGGCAGGGGTTAGACTCCACCCCACTGACGCCAGGGAGGAGCAGGGCAGATGATTAATGATTTGTACTTCAGTCGCTCCTAGGAGCCCAGTCACAGGCCGGGATCCCATCATGGTAGGGGCGGTGCAGCTGCATTGACAGGCAGGGCGGCAGTGGACTCAGGCCCAGGGCTGCTGAATCCCACCACATCCCAAATCCCTGCCCTGAAGATGGCCCATTGGACCTGATCCAAAGGCAATGGGCCTTTCCATTGATTCCAAAAGGCTGGGGATGAGGCCTACACGCAGCCCAGCCCCTCACCCCTGGGAACCATGCCTCACAGTATGCAGAGCTCCCCTCTTGAGCTCCTCAGCTCCTGCTCCCCATCGTGGAGCACACTGGTCCCAGTGAAACCAGGACCCTATGCAAACGCAGAGGAATGGACTGGATTTACCCCCACGGGGCACATTACTGAGATCTTCCCCTTAGCGCGGTGGCCCCCAAACTGTGGGGCGCAGCCCCATAGGGGAATGCGGAGGAACATTCGGGGTTGGGGGGCATGGTGGACCCAGGACAACCTCCACAGGGGGCAGGGAGGGAGCACCACCCAGCCCTGCTCCGCTTCCCAGCTCTACTCTGGTCCCTCCCCCAGCCACAGCCCTGGCCCCAGCTGCGGCCCCAGCCTCAGACCCCTTGCCCCTGTCCAAGGGGCATCCGTGTGCCCACTCCCAGCCCTGGCTCCGGGGGGGAGGGGCAGAGGCACGGACAGGAGTAAGGGGAGGCATGACCCTGAAAAGTTTGGGGACCACTGCCTTAGTGCTACAGATACACAAAACAGCAGCTGCACACAAAACACCATCTGGCACAGGAGAAAGCGTGCAGACCAAAGAGAAAATGCTGTGGGAGAATCGCATGCAAAGAGTTTATCCTTCAGAAATCTATTTATTTAAATGTATGTATCTCCCCATACCCCTAAGCATTTGTATGCTGTTCGGTCTGCATGCTTATCTAACTAGCATTTCAATTTCAGGGGAACAGCAGGCTTCATTAAAGTTCTCTCAGCTTTTCAATTATCAAACCCTCTTTTCTCCGGGATGAAACTTATTGTACGCCGTCCCAGCTTGAGAACTAACAGATTTCCATGTATACTTTAATCAAGATGGCTCTTCTCTTGTAGCAGGTGCCTACTGAGTCAAGATGATGCAAGTTCAAAAGCCCTAAAGGTATAATTTGGAAGGACCTGTTAGAGTTTGTCAGCGACAACTCTAAATACCTAGGCAATAGAGTGGGCCAGACATTCACAGGCACTTGCACGAGCCAAACAGCGTGTGCGCCAAGCTCCCTTGATGAATCCGTGCACAAATCAAATATTTGCCCACACACATAGCCCTAGGAACGCAGGACTGGAAGGGACTTCCTGGGTCATCAGATCCTGGCATATCATCCACGTCATGCAGGTATCACACTCCAGATTAAAATTAGTGAGGTTGTTTCCACCACTCTTCCTGGTGGGAGGCTGTTCCAGAACCTCACTCCTCCAATGGTTAGAAACCGTCTTCTAATTTCCAGATTAAATTTATTCATGGCCAGTTCATCCCCATTTGCTCAGCATTGTCCCTTAGCCTCCACAGCTCTTCTCCCAGGAACCTAGGGCCAGAATCTGATAGCGTCTCTCTCGCTGAGTAGCATCTCACTCAGCAAGTCACTAGGAGCGCTCGTGGAGTGAGACACCTTTCAATTTGAGGGTTATGCTGTCTAGGAAGCGGTTAACGAATTTATAAGGGGTTAACAAATGATTGGCAGAAGCATAGGCTCGGGAACTTGGGCTGTGAGGCCAGGTTTTACATGAGACTCCGCTCCTGGCCCCCCACGCGGGATCCTGGCTGCTGGATCAGCTCCTGGAGTCCCGGCTGTTGACCCTCACACCCGGGGTGCCCACTACTGGGGTCCCCGCTCCAAACCCCGTGCCAGGGGGCCCGGCTGCCAGCCCAGCACCCGGGACTCTGCTCCTGGCCCTGCCCCCAGCCTCAGCCCCTGGCCACTGCTCTGTTCCCGGCCCCAGCCCCAGCCCCAGACCTGCCCCCAGCTTCAGCCCCCTTACCCCTGTCCGGCTCCCTTAGAACCATCTACTGGCGTCCTTAGAACCTTCTAGAACACAGGCTGCTCCTGCCAGTGGCTTGTAACGGCAATCGCTCACTTAGGAATCCTTTATAAACCACCCTTTTTGGAAAGCGTGGCCAGTGTGAGCGAGCATGTCAGAATCTGGCCTCTAAGTGGCCATGAGCATATGCAAATGCTCCAGCCCCAATCCTGCAGTGAGCCCTGCGTCCACGTGGCACTCCACTGCCTTCACAGGGGTTTGGTTCAGGCCTTGCTTGCTGCAACCAGCTTGGTGCTGATGAGGTATTCCAGCCGCTTACAGCGCATTACAAAGCAGGGCGTTGTTCAGCGTGCCCATTTCACAAATGGGAAAACCAAGGCACAACCAGGTGAAATGACTCGCTCGTGGTCACACAGTGAATCGGCGGCAAAACCTGGATTAGGACCTGGTTGGGGGGGGTTGATTTCGGCTTAACCCACTGGACCATCCTAGTCCTTATGCTGACAAGATCTTAGAAAAATTCTAGCCCCTTCAGAATATTTGGCTTGTTACTAGCCAGAAAGAAGAGAGAAAAAACAGAATTGAATCTGAGCCCACTGCATATTGTTTTCTCTGTGTGATAGGAGTGTAACTTGCTTGTAAAGTGTGTGTTGCATCCACCTCTTGTGGCTAACCCACAGAGACAATAACAGTCTGCTACTGCTGCGAAGCTAATGGAGTTACTCCTTTAGTTCAAGTGGTAGAACTGTGTGCTTTGATGGAGAAGGTTCAAACCCCACTGGAAACCCCTAGTGGAAGTTATTATAGCGCCATTTGCCTGGTTGTGGCAAGGAAGGATGTAAGGCTTTGAGGTGAAGAGGCAACCATCACTGATCTTGTAAGGTGCATCCCTGAAACATCATGGTGTGAAGGACAACGGCTTAGCTTGAGCCTTGAATCCCCTGGCTTCTGCCTGGATGTTACTTAACTGAAGGATTCTCTGTATTAATGAATCAAGTGGGAGAGACCTTAGCATCTCATTATTGTGGCCAAACACCATTACTTTCCTCTTTTATTTGACCGAAAGCTCTATTTCCTCTTCTGCTTGTGCTGCATCTGGAGACGAGAGTGCTTGTCAGCGATCAGAAGAGAGGGGTCTCATTCACAGAAGAATAGGAACCTCAGCTCTGAAGATAATTTCTGTAACAACTTCAGAAGTTGGGCAGGTCAGTCCATTAGCCATGCTCCGACATCACCCAAGATACAAGATAGAAGGTGATGCTAATTTAGAAAGCAGTCAGCAATTCCACTCGTCTACTGCAGGCACTGAGCCTGCTGCCCCCACACATCCATAGAGCAAGTGCACTCTGTAATGTGTAATGCATATAATTATTGTATGTTTGTTCAATTAAAAGTTCAGGAGGGCTCCAGCTTCAAAAGGAGACATTCAGGCTCATGGCTTGAAAATACATCAACCCTGACATCTCTTTGTCATGCACATCGCTTGGTTAAAAAATAGGGCGGCTTTAAAGTTCTGAACCATATCCCGCTCACCCAAATTCTGGTGGAGGTTCTGCACTAGGAGTCTGGTTTGCCTCACTGTAGATTCCACGCACTGAGATGCTGAGCGCCTTGAACACCTGTTAATCTCAGCGGGAGCAGAGGAAGCTCAGCCCGTTACAGCGTCAAGTCCTGTAGTCATGAGGGCCAACTGTGAAGTTCAGACCTACATCCCCACTCCCCTGACGTTCAGTAGGTGGAGGAGATGGTTTGGGCGGTGTCTCTAGTGCACAGGCTTCTCAAACTTCTTCTGAGGGAGAACTACATCTTGAACAAAGCAATCTTCTCAAAACCCACCCTGAGCTCCCGATCCCATTTGTGCTCACCAATCTCTCTCTCTCTGGCAACTGCAGCGGGATCTTTAATGGGGTTAGTAACATTAGCAAAGTATCTCTGTATTTCTGTCAGTCGTTCATGAGATGAATGTGTTGTCCTTTTTGCATCAAGTCAATCACACTGTCTCCTTCTGTTCTTCACTCCAACTCCTTGTCCCATCTGGTCCCTGCTCCCTTTGCTCCTCCACCATCTGGTAATCCTTCCTTCCCTCCCTTGCTCCCATACATGTTATCCATCCTCTTGGCCTTCTTTACTATCACCCACAAACCCCTCTTCCTGGCCCCAGTGCTGACACACCCACACCAATAAAAAAAGTATCCTTTTGAGTAATCCCCTGCAACTGCTGGCCAAATTATACATGGACATTACAACCAACACCCATTGTAATCAACGAGGCTGCGCAGGATGTCACTCAGGGAAGAATGTTCATAAGAGCTCAGCTCCCAACATGATGTTTGTTTCCTTTTTTTTTTTTTTTTTTTTTTTTTTTACATCTGGTCATTTACTTTGCTACCTAACGGAGAGCCAAACTTGTCAGAAAATCTGATCCAAAGTGTGTAACTCAGGAGGCCTCAAACTTAAATGCCCGTTGAAAGCAGGTAGTGACAAAATGAAGGACCAGAATCATGTGATTTCCCCAGCCTTCTGTGGGCCACCACAAAGTGCTCTGAGCAAGAGTTTATTTGATCTGCTCCTTAGTGTTCTGGGTACCTATACTGCACAACCAGCAGGAGGAAGAAGGATCCACTCCAGAACTGAGAGATCTTAATTATAATTTGGACAATTCCAGCTTAGCGCTCCCCCCCGCCCCCCCGAATATTCTCAAAGCAAGGGAAACAGCCTTACCACAAATGCCGGATAGGCATTGATGTGTGCTTCATGGCCACAAGTGCCCCACCCCAGTCGAGATACCACACATTGTATTCTTCCTCGAAGATCTGGAAACAAGTCAGGTATAGTGTGAGCTTTTCAAGCCATTTGAGGCCCAGAGAGCAGCTGGAAAGATTTGCAAAAGGCACACAGCTCCCTTTCCCCACATATGACTGTACCTGTCTCCATGAGTTTCCGGCATCAGAAGATATGAACGTGCTGATATCGGTATATGAGAGTTCAGAGCCAACGTTGCCTGAAACACAAGTAGATTTCATAAGTTCTTGTGTGGCAGGAGCAGGGAAATCACATTTTTGCAGGAAATCAGGGATAACTGGTTTAACCAAAGTTTTTTGTTGTCTTAATTCCAGGATTATATAACACCATGGAAGGGAGGTGGAAGGATTAAGATAGAAGAACATTGCAAACAGTAAAATAGTAAAAATGTTTTAAAGTAAATAGCTGAGAAAGACTGCTTCACTGGTTTGCTTTTACTCCAAGTGACACACTGTGCATTTGCAACAACATGAGATACACATGTCTGGACTGCTCCATGTTGAGGCCTACATTTTCAGGAAAATACAAACACAACTGCATGTCTATTGTGTTCCATGGTTGCAATCGTGACAACTGTGTATGCAAATCAGTCATTTTTCTGAAAATTTTGCACCAAAGCATGCCTCTGCATTCTCCTAGCGTTTGCAGTATTTTGACATGGAAACATTTAATTCTTCCTATCACCATTTCTCATGCAAATTCAAGTGAAAAGGCAAATGCACATGACCCAAATCAAATTATTCATACTGCCTTCACCTCATCAGAGCTGGAGTTCAAGAGTGAACTCCTGGTCCCATTGGAGTCAATGGTGAAACTCCCGTTGATTTCAGTGGGCTCAGAGTGCACCGCAGGATTCTTCCAAAAAACAAAGGGACCAACGTACTGATCTCATAAGCACCTAGCAAATAGCACCTCCTGCTGCGTTCACTAGTGGCTTGTGGTGAAGCCTAACAGATGAGGCTTATGGTGAAATTACCAATATCTCCCTGTCAAGGGTTGGCCTGTTTCTGATATGAACTACACCTTGGTGGAGCTAGGATGTAAAGTACGACCCAGGACCAAATGAGCTGGCAATAAAGGTAATAATGATCAGACCACAGCAATGTCTTAGACAACGGTGACTGTTCTTCTTGATCAGAAACTGGGCACATTGTAGTGTGAGCAGAAATGGACAGGTTTTGCCTGTGCGCATTTTTATTTTGTTAATTCAGTGCTGATGGAGATTACCACCCTGATAGCCCTGGAGGCTGAAGTCTTCTTGTCCAAAGTAGCAGTGTGTAAGTTACCCTATCTTCCCATTACCCTGGAGGAGCCAGCTTCCAGAATAAACTTTCTGTTCAGACTCCACACAGTTATCTGGCTTTCCTGCCAAGAAGATTGCTAGTCTGTGCCCGTCGGGTTTCTGTAGCATGGGTGTCTGTACCCTACAAAGTAGACTGAGGGAACTAACTCAGTCACATATACCACTGAAAGGCCCTCAAATGGTAATGACTCACAGACAATATGAACACTGTTGGGGGTTGAACCAATGGATGAGACTCCACAGCACATTCCTTATCCACTGATCCATAAAATTCCCTCTCCCTACAGAGAAGATATTTTTAAAACTATGGCATAATTTTCCTGATTTTTTTTCTAAAGGAGCTAATATTTTTCCACTAAAAACAGTAAGAAGGGAAGATTCACTCCTACACATCTGTAGACTCAATAGGAGCACAATAAAAACAGACTAATGAAAATGTTAATTGCGCTCCTGACATTTAATGATGGAACATGAGGAATTAAAGCCCAGATGCATCTTGACAAGCTCCCATCAGCATCAGAGACTATATAACTCGCCAAGTTGTTGTGACACTCCTGTTTCCAAAAATAAAACCTGAGGAACAGGGTTGCGCCCGATACGAGGTGATTCAAAAAAGGTTTTGGTATCAGTATTAGGAACACAGGAATTACGACACTCCCTTAGTCCTTTGGTCCATCTGCTCCAGGCGTTCAGACTTCATTGCTCTGTGACCCCCTTCTGACAACAAAAATTACTACACGACCCCAGGAACGGGGATGGAAGCCAGAGCCCACCCAAGCCTTGCCAAAGCCCAAGCCCCACCACCTCGGGTGAGGGGGCAAAGCCAATGCCCAAGAGCTTCGTCTCCAGGTGGAGGGGTCTGTAACCTGAGCCCCATCACCCAGGGTGGAAGCATTGGGGCTTCGGCTTCAGCCCTGGGCAATGGGGCTCAGGCTTCAGCTTCCGCCCCAGCAAGTCTAATGCCACCCCGGTGAGCCCATTAAAACGGTGTCACAACCCAGTTTGAGAACCACTGATCTCCTCCACTGTCCTGTGACCACCAAGAGTGGCCAGTGCTAGCTGCTTCAACTGAAAGTAGAAGAAACCCTGAAATAGGCAGTTTTGGGTTGACTTGCCCATAGGCAAAGTTTTCTCTTCACCCCCAAGAGTCAGAGGTTGGCTTATGCCCTGAAGCTTGACATTCAGACACCTTCTTTATAGGAACTGCCATAGTGAATCACGTTTTGCTATTGCCATTTTCATCTCTAAGCCTCGAGGTCTGGAAACCAATTGTCCAACTGGGGTTTATGGCTGGTAGCAAAGAGAAGTGAGTTCTTGCTTGCTGGAACTCCATCACTACCATTTCCAGATAGTTTTGTCTCTATAGCCCTGATACATGAATCCCTTCTTTCTCCCTTTTAGCCTCATTTGGACCTCTGAAGTCAACTGAAAGACTTCCATTGATTTCAATACAATTTGGATCAGACCCTTGGTCCTGACAAGCGTGGAAAGAGACGCTGATTCATAGATTCTAGGGCTGGAAGGGACCTCGAGAGGTCATCGAGCCCAGTCCCCTGCCGGCATGGCAGGACCAAATACCGTCTAGACCATCTCTGATAGACATTTATCTAACCTACTCTTAAATATCTCCAGAGATGGAGATTCCACAACCTCCCTAGGCAATTTATTCCAGTGTTTAACCACCCTGACAGTTAGGAACTTTTTCCTAATGTCCAACCTAGACCTCCCTTGCTGCAGTTTAAGATACGTGTCTCTTCTCTGTTAAAGAGTCAGACCAATGATCTTATATCCAGGCTAGCGCTCCCACCATTATTATTACTGGTGGAGCTGCCACAGTGGTAGTGAAAGAGTGGGAGCTTTCCCAGGGAAGCAGAGCAAAGACAAGACCTATGAGGCTAAGTTTGTGATGGGTAATCTGGATTGTCTGTGCTGATACAGTGCAGCTGTTGACCGTGCTTAACAGAAACAGATGTGCCAATTCCCACCAGGTTAAGCCTTTTATTGCACAAGGCAGCAACACAGAAATGATGGCTCTGCCTTTTAAAGGTTAAGTGTTATACAAGTGAAGCTTTCATCTCATGCAGTGACAGCTTGAAAAGAAACTCCTTGTCTAGTAATCTAGACCATTGCCTACGACCTCATTCTCTTGCTGCCTCTGGCATCTTCTCTGCTTCCTAGAGAGTTCAGTAGTCAAGAATAAAGGCCACTTTAAGAACTGTATGAGCCATGACCGTTTATACACACTCGCTGTGAGCTGCCAGCACCTGACAGTTTAGTTTGGATAAACTTTGCAAAGTTGGGATGTTTAACCCAAATAACCTGAACCTCTTCAATCTGGAACACTGAGCTAGAAATCTTGAGGAGAGGATCTTTTGCAAAACATGGAGTACCTTCCTTGCTAAAAGCCAGGCCATAAATACTGCAAGAGCATGCTCTCTCTCCGGATTTTGGTTCAATTTCCAGTGCCAGCTGGAATATAGAAGCACAGAAGTGCACGAGAATGGAGACAAACCGAAGAAAGAAGAAATGGATCTGAACCAGCATCCTGCAACTGAACTTCCTGGAACACTGGGGTGTTTAGATGAAATTCTGAATTTTATAGATTGACCCAATCTAACTAAAGGTCTGTTCAGTTTGAATTTGGACTAATGCTTGAGTACAATAGAACTCTGATTTTATCCAACAGCTGGTATACACATCCCTCGTCTGCCCCCAGCTCCCACCAACAGGGGGGTGAAGGGGAAACACCGGGGGTAAAACAAGAGCCCAGACACACTTCCTTGTATTACCATTAATAGGAAAAATAATGCCCTTGATAGAAAGAGGTGGGAGCAAATTGTGAAAGCAGCCACCGACCTCCGTGGTCTGTAGTGCCGGGGAGGGAGGGAGCAGGACACACTGCTTACCCCAGTGCAAATTCACACTGATGACGTGCTAAAATGAAACAACTGCAAGCTAAAGCTACAATTAACTGCATAAAACCTGCTCAGGGTGTAACAGCCAGAAACAACTAGGACTAAACTACATTAAGGACAGATATTGCAATTCACTGTAGTAGGACTGCTATGGGCCTTTACTCACTTACTCACTGAGTAATCCCATCACAGGCAACAGGACTACTCAAGTGAGTAAGTATTAGCCAGCATGAGGGAGGGTTCCGCTATGGGTCCCTAGGTAAAAAAAAGTACATTAAACTGCTAGCATGTGTGTGAGATTACACAGCAGCTTTTTCTACTGCATTTGCAAGCTCTCCCCAGTGACAGTCATTCCGAAAGCGCTTTGTTACCCCCCAAACAGTTCCCACAGAGCTAAGCATTGTGGGAGCTTCAAGTCTTACGTCCATCCTGATTAGGCCACCTACTGTGAGCAGGCAAATGAAAACAAAACGGGGCTGCGATGGTTGTCAGATGAATTACAATGGGTCGGCCAGTCGGTGGCATTCGAGATTCCAACAGGCTGTCATGAAAGCCTTGCAATCTGCCAAAGCACCAGCCCAGAGCAACCACACAGAATGCACCGTCCAGGGCCAAGGTGGTTCATTAAGTGTGCGGCACAGCTAGAATGTCACTGCAAATCTCTAACTTCATAAAAATAGCCTCTCGGTTACACTGGGCCAGATCCTCTGCTGGGGCCAATCATTTATGCCAGCCAAAAATCTGGCCCAGCGGGCGAGCCTGATTCTCCTCTCGCTCACTTGGGCGTAAATGAAGAATAACTCCTCTAAAGCCAATGGAGTGGCATCAGTGTAAATCTGGTGCAAATGAGAGAAGTCTGAGGCCCGGTGTCCTATCTACACAATCACACGAGCACAGATACACACCACACATGAACAGGCATATGCATGTCACATACAGGACGCCCATACCCACCTGAAAAACTTCACAGCTATGTGACAAAATACATTCCTCATGGTTCCTTGTCAGCCTCACCTTCCCTCAGATCACTAATCCTTACCCCCCACCCAGCCAAGATAATCTTTGTCATTGCAAACCACTGAACAGCTAAAAGCAGCAACAGTTTAGTAGCTCTCCTGAAGGAGTCTAGGTAAGGTATGGCTGAACAGGGGGAAAGCACAGACAAAATTGATACCTGTAGCCACCACAAGCCCGGGAGCCGTCTCCTTGCTGGAGATACTTCCTGATGTGTATGGATTCTCTGAGATTTGCAAATGCAGGTGCAAGGAACAAAAAGGCTGCCGAGGGGAGGAAGTGGAGAGAATAATCTTTAATACACAAAAACCAAGATCAGAGAAAGAGTGAGCGATCAGCTTCTGAGTGCTGGCTAGTTATGCCAATATGCTTCTAAAAATGGCCCCCTTAGCCACGAGAGGTCTCAGTCACACAGAAAAGTGTGTATGTTGTGTTATATATTTCCTCCCCACTCCAAAAAAAGAAATGAATTGCATGCAAGAGAGGAACAGTTCTGCTGAATCACGGGAAGGGGAGTTCACGCTTGGGTTTTGTTGTTGTTTTTTAAAATCAATATGGTGGTCTCATGCAGCTCCCTGTCAGATCTTTTCAAATTTCAAATTCTCCAGCCTGTGTGATCCAGAAGGTCAGACAACAGGATAACCATGATCCTGTCTGGCTTTACAATCTATGTATTTATGAGAACAGAAACTGACTTAACTTCCTCAGTACCCAGTCGTGCAAAACCAGACAGGAAACAAACAGGGAAACATTGGGACCCGATTCCTTTTAAATACGTTGGGCCAGATCCTCAGCTTGTGCAAATCGATGTGGGTTCACTGACCGCAGTGGAGCGACGTCAGTTTACACCAGTTGAGGATCCAGCTGCTAAACGGGGTTCCATTTCGGAGCATTTGATCCTGCAGTCCTCATGCCGGCCAGAATGCCACTGGCTTCAGTAGGGGCTTTGCCTGCATGGGGGCTAAAGGACGAAGCCCGGAATGGTTTGTCAATTCCATATTGGAAAAGTTCTGCCACTGACCAGCTGGCAGTGTAGAGGACCCCCTCTCAGATCGGTGTCTGGAGCCTGCAGCAAGCGCCAGTCTCTGCCCTTGTTGTAGGTGATGAAAGTCTTTATCTGGTCCTCTATCTTCTTATTAGCCAGGAATATGCCTTTGATCCCTGCTACCTAGGAAAAATGGAGAGAGATGGAAAACCACATCGGGCGAACAGGCAAGAATAAGGCTCCGTCCGGGACTCTCAGGAGGGCGAGCTCTCTGCAAAAAGGCCATGCTACCACTAGAAGAACAGGGGGAAAAAAATCAATTGCATTATTTCTAATGAGGGCAAGTCTGGAAGGTGTCGACATGGCCGCTAAGGGACTGCTGCAATCTCAGTATGCAAGAGGAAGGCGGGGTGAGGGATGCTCAGGAGGTACACGCCCCTTTCAAGCTGCCCACCTCTGTTGGATCTCCCTGCATGGCAGCAGAGAGGGTGGCAGGATGGGCAGGCTACAGAGGAATATGAGCAGGCTTGGGGATCTGTGGGTATGTCTGCAGATGTACTGGTGCGAGGGGGAATACACTCCCAGACCACACTACTAATGGCTGGGGGAGCCTGCAGGGCCCCTTATACAGGATATGTCTACATGGCAAAAGCTGCACACCAACTAACGTAGCTGAGTCCAGCACATACCCAAGGGCCGTGCTGGGCTTACACTATCCATGCTGAAACCTGCTCTGTGTAGTCTTCACTGCTATTGTTACCAGGGCTAGCTGGAGTCAAGCCACCTTGTCTACACTAGCCCATACAGAGCATTAGGTATGTAGATGTGCCCTGTGAAAGGAGACACAATGGCTATTCCAGCCGCTAGTTCTGTGTCCTGGGAGCGGGCTTCCATTACTTTGCTTGTAAGCCCCTTGGGGGCAGGGACTGTCTTTGTTCTGTGTTTGTACAGCACCTAGCACAACGGGCTCGTGGTCCATTCCTGGGTCTCCTGGGTGCTCTGGCAATACAAATAATACATAAAAACAGCAGCACTCCACCCTCCGCGCATCAGCACCTGGCCAGGCTTTGGAATTCCCCTCCAATATAAAAGAAACAATTCTTCTTGTTTTGTTCCAAGACAGGCTTGGGAACGAATGTCCTCTCTGTATTCACAGGCCAGCTACGGCACAGCCAGCAGCGGTGCAAGATTCCCCGCACTGCGCTGCCAACGTGCCTCACAGTGATACTGACCATAGTGAGCAGGGAAAGGATCTTTGAGAGCGAGATTGGGACCGTAGGCTCAGCCTTGCACAAGATGCGGTGCGCAGGCTGCAAACAGGGCAAGGCTGTTTGGGGAGGACTTCTTAGAAAAACCTCTCTCCAGGAACTTTCCGCCAACAGGAATGCGAAGGTAGTCCAGCAATGTAATTTACACTGCAGTCAGATGACTGCATTCCTTATAAACAGCCTCTCTTCGGTGAATGAGGAGAAATCTCTCTCTCAAAAGGTAAAAGATCTCAATGAAACCTACAAGAGCGACTGCCTGGCAGAGCGGCTGACATCATCTGATGAAAGATAGAGACCTGTTTTGAAAATCCACAGGGGAATTCAATACTATCCTATCAAATCCTATGCAAAATTGCTGCTTGAAAGACTCCTCGCTGGATTTTTCTCATCTCCTGAGGAATTCTTCCTCAACAGATGAATGCAGGATCTGTTTTTTTAATGACAGTAATTTAAGAGCCTGAGATTTTGCCACTTTTGCTCATATGAGGTGGTCCCTTTCTCTAGCTCCAATTCAGGAAAGCATCCCTAGTCACAAGGGTGCTTAAGCACATCCTTAACTTTAAGGACATGCTTAAATCCCCTCAAAGTTGCAATGCTCAAATACGTGCTGAAGTGTTTTCCTGCACCCGGACTTCTGTGGGCAGTCCACAGGGATTACTCAAGAGAGTAAAGTTAGGCACATGTGCAAGCGTCTGAAGGATCAAGCCCTTGTCTCGCAGAGTACCAAGGGGAATTATTCTGATTGGAGCCTCTGGGCACCGCTGCAATCCTTTGTCGTGAGGCTTACCAACAACTTGACAATGGCCAGGCAGCTGGTGCATTGAGACACTGCTTAGCGTACTGGCCAGCACTGTTGCCTTATTCTCTCATAAAAGCATAAGAACGGCCACACTGGGTCAGACCAAAGGTCCATCCAGCCCAGTATCCTGTCTACTGACAGTGGCCAATGCCAGATGCCCCAGAGGGAGTGAACCTAACAGGTAATGATCAAGTGATCTCTCTCCTGCCTCCATCTCCATCCTCTGACAAACAGAGGCTAGGGACACCATTCCTTACCCATCCTGGCTAATAGCCATTAATGGACTTAACCTCCATGGCTTTATCCAGTTCTCTTTTAAACCCTGTTAAACCCTCTCTCCTCTGTCTCTCATCTTCGCAATGCTGCCTTATGCTCTCAGTATCCACCTGCCATCTCTCATCTTAGACTGCCAGCTTTGGGGGGCAGAGATCACCTTTTTGTTGTGTGTTTATACCTAGCACTAGGAGCAGCGGAAGTGCCCTAAAAGTGTGTGTGTGGGGCACAGGGCCTCGGACTGTGGCCCTGTCCCCATGCTGCACCACCCCCGTGGCTCCGCCTCCACCCCGCCCCTTCTCCCTGAGCCCCCGCCCTCATGCCACCCACTCCTCCAGAGGCCCCGCCCTCGCACTGCCCCTTCCCCCAAGACCCCACTGCCTCTTCCCTGGAGACTCCACTCCTGTGTTGCCTCTTCCCCCCAAGACCCCGCCTCCCACTCGCTCCTCTCCACCCCCTCTGCCAGTAGAAAGTGGGAGGGTCCCGGCCTAGCACAATGGGATCCTGGTCACAGACAATGCAGATAATAATAGAAATAACATCTACAAATAACAATGTGATTTGACAAGATTAAACGGAAAAGTGCCTCTTGCTGCCCAACCTGAGTTAAAGTCAGATTTCAGAACCTCTTGGGCAGGGTTTCCCAAAATGCTCAGTGTTGGCCTAACTCTGCTCCCACTGTAGTCAAAGGGAGCTCAAGCTAGGCCAGGGCTGAGCGCTTATGAAAATACAGCCTTTCATTTTTCATGATGAATCTGTGCTTGATGGGACAGAGAATCTGGGGGAAATATGAACCTTGTACTTCACATGAATAAACGGTTTTCTTCTTCATTTGCAACATAACATGATTGAGGAAGCAACAAACTCCCAAAATTCCCTGCCCACATCTATCCCAGCATGCATTTCACCTATCCCGGCATGCACTGGTCCAGCATAAAACGTTGAGTTCTTCAGGGACCAGCTCCATTTTAGTGCACAGGGAGGGCAGAACATGTGTTCAATATTCCCCAAATTCCTGGAAGGATGCTAAGAGGTTTATACACACATCTGTACTGGCAGATGACTCCTGTCTTATGCAGGGGTGGTCCTACAAGGTGATCTTGACTACATACCTCATAAAGGTCAATGATGATGTTTCCCTCCAGTCCCCGGCTGCTCTTCACATTCTCCAAGGCCAGCGTGAAGTAGACCCCTCGGGTGTCAGATATATAAAGGTTGTACGTATCGTTCTGGTTCCACTCCTGCACGGCTGCAAACACCTGATTCTCATCCGTGCTAATAATATGCATGTCCTATTAGAGGAAGACAAAAGGTCTATTACCGTGAATCTCTATATTTCTTTGCCCTTTGGGACACATAGTAATTACTGTGACTTATGAAAGAGTTGAGAAGGAGCATGAGTTATAGAAGACGTTAAACAATTTTCCGTTAGACCAAGCCAATAAATTACCACCAACGTGACTTTGCTGGGGCTTTTTCAATGGCCACCGGGTGGGTAAAGGGTCTCTGCAGTCCTTGTTCTCAGTAGCTTCAAGGAGTTCCAGCCAGCTTCATTTTTTATTTATGAATTTGAAAGTCAATTTTATCATGCCTGAAAGATTCATGAGCTGTAGCCTGAAATCCTATCTTTGTCCACCGAATAAGGTATACCAAGAGTAGCAGCAGTGCTAGCTTCCCCCACGCTACAAAAGCCAATAGGCTTGAGTCCTGAGCAGGAGGGGAACCACTTGTAGGAGGATGGAAAGAGATCAAATCTCCACCACATCTCTCCTGAGACTGCCAACCTAGGAATCCACTAGCTCACTTCATGTGGGCCACCAAACAGCCACCTGTCAACCTGAGCTGGATTCCAGCTGGTGGCCAAGACCTGAACGGCTTCATGGCCCAACACCAATCTCCCTCTTTTAGTTTAATACTAAGAATTTTTCCAAACATCACTGATGTTGCTTAATATTCTCTTGGAGAGGGCATGTTTCCACATTTCAGAGGGCAGATCAGGCTCTAGGCCCATTTAACCCTTGCCATCGCTGGTAACTCAGCCAAAGTTGGGGTCACTCAGGGCTCATCTAAACCAACAGTGTGGGGCAAATCTACAGTGCATTAGTGTGCCATGCACTGATTGTCCCTGTGGACTCAGGTATCATGCACTACATTTTCCTAGTGCACACTGATCTACTCCCATTTGAAAGCAGGCAAATTAAAGTAAACCAGGGAAATTCTAGTGCATGGCAGCTGGGTCCACAGGGACAGATAAGGCATGGCACACTAGTGCGCTGTAGGTTTATACAGCAGCTTGCCACAAACTCAACTGGTGGTCTAGACAAACCCTTAGTAGTGACGGTGTTTTTTGTGTTGCCAATGGCATTTTGGCAAAGTGGGGGATCCTAATGTATCTATTTTAAATCTCTGGGAAGTGAATTCCCCAAGATCCCAAGGAACCTCAATTAATTCCCTTTTCTACTTCTGCGCCAGGGAACTTTTAATACCAGCTCATCCACGGATATTGTGGGACTTTATCTTTGTCCTCAAACACACTGTGTTTACCCAATGCCCAAAGAGGAGGGAGAGACGATGAGGTAATTTATCTGAGTGTACGTCTACACTGTAGTCAAATGCGTGAGTGCAATGCCAGTCAGCACACCTGTGCTAGCTTTAATCTAACTAGCACAGCGAAAAAGAGCAGGGAAGACGTAACAGCATGGGTGTCAGTGAGGGGCTGGACAAATTCACCCGGAGCCCTGCCTATGGATTCACATTGATTTGCTCACACTGAGGACCGTGCTGCTGTATCTTCACTGCTAGCAGAGCTAGCTAGATTAAAACTAGCATGGATTTGCCTACCCACACTGCAATCACACCTGCAGCTGCAGTGTGGACACACCCTGAAAATGGGATGACTGGGCAACTGAATCTTCTGTGCTATCCTAAATGGATCGTTTAGGAAGATTAGATAGGGCTGTTACAGGGTAGCCTCAGACAGCCCCTCAAGGTGACATGAGGGGGGAAGTTTTCAGAGCCTCTGCCCCTAACAGGTCTGAGCTTGCTCCTGTGAAATTGATGGGAGCTTTGCCACTGACCTCAATGTGGGCAAGATTTGAATCAGGATGCCTGGTTCATATCAAATGTTTTAAAGTCCTTGAACCCTAAAAATGTATTCAATTCACTCCGGCAATGGACTGATGAAGCAATGTAAGAATAAAGCAAATCACCCCAGCAACTCCATCTATTTGACCAGTGGCAGTGAAAATGTTGCATTATCCATAACGGTAGCCTAACAAATATCCATCTCTGGCAGGATTCATTAATCAACAGCTGACAGAAGAGTTATTATTGCAAGAGATGATTGTACTGGCGACTAAAGGCAGAGTAAACAAGGCTCCTTTATGCTTCTAAAAAGACTTCGCTTTGACAATTTGCCTAAAAGCAGTTTCCATTTTTAAAACGACAAAAAGCAGTCATGGTTCTATACAGCATATCAGTTCAGAACTAGAGGGCTGCCCCACACCCCTTTCCACAGAGGCCAACAATCCATGATAACATCAGCCAATAAAGGACATCGATAGTGATGCAGCTACTGTCTCACGTCTCCTGTCATATCAGCATGGGGCATCTTCTGACGGCAATCCATAAAGTGGCCGCATAGACACTGCTTCTCTAGGATATGTAGCTGGATAGTTCCCAGTTTTTAATGGGGCATCCCAGTGATGTGACCAGGGGTGCTCCAGGCACCAGCACACCAAGCATGTGCCTGGGGCGGCAAGCCGCGAGGAGGGGGGGGGCACTGTCGGTCGCCATGAGGGCGGCAGTCAGGCTGGTCCCACTGGTCCCGCGCCTTCGGCAGTTTCGGTGGCAATTCGGCTGCGGGTACGCCGAAGGCGCCGGAGCAGCTGACCTCCCGCAGGCATGCTGCCGAAGGCTGCCTCACTGCCGTGCTTGGGGTGGCAAAATACATAGGACTGCCACTGGATGTGAAAGCTGTTTCCAAAAACTGTTCCAATCTACTGAAGAACGGCCATGAAAAAATATTTTTGCATGGTGATGGTGGCCAAACACAGCGCCCCGTGGTTGGAGCTAATTGGAGTCCAGTGTGGGTTTGTTCAGATTCAGTATGCGGAAGACAAGGAGCTAATCCTCTGCTGCTGCTGAGATGAGGCACGTGCCCCTTCTGCCCCAGGACCAAGAGTGCATTTCCTAATCTGTTAGCCCGTCCCAGCAAATGGTGCACTGAAGAATCCTATTACACCCTGAGGAGGCTATTCTCCTCTTTGTTGCTTTAGGAAGTTTGTCCTAATATCTCACCTCAATCTCCCTTGCTGCAGATCAAGCTGATTACTTCTTGCCATACCTTCAGCGGACATGGAAAACAATTGATCACCATCCTCTTTATAACAACCTGTTACAAGTCTGAAACCTGTTATCCTGCTTCCCCTCAGACTTCTCTTTGCAAGACTAAATGTACCCCATTCTCTCAACCTTTCCTCATGGGTCATGCTTTCTAAATGTCTTAGGTATGAAACACAGAGCTTCATAAGGCACGTGCGAGAGACAAAATCTCCACCTTAGGGAGAACACAGCAAGACCTGTGAGAGGTGTTAGATGCAGGCAGATCAGGTTATAATTGGCTCTAACTTGCACTCACCACTAGCTGTAACATTCTCCGAGTGCAGATGGGTGAATTCTTCCCGGCCTTTGTAAGTGTCACCGAAAGGCAAAAAAATGTTCCCAACCTGTTTCTTTTTCCCCAAAGCCCCATCGATTAATCTAAGTGAGGGGCAAACACACCAGCATGTACTTTTGGGGGACTAGCTTTTGGGTCGATCCTCAAAACCTGAGTGACCATAGCAAATGGCAATCAGCAGAAGTGGATTCCCTTGTAGCTCTGGTCCATGTCACAAACAAACCACAGCACCTCCGCTGTGCTTTTTAAGATGCTGCACATCTCAAGACTGTGTTGATAACAGGTTCATTTACCTTTGGTAGTGAGTATTTGGGCAATTTAATTTGAGCGAAGGGTTCCCTTTTGTACGACACATAGTAATTTGCTCTTCCACCAGCAGTCACCTGTATAAAGACAAAAGACAGACACCGAATACCCCTTTGAATACACACCATGCTGATACTCCCCAGCAGGGCTCAGTCACTTGTCTTTCAGCTCAGAAATGCCTACTGGGGCTGCAAACATTGGTATAGCATTTCCAGACCCGGAAGGCCTGAGATCTGACTTATTAAAATCACGTTGTTCCAAATTTCATCTCGTTTCCCCACACTTCAGTTCTGACATGATTCTAACAACAGATATGCTGCCAGCCATGGACGAGGGGCAGGAGAGTTTGGTAGTGAAGGACTGGGCCCAAGGAGATAATCCAGGTTCTCTACCACGGACTCCCTGGGTGACCTTGGGCATATCATTTAATCTCTCTGTGCCTCAGTTCCCCTGGTAAAGTGGAGGTAGTAATACCGCCTGCTCTTGCCTATTTGCACGGTAAGCTCTTTGAGACATGGACTCTCTTCTAAGGCTACATCTACGCTACAACCGCTACCATGGTCCAAGTGCATCGAGGCAGCTGCACCAGGGGCGTGCTTCTGGTGAAGATGGTCTAAGTCTCCAGGAGAGAGCTCTCCTCTAGAGTTAATGACTCCACCTCCCATGAGCGTTTAGGTTGGTATAATTTACGTCGCTCAGGGGGGTTGATTATTCACCCCCGAGTGACGAAAGTTATACCAAAGTAAGTTTTAGTGTAGACAAGGTCTTATTATAGGCATGCCTACACTGTAATCAGGAGGTGTGATGGCAGCACATGGAGACCTAACTGAGCAAGTATGTACCCAGCGTCCTGGACAGGCAGAGCTGTAGTGGCACCTCCAGACAGCAGTGAAGCCATCCTGTGAGACTGTGCCGTGCCTAGCCGAATAGCTCCATGATCTTGGAGTGATCTGCAGTGCAGCCAGAGGGCACGACTATCATACAAATAATAAACAAGACACATCAATCCTTTTACCATCTGAAAATTGAGTTCAAAGCTCTCAGATGCTTTATATAATGTGACAAAGTTCCTCCTCTATCTTGGTGGGTCCTGCGCTTATTGGCAGATTTTCTTGCCTCGGGGATTCACCATGTGGGTTGGGGAACAAACCAGAGACCTTCCCCTCTGGAAGAACCCACAGTCCAGGTCAATTGGGAGGTTTGGGGGGCACCCGGGCCCGCCCTCTACTCCGGGTTCCAGCCCAGGGCCCTGTGGACTGCAGCTGTCTATAGTGCCTCCTGTAACAGCTGTATGACAGCTACAACTCCCTGGGCTACTTCCCCATGGCCTCCTCCAAACACCTTCCTTATTCTCACCACAGGACCTTCCTCCTGGTGTCTGATAACACTTGTGCACCTCAGTTCTCCAGCAGCACACACTCACTCTCTCACTCTCAACTCCTTGCGCCTCTTGCTCCCAGCTCCTCACACTCGCACCACAAACTGAAGTGAGTTCCTTTTAAAACCCAGGTGCCCTGATTAGCCTGCCTTAATTTGATTCTAGCAGCTTCTTCTTAATTGGCTCCAGGTGTCCTAATTATCCTGCCTGCCTTAACTGGTTCTAGCAGGTTCCTGATTACTCTAGTGCAGCCCCTTTTTCTGGTCACTCAAGGAACAGAAAACTACTCATCCAGTGACCTGTATATTTGCCCTCAACCAGACTCCTGTACCCCACTGGTCTGGGTCTGTCACAATAGCTAAAATAGTGGTTTCTCGGAAATAACATTGCCTTTGAGATAAGGCGGTGGGGGGCGGGGGAGAGAGATGAAAGTAATCAGAATGATGTGATCTTATGGACTGAATGCTCACTACCTGTCAAGGCTAGGTATAAATGCCATACACTGATGAAGAAGCAAGATTCTCAGCTTTCCAATCATATGTTACATTCGTTCCTAGCCCCTGATCATTTGTGAGAGATTGGATTTTATACTGTCATTAATCCCTCAGTCTTCCGGGGAAGGTTCTTTTTGGCATTGGTCCAGGGCTGCCGATGCCACATCTCAGACCGGTGCAATTTCCATTCTCGGATGCTTTGGCAAGCGTACAGATTTTTAGATAATACAATACACAACACCCCTTTTATTACACAAAACATGATTTACTGGCTTTTTAAGTTTCCAGTAAGCAAACAGAAAGGACATAGATTCTCCCACAAGTAATTTTTCTTCATATCTGGCAGTGATATTTCCGAATGGGCTTAAATAGTATATTGCTATAGCATCAATTATAATCTCAGCAATGATATCATCTATAGATGGGGGCATTTTCCCCTAGAGGCCCTGCCACTCAAAGGTCCTGGTAATACTGGTTGCATGCATCGTGAATTGGTTATCTGACGAGGACGAGGCTTTTCCATTGACAACTTAAGAGGAGAAAAGAAAAACCATTGGAAATACAGCAAAACACAGCCAAGTAGAATTCTCTCCTTTAAGTGTTTGTTGTTATTATTAATAATAGCCTCGTACCTAAAGGCCCCAACCAAGACAAAAGAATGATCACTGTGCAAACACATAATGAGAGACAAGACACAGACAAGATGGGAGGGTAAACACAGACACAGAGCAGTAAAGTGACGTGGGCATGAGTGCACCTTGGTGGCACCTGTTGTCTGCCTGTAGCACTTAATAGTTTAATCTCCTGGGGATACGTTGGTCTAATTCTGGTTGTTGGGTTTGGTATGGGGGTGACTGGCTGGTGTTTAATGGCCTGGGAAATACAGAAGGCCAGACTAGACAGTCTTTGTCCCTTCTGGGTAAACTTTATGAATTCCCCAAGGTCACAAAGTCATTGGTAGATTCAGTAAGAGTCACTGGTCATTCAAGATAAACTCAAGAGTGGCCAAGTAACATCTCCAGGCCATAACCTCCTGATGTGATGACGGTGCAAGCGCCATGAGGGTTATTTCAGGAGGACAACCTTGCTGCCTGGCCGTCACCCCATCACAACAAGGGTTACCCTGGAGAAAACAGGGTGGGTGGCCACTCAACTCTCAATTTGTATTTTAAAACCAAAATTAAGACCTATACTAACTATAAGCTCCTCTTGTATCAACTACATAGAGCCAACCTAATACAGTCATTCTCATTATTCCCCAGGCCACACTAGACTTTCTCCTCCTATCCTTTCTCGTGTTGTTGCCTTCTATTGCATGAGCCAGATCCCCAGCTGGTGTAAATCAGCAGAGTCCCATTGATGTAAATCAAGTTACGCCAGCTGAGGGTCTGGCCCAGGATTACATCACCAGCTAGTTACCATGGCGCACAGAACAAAGGGAATGAATGCACTCAAAGACAAGGGGATCACTAGTCAGGATTCCTGAGTTCAATTCCCAGCTCTTCTGAATAGCTGTAACACCATATAAGCAAGTAACTAAGGTGTTTTGAAATGAGGATAACAATATGTATGTCCCTCACAGGGAGGTTGTGAGACTCAATCAGTGCTTGTGAGCACTTTAAGGTCTTCAGATCAATGCTATGCAGATGCAAAATATAAAAATAATTATTCACTAGGGTATCTGCCACAGTAACTGATGAACAGATGCAAAACTGGGGCTTGTACAACTAGGATAGGTCCCTCTGCATTAGCTAGACTCCTTTTGAATTTTGTATCTGGTGCTTCACTTTGGCGAAAACTTGAACTAGGGCCTACTGTGGTCTGCAGGTAGCAGCCCTACAAAGCCAGCGAATGGGAAGTCTCCCGCTATCTCCACCAGCAAGAGCTATATAAAGCTTATCTCAGCTGGGACCTGATTTTTGCATGATTTATACCCATGCTAATAGAGTCCCCAAAAATTATCAGCATTCATGAAGTCTGGTAATCGCTGTGGTAGGGAATGAATTTAGGGTGGCCCCTTTTCATAGAATCATAGAATTGGAAGGGACCTTGAGAAGTCGTCTAGTTCAGGCCCCTGCACTTGTGGCAGGACTAAGTATTATCTAGACCATCCCTGACAGGTGTTTGTCCAACCTGTTCTTAAAAATCTCCAATGATAGAGATTCCACACCTCCCTAGGCAATTTATTCCAGTGCTTAACCACTCTGACAGGAATTTTTTCCTAATGTCCAACCTAAACCTCCCTTGCTTAAGCCATTGCTTCTTGTCCTATCCTCAGAGGTTAAGAAAAACAAATTGTCTTCCTCCTCCTTGTAACAACCTTTTAAATACTTGAAAACTGTTATTATGTCCCCTCTCAGTCTTCTCTTCTCCAGTCTAAACAAACCCAATTTTTTCAATCTTCCCTCATAGGTCATGTTTTCTAGACCTTTAATCATTTGTGTTGCTCTTCTCAGGACTCTCTCCAATTTGTCCACATCTTTCCTGAAATGTGGCGCCCAGAACTGGACCCATTACTCCAGTTGAGGCCTAATCAGCGCGGAGTAGAGCGGAAGAATTACTTCTCGTGTCTTGCTTACAATACTCCTGCTAATACATCCCAGAATGATGTTCACTTTTTCTGCAACAGCGTTACACTGTGGACTCATATTAAGCTTGTGATCCACTAGGACTCCCAGATCCCTTTCCGCAGTTCTCCTTCCTAGACAGTCATTTCCCATTTTGTAGGTGTGCAACTGATTGTTCCTTCCTCAGTGGAGTACTTTGCATTTATCCTTATTGAATTTCATCCTATTTACTTCAGACCATTTCTCCAGTTTGTCCTGATCATTTTGAATTTTTAATCCTATCCTCCAAAGCACTTGCAGCCCTCCCAGCTTGGTATCATCTGCAAACTTTATAAGTGTACTCTCTGCCATGATCTAAATCATTGATGAAAATATTGAACAGAACCGGACCCAGAACTGATCCCTGCGGGACTCCACTCGTTATGCCCTTCCAGCATGGTTTATTTTAATTTATTCTGGTGAACTTTTCCTTTTCCTAGAAACAAACTTGCTGGCACTGTAAATCCAGGAGATTATTATAGCTGTTTCCGCCAACACTGCTTTTTATGATGAATGTCACCCAGTTATTTGCTCTATGGTCATCAGTCGTGCTCAGCACAGAATTAGCCAGGTATGTCTTTTTCCTTCTCCTTTGCTAATGACTGACTCATTAATATAATTTTCTGGATTTCTATTTTACAGGTTTAATTGTGATGTTGGCCAGTGGAAAGGATTCCTTCGACAAAATGTGTTTGCTATTAAACACCTCAGTCTTTCCTGAGTTGTGTTCTCTCTTCCCCTTTCCAGGTCTGGCTCTACCTCCTCTTCAAATCTGTTCTCACTTGTGTTTCCAGAGAAGGGTTGGTTTGATCTTGGTTTTATTTATTTTGGTAGCCGCATGAGAACATGGGAAACTTCCATAGAAAGAAGAAATTACATATGCTGGCCCATCACACATCATTACTCACTTGACAGTTCCATAGCCTCTATTTCAAGCAAGTAAACAGAATTATGCAAGAATTACTATGGAATCCAATCAGTTCTGAATTTTCTGTGGTGTGAAAAGAACAACGCTCGACTCCTGCACCCGAATGCTATATTGAAGGAAATGCCTTTTCATCTTTTTTTTTTTTTTAAGCCTAAGGCAGAAGAAACTTTGCTTAACCAAAAATTACACAGGCCATTTGACAGGAGCAAAGGGACTGGGAAAAAAAATGCAGCTGCCTTTGGTTTTAATATAGAGGCCTGGTAGTCAGGTCCCAGTATCCAAATTTTCACTATGATTCAAGTAGCCAGAAGTGGCCCTCAAAGACTACAGATCCCAGCATGCATTGCTTTATTTTGTTCTCAACAGCCTTGTTACTGGGAACTGTAGTCTTTAGTAGCCACCCCTCTTTGTGGTCACAAGTAGTGTTCTACAACAACATGAGGTTCATAGCTCCAAGCTGGCTTGTAATCACTGTTCTAAAGGGGGTCTATCCTCTTCCCGATGCTCAGATAATTTGAAGAAATGCTGAAGGAACACACGTGCTAGTAGCCAAGCAGTGGTTGGAGCTGGGCATAGCACAGGCAAAGAAGCAGTCACACAGCATTGCTAAAGCTGTTTCCTAAGCTTAGGGCATGTAAGAAGCTGGAGGATTAGATCCCAGGCCTGCAGGGCTCTAAATGACTGACGCTTCCACACTGCCAACCCGCAGCCACCGCAGACCTGCGATCCATCCCCTATAAACCCTGTGGGGGGACGAAGCACCACAGGAAGTGCCAACCACAGAAGATCCGATTGACAGCACCCCCCAAAAACTGTGATTGGCCCCAGCACACTATTTAAGCATGGAGGGAATTCCAGGAAGCTATCTGGGCAACCTGGAAGTACTTGGCCTGTTACTGCAACAGACCCTGCACTCGTTCCCTGGCTCCGATTCCTGACTTGACTCCGCTTTCACCCGTGGCTTGATTCCTGATCCCTGACTCGACTCCTGACTCCTACTTTGACCACTACGCCTGACCCCTGGTCTTATCTGCTAAGCCAGGCCTCCCCCATCCCAGTCATGACAGGACAGCCCCCCTACTCTACACTCTGGCCTCCCCTCTGCACAGATCATGGAGCTGAATGGTTCGCGATAATGGGGAAGGGACGTGTCTAGCAGAAAAGCGGGACTGAAGTGACCAACAGATGGTGTGTTCGGAAAGACAGAGAACCTAGTACAAACACGGCATTGGCATTGGCCAGTGGGCTAAGCAGGAGATCCTCAAAGGTATTTAGGATTTCACTGGGAGTTAGGCAATGAAATAGCTTTGAGGATTTGTGTCTAAGGTACTATTCCTCTGACTAAACATAAAACAAAACTACTATTTTACCAGCCAAAATGGGGTAGTTTCCTATGCCCCAACTTTTTCCTCTTTCCTTTTTCTCCAGTGCAGTGAATGGGGACAACTACTATATTATAAAACTAAACTCCCAGCTCCCTTCTGTCAGTCATTCTTTGGATAGTAGTTCAGAATAGGGCACTAGACACCTGTTTACCAAGAATTATTGCCTTCAGCGGATCCCTTCGCTTTCTGATAACAGGGAGCCAGCTCTTCCCAGTAATGAAACTACACTATAATGAGAGGGCAGAAGCCCACAGCTCAGAAGCAGTGGGAAAATGCCACAGCATTCTCTGAATTATATTTGGGAATTTAGCATAGTAGGATCATGCCATATTAAGCCTACAGGCTGCTATGTTGACTGGTTTAGTATGGAATTGTGTTTTCATGGTATGTAGGCATCTATATGCGCTGTACGTTATCTATGTATCTATCTAGGATTTTAAGGCCCGGCTTGACAAAGCCCTGGCTGGGATGTGTTAGTTGGGGTTGGTCCTGCTTTGAGCAGGGGGTTGGACTAGATGACCTCCTGAGGTCTCTTCCAACCCTAATCTTCTACGATTTTATAGTGTAGACCCATAAAGGCTTAATGCTGCTAGGTTCTGAGCACCCTCCTACTGAAGTCAGCAATCAATCAGGTAACTGAAATAGCACACAGTCACATTACCCGAGATGCTGTCCTCTCTGCTTTGAATAAAATATACTGTGGAGCTCAGATACAGCTATGCAGTAGAGAGAGGTGAAATACTTGACTTTTTTAATGACAACTCGTGTAGTAAACGTGCACACAATTACACCTAAGATATCAAACCGACAGCACAGGCAGCGTTACGCCTGGAAACCGTGCAATTTCCCTGCACACAAACCGACTGGAAATGCACACGATTGTACACATTAAATTTCCTTTTGAAGGATTTTCAGAGGAAACATTTTTCAGTCTGCCAAGGACTTTACATCTCCTGCTGCAAATGCAGTTGAGGTCGCAGACAACGTGTCAAGGGGAGAAAGAGAGAAATAAAAAACTATGGAATAAAAAGCCCCCTAGAAACAAAATAAAAGACCAAAAAAAAAAAAAGAAAAAGTTAATCAATTTTTACCAACAGCTGTTGAGCTTTGAGTTCTAAATTCAATAATATTTGCCATGGTACAGATGAAACAGTGCCAGGAACGGGGGAAGTAGACGTGTCAGCAAATAGGAAAGCACCTAACTACTCATTGCTCCTATTCCTTTATGGCACTGCCTTACAAAGGGTTTTAACTAGCACTCTCTCTCGTCTCTCGGGGTATGTCTACACTACCCGCCGGATCGGTGGGCAGCGATCGATCCAGCGGGGGTCGATTTATCGTGTCTAGTCTAGACGCGATAAATTGACCCCCGTGTGCTCTCCTGTTAACTCCTGTACTCCACTGCGGCGAGAGGCGCAGGCAGAGTCAACGGGGGAGCGGCAGCAGTCGACTCACCACAGTAAAGACACCGTGGTGAGTAGGTCTACGTACATAGACTTCAGCTACGTTATTCACGTAGCTGAAGTTGCGTAACTTAGATCAACACCCCCCCGCCCCAGTGTAGACCAGGATTCTTGTCTCCCCCCATCAGAGCTTCGTTTTGTATTTTAAATGGGAGTAGCAGAAGATCAGCTCTGGCAGGCATTATTCACCAGTAAAACAGGTGTAATCATGTTCATCATTTAAAAGTCTTCATCCTATTAGTTTCACAATCAGTTTTTCATAATTTCTTCAATAGAAATCTCAAGGACCAGACCTGATAAGTCAAAGAGAACACCATTGTCCCACCAAGCCGCTCTCTCTGCTATTGATTGCGAAGATAAAAATCAATCCCAGCTAAGGAGGGAGAAGTTAAAAATAAATTGTGTGGATTGATTTCTGTTAAGACGTTTTGTCTCCCAGTTAAAAAAAAATGGAGGAAAAAAGATATCTATTCGAACATGGTGTATTTAACTTCCATGAAAATAGAGAGAATGATCCAAGCTGGGGAAATCAAAAGTTTAACTCCCCATCCCATCTAGTTTCATTGCTGTGAGATTTCATGGTAAAAAAAAATCCCTCTCTCCCCTAGGTGGAAGGCAAGTCCTGTTTGTCTCCAAGTGAATTTGTTGCTTGTTGAAGTTGTTACATTGACAGTCCTAGGAGAGGACATCAAGTAGCCACATAACAGGTGCAGCCTGTGCCAATTGTGGGACCAACATCTGCTCACCTGATACCACTGGCTTAGATTCAGAAAAGCATGCCTATTTAGGAGAGTATTAAGCACAGGCTTAACTTGAAGCACACGCTTAAGTCCTGTTGAAGTCATGTGATGAAGTGCTTTCCTGAATTGAAGTCAGAGCCTGTAAGACACACCATGATATTAATAGGCCATTTTTATTAGTTATTTTTTGAGATGTTAAATTTATAGAGCTAGTTGGGAAATAATCATTTTCCCCTCATGAAAAAGTTTCAATGTGCATTCTTTTTGTTTTTGTTGGAAGAGCGTCCACATTTTTTAGGTTTTCATTGTACACCTGACGAACAAAAATGTTTTGGTTTTCAATAGAAACCCCCAAATTTTGGACAAACATTGGAATTTTTCACTAAAATTTCCATTTACTCAAACAAGCCCTTTTCCAGTGAAAAAACATTTCAACTGAAAGTTTGTGACCAGCTCTATTAATTTGATTCCTATGCGGGTAGTCATTAAAAAGCCAATATTTATGCCAGAAGGAGCTATCAGAGGTCCCACAATGCATAAGCCACATTCATTTGGGGGCAGGAATAATTCCGTGGAATTTCGGCTGTGGAATTTCTAGGGCTAACTGCTCTCACTGATACCAATAGAAGTAACTATTTGAAGTGAGTCAGGTCTTTTGCATGCAAAATGAGTTCAGGTCTTCACAATCTTTTTTATCGGATTTATGCTTATAGTGCCCCAGAGAGAGACTAAGTGACTTTCCCAAGGTCACACAGGAAGTATGGGCAGGGATGGTGTCACTAGCCTGTTTGCCATAAGATGGGAATGGACGACAGGGGATGGATCACTTGATGATTACCTGTTTTATTCATTCTCTCTGAAGCACCTGGCATTGACCACTCTCAGAAGACTTAGATACTGGGCTAGGTGGACCTTTGGTCTGACCCAGCATAGCTGATCTTATGCGGCAGCAGCGGCAGCTCCAGGCACCAGCGCTCCAAGCACGTGCTTGGGGCGGCAAGCTGCGGGGGGCGGCCTGCCAGTCCCTGCGAGGGCGGCAGTCAGGCAGCTTTCGGCGGCTTGCATGCGGGAGGTCCGCCGGTCCCGCGGATTCGGCGGCAATTCGGCGGCGGGTACGCAGAAGCCGTGGGACTGGTGGACCTCCTGCAGGCATGCCACCGAATCCATGGGACTGGGGACCTCCCGCAGGCGCGCTGCCAAAGGCAGCCTGCCTGCCGTGCTTGGGGCAGCAAAAAATCTAGAGCCGCCCCTGTATGGCAGAGCAGAGAAATGAACCCAGGTCTCTCAAATCCTAGGCTAGGACCCTAAGCACCATCCTTCTAGACAAATGACTGGTAGTGCAGACAGTGGAGGAGAATTTTGCCCTAAATTTCCCACATTCCACCCAGAATCCAGTCCTCAGAAGAAATCAGTTGTCAGAGCAGTTTGCTCTCACAGCACCGAACCTCCAGGCTGCTAATGACAAAGCGACTGCTCCCTGCTCGCACATGATAATACCACAGACACCGTCTGAATCAGGAAGAATGCCAGCCATAGTCAAACTGCCCCCTGCCCTTAACATCTCTGTCTAACTCCCTTATCATCATCATCTGCAACCAGAGCAGGCAATACAGCAGCGGTTCTCAAGTCGCGCTGCTGTCACAGCAACAGTGATTGATTGGAGGGAGTCGCTGAACACAGGTCAGGTGCTCAGAGCAGCCACCGATCAGAGAATCACTTGATTTGGGGGAAACCAGAGTCGAGAGAGAAAAGCCCAGTTTTAAAGGTGCCCAGGAAACTGAACAACAAATGGAATACAATAGAAGGTGGCCGGATATGAGGAGGAATGGCAAGAGAGACAGAGTGATAGATATTAACAACGGTTAACTAGCCAGTGTCTGTGCACTTCTGGGCTAGCCACACAGCTCTCATTAGAATCACATCCTACATGCTCCTAAGCAGCTGAATAAATATGCCACATGGCTGCAGGAGGAAAGGGAGTCTATGGTCCAGCTCTTTAAAAAGGCTGGGATAATGATTATTTATTACTCCCCATCATGTGTCCCTTTGGTTAATGGTGCAGGGAGCTTCCAATTTGAAGTGGAAATGAAGCGGATCCTGAGGCAAATAGCGATCCCTACTGATCGAAGATTGAGGCAGGAGGGTTGCTACCACATTCAGATCCAAGTTCTTCCCGCGGTGGAGGGTGTTCAACTCCAAAGGGTTGGTTTGGCCCACTGGAGAGAACGGCCACCAGCCACAAAGTTCAAATAAGGAGCCAAGCTTCCCCAAGGTTCAGAAAGGGTTGGATCTGAGGATTTGGTATGGACTCATCTCTAGTTTCTAATCCAGAAGAACACCCACCAATTTCCTTACTCTGCTGCCCTGTAGAACCCTTTCTAAACCAGAGTTCAGACCATGTTAGCCTGCATTGTGTTTGGGGCTATCCAACCCACACCACGCCCTACCATCCTAAAACGACGCAATTAGCATGCAATTGCCTCGCCCCATCTCTGTCCTTCAGTGCTCATGGTTCAAAGAGAATGGCCGAGTTCTGGTCCAAAGTTCTGAATAGCCCCACCCTCCCTCCGGACCTCTGCAGATATTGATAGATGTGGGAGCACAGGGGTATTAACTAGATGATGAGCTAAACTAGCAGAACATCTGATACGCTAGGAGAACATCAAGGAAAACTAGAATCTTCATGCTACACATCCCAGAGCACTTGATTATTATTGTTTTTATAGCTGGTAGGTAATTTTTCAATGAGGGTTTTTTGGGGGAGGGAGTAGAAGGGGCAAAAATACCTCTTTAGCCAAGTGGAAATTGTCATGAGAAAAATCTCCATTTTAAAGTCTTTTCGGGCTTTACTGAAAAAACAAATGTTTCAGTTTTTGAAAACTTTGGTTCCTGATCACCTGAAAAAGTCTCTGAAAAATTGAGGGGAAAATGAATAGCTACCTTCAAAATGTTTCCCTGGAAAGAAAACACATTTCCAACCAGCTCTGTAATGCGAAAATCCCCAGAGATCTGAAACAGGGATCAGGGCCCCATTCTGCTAGGCACTATGCACAGGTATAACAAAAAGACTGTCCCCACCCAAAGAGTTTACAATGTAAGCTTTACCCAGGAGAATAGAGCAACAACTCAAGTAATTAACAGCAATCCAAATCTGATAGGCGTCTGTGGATCATCTCCAAGGCTAGATTCAGAAAGTGAAACCATTTTGGTCACAAGTAGACACAGGCAGGATGGGCCGTGCACTACAGCTACAGAGAAAACTATAGGCATTCTCTACTTGATGAAAATGTAGTGGAAAAAACGACACTGATTTTAATGGAGATATTGCAGCTGAATGACTCACAGACCCCCTTGAAAGTAGTTATTCGAAAGCATATTAAAATAATATATTTTGGGGTTATTTTTGCAAATGGCTTTTTTTTTTTTTTGCAAAGGGCAATTTTTAGATGATGTTGCAGTGATACAATACAAACCCAGTTACGGCTTTGGCAACAGCACAGTAAACTCATTAATTTAAATGAAATTTGACAGGTGTAACTGAGGGTGGGATTTTGTCTTAAGTATATAACTTATGTATTATTGTCCAAGCTCAGATAGGACTACGCTAGGCACCTTAGAAATAACAGATCAATCTGATAGCTATTCAGTGTGTGATGAGTTTAATTCATAGAATCATAGGACTGGAAGGGACCTCGAGAGGTTATCTAGTCCAGTCCCCTGCACTCATGGTGGGTCTAAGTATTATCTAGTATTATCATTCATATGAATGACAACTGGAATGTGGCCACTCCTTCTTTAATTGAGTCCATCATAATATACGTTTACTGTGTCCTCTCTTATTCATCTTCTTGCCACACTAAACAATCCCCATCATTTCAATCTCTCTTCATATTATAATTTTCAAAACCTCTAATCATTCTCATTCACCCTCCTCTGCACCTCTTCGAATTCTGCAATATCTTTTTAAGGTGGTCACTGACTGCACGCAGCATTCCAGAGGAGGGCAAGCCACTCATCATAACATTTTCCATATTATGCACCCTAACATCTTGTTAGCTTCGTTTGGAGGTAAACTGAGCCACACAACTTTACTCCTGCTGAGGATCTGACCTCGCTAGCCTAATGATGAACTCAGTTACACTGGATATACAATGGTGGATATCTAGATAGTTGTATACATCAGCGGACATCTATATCTATATCTCCTGATTCATTCTGGGCATAGAGTGAGATCAGAATCAAGGCCTGCGCACATATCTCTAATGCAGCTGTTAAAGCTCAACACGTTCTTAAATGGTAATTTGTAAGTTATTTAACGTTCAAAATAATATAAAAAAAAATCTGCCAATTAAGTCTAAATGAAATGCAGAGCGAAGTACATTTAAGACACCTCATTTAAAGTGTTGCCAAATATTTTTACTTGGAGTAATTAGTGACTATTAATTTGAGCCCCAAGCGCTCCATTTCCAGCAGTTGCCAATTTAAGGCAGACAAATGCTCACACCATGCAGGGTTCCCCATTACCCATACAAAGAGTTCAACATCCCAGGCCTCGTTCTAGTGCCATTGAGAGCTATGGAATGATAAACTCTTATCAGATGTGCTGTAAGCCAGAAAGGGACACAGGAGCCTGGGAACGCTCTAGACTGCCGATATAAAAAGCCAGTTTAATGCAGGCTGTCTCAGAGGTCTGGTGTACAGTAGATGTTTACCAAAAGATCTATGGGTGTCTCCAATTGCAGACACATAGGTTATTAAGATTCGCTAGTATATTTTCTAGAGGCAGAAGTGCTAATTACATCAAAGGAGCTCTACCCTGCCTCCGGCACTGAGCTAGTGATCTCCCCAGTTAAACAATCACTTGGAAAAGCTCTTTTTTTTTCCCCAATAGAAGAAGCGATTTTGCATAATTTTAAAGAAAACAAAAGAACAAAAAGCCCACCCGCTCTGCAAAAAGAGAGAGCTCTTGAAGGGCCAAGTCTGTTTCTTTGTTATCCTACCCCCATCCCTCCACCCAAAACATCAGCTTCATCTCTGTCAAAACTTGCTTGGATCATCTGGGCCCATCTCTCACCAAATCATTTCTCTGCCATTGCAGGGCTCTCGGGCGCTGGTGCACCTGGGTACCTCCTGTTCTCTGCTTGTGGCACACGATAATTTAGCCTCCCGAGGGCTGTAGTACTATGGAATCCTGGTTGGTGGCATGGGTGTGGGAGTGGCTGCGTGGCGATGAAGACCTGCGTTATACTGGAGATCAGCCAGATGATCTGGTCGTCCCTTTTGGCTTTGAACTCTGTGACTCTAAGATCACCACCATCCTCAAGGTCTTCATTGCTCAGTCCTCTCCCCTTCACAAAAACCTGGATCCTGGTCTCCACCTGGATGAAACTTCCTCTGCAGCTGCTTTCTCATAGGGTGGCCATTCTCTCACCCCCTCCCCCTTGGTTTGTCCCCATGGGACAGGCTGGGGAGCGGTTGGGCTGTTCCATCCAGCCCCTCGCCTTCTTGGGCAGTCTCCTCCTTCGGGTTCTCCCCTCCCCATCCACAGGGTGGTCATCCACGCCCCCACCTCTCCCAACCTTCTTTCCCTTTGATTCAGCCTTATATCTTCCTCTCTTCCCAAATCCCCCTGCCTTCCTCTCCAGTCACTTTGCCTTCCAAGCTGATCTCCTGTCTGACCCATTAGCTCTCTGCCTCCTTGTTTGACTGTCAAGTCTGGTCAACTCTTCTATTTGCCTCAATGGCTGCTCACTCAACATTGTCTTCACCGGACACTGCTTCCCTGCCCTCTCTATCATAGTTTGCTAACAGGTGCTCCGTGGCATTTTCCAGACAACCATAACAACAGTCTGCACCTTCCATTTGGGGAATTACAATCTGCCCTGTAAGGTGGGTAAGAATCATCATATCAGATAAGGAAGCTAAAGCACTGAGAGATCAGTCAACTTACCCAAGGCCATGCAGTAAATCTGTGGCAGTGAGGTATTGTTCCCAGGCCTTCTGACTTCCAGTCCCATGCCTTACCTCTAAACCATCCTTCCTCCCTCCAGGAAGAAGAAAACATGCTGTATAGCCCAGGATCTACCTAGCCCCAGCCTGCCACACCACGCACCCACTCCCCTCAGATATTGTGTCAATGTACCTGAATAAAGACATATTCATCCTGGACAACAAGTGAGTTGGTGTCGATGGAGCGCAAAAACGGTCCGCTTCTGGTAGTCTCCGAGCACTCCTGGATCCGACAGGTTATATAGTGGGCGTCTGTAATAGGAGCATAGGCACACATGAGAAATTCCTGCCCAGGAGCTCATGGTCCAAAAACATAATAAGCAGCTCAAAAGAAGGGCACAGAATGGAAATGTCAGCCTGGGCTACAGTATCCTGGATGTTAAAGTTAAATGTGTTTGCCATCCTCATGCTTCAGGGCATCAGATGATCACCTGATTAGGTCAGGAAGAAAATCCACCCCCGTATGTAAACCACTGCACCCACTTCTATCCAGGGTCTAAACTCTGTGTACTCCTTATAAACACATCAAAAATTCATTAGGCCCCCAAGGCATAGAAAAAGATTTCCCACCCACCCAGACTGCTCTCCTTCTATCCACTACATACGCCTATTCAGACTCACTCATAACCTCTCCCCAAATCATCCGAGCCCTGGGGAGATAGATGAGCCTTGCAGCGTACCCCGAATGTCAGCAGATCTGGCCTGTGATGGCTGAGGAAGGAAATCAGTTCCAGGGTCTAGCCTCTCATACAAAATGCGCTGCCACCTTCTGTTCAACCCAGGAAGTCATTAGCTCAAGCCTCTTGGCTGACCCCAGCTTTTGTGGTATCCCACAGAGAGAGAGAAAGCCAGCAGCCAATCGATATCGGGTTTGGTCATGATAAACCTTACAACTTCCTCCAGAAGTTAATCGACAGCTAGCGCAGATCACAGAGCTTACAGTCTAGAACAGTGGTCTCCAAAGTGGGGTGCACGCACCCCAGGGGGTGCGCAAGATGATCCATTGGGGGGCGTGGTAGGAGGAGCACTGCCAGAGGGGAAAAAAAAGGGGGGGCAGCCAGAGGAGGGAGGGAGCAAGCGAGCGGGGAAGCTGCCCCCCACAGCAGGCAAGGCCACTCGGAACGCAGGGGCTTTAGTGTACGGGGAGATTTTGGCAAACCAGTAAAGTGCCTGAAACCTCTATGGCTTAGTGTTAAAAGCGGCCTAGTCAGCAAGCTGTAAATTGGCCATTCAGCAATCTCAGCTTGACCAAGGCAGGAGGGGAGGGGGTTTTGGGTGCCACAGAAAGGGCAGCTTGACCCCACGTCCTTCCTGATAAGAATTGTGTTCAAGTTGCTGATACATGCATTTTAAAAGAGCAGGATGTGCCCCAGGAATGTCTATTGGGGTCTCAAGACTGCAAGCGCTGGAAAAACCCACACCTGGTTAATCAATAATCAGAAGGAGTCTCTTGCTTGCCCATTGGAACTGCTTGCTTGACAAGGTTTCTTTAAGGGACATGTCATTCTATTACTAATGTATAAATAAAGGGGGAAAGCTTGAGATAGTGGGACTCCTCTGGGGGACGCTTCGGGACTGGTCTCTCCCTCTGGATGCATCTTGTGTTCCCCACTGGCAGACGGGTTGCTACTGTGCCACTCGAGAGCCACATTCAGCTTTGGTAATTATCAAGGGTTGGGGGTGTTTTACTAATCTTGTTGCGGAAGTGTGTAAGTGCTTAAGTCTAAGTAAAGTTTAGCTTTAAGTGAAAGCACTTTTGTGTTGTCCTGTTTGTGCCAGCCATCTATCGGTTGGACGGGCGTGTCTCCCCTGATTTATTTCCTGACACCTCCTCGCACAGAGTAAAAGTTACCAAGAGCTTTGGGTTGAAAGAACCCAGGGTAACATTAGGGGCTGCAGGGCCCTGGGCTAAGGGGGCCCCGGGGGCCTGGCCTGCAGCTCTAAAGCCCCTTTCGGAATGTGGCCCTGAGTCCTCCGGCCCGTGGAGGAGCAGGGACAGCCGTGCAGCCAGCGGCCAGAGAGAAGCAGTGCTTTCCCCTTCAAATAGGAAGAAAGCAAAGAAAGAAGAAGTGGGACCGCTGAGGACTATAGCTGGAGAGGAGATTAAAGATAATCTAGGCATGGCGCAATATCTCAATGAATATTTTGCATCGGTGTTTAATGAGGCCAATGAAGGTATTAGGGATACTAGCACCGTTACAGAGGGGCATACGGGATGGGGGATTACCGCATCCGAGGTAGAAACAAAACTAGAACGCCTTAATGGGACTAAGTCGGGTGGACCGGACGATCTTCATCCGAGAATATTGAAGGAATTGGCGCGGGAAATAGCAGGCCCATTAGCGACTATATTTAATGAATCTGTAAACTCGGGGGTAGTCCCGTTAGACTGGAGAATAGCCAATGTGGTTCCTATTTTCAAGAAAGGGAAAAAAAGTGACCCGGGTAACTATAGGCCTGTTAGTTTAACATCAGTAGTGTGCAAGGTGCTGGAGAAGATTCTGAAAGAGAAACTAGTTGAGGACCTTGAAGTTAATGGCAAATGCGATAAATTACAGCATGGTTTTACGAAGGGCAGATCGTGCCAAACGAATCTGATCTCCTTCTTTGAGAAAGTAACGGACTTATTAGATAAGGGAAATGCGGTGGACCTAATATACCTGGATTTCAGTAAAGCGTTTGATACAGTACCCCATGAGGAACTATTGGTTAAAATGAAAAACATGGGGATTGATATGAAAATCCAGAGGTGGATAGGGAATTGGTTAATGGGGAGAATGCAGCGGGTCGTATTAAAGGGTGAATTGTCGGGTTGGAGGGAGGTTACTAGTGGAGTGCCTCAAGGTTCGGTTTTGGGACCCATCTTATTTAATCTATTTATAACTGACCTCGGGACCGATTGCAAGAGTGGGCTGATAAAGTTTGCGGATGATACGAAGGTGGGAGGAGTTGCAAACTCGGAGGAGGATAGGGATACTCTGCAGGGAGACTTGAATGAGCTTGTGAATTGGAGTATTAGAAATAGGATGAAATTTAATAGTAAAAAGTGTAAGGTTATGCACTTGGGGACGAATAATAACAATTTTAGTTACAAGATGGGGACGCATTGGTTAGAAGTAACGGAAGAGGAGAAGGACCTAGGGGTCCTTGTGGACCGCAGGATGACTATGAGTCGACAATGTGACGTGGCGGTGAAAAAAGCCAATGCGGTCTTGGGATGTATTAGGCGAGGTATATCTAGTAGAGATAGGGAGGTCCTGCTTCCGTTGTATAAGGCGCTGGTGAGACCTCATTTGGAGTACTGTGTGCAGTTCTGGTCTCCAATGTTTAAAAAAGATGAACTCAAACTGGAACGGGTGCAGAGAAGGGCGACTAAGATGATCAGAGGAATGGAAAACCTGTCGTATGAAAAGAGATTAGAGGAGCTTGGGTTGTTTAGTCTGACAAAGTGAAGGCTGAGGGGGGATATGATTGCTATCTTTAAATATATCAGAGGGGTTAATACAAGGGAGGGAGAGGAATTATTCCAGCTTAGTACTAATGTGGACACGAGAACGAATGGATACAAACTGGCCGGGGGGAAGTTTAGGCTTGAAATTAGACGAAGGTTTCTGACCATCAGAGGGGTGAAATATTGGAACGGCCTTCCGAGGGAAACGGTGGGGGCGACGGACCTGTCTGGTTTTAAGATTAAGTTGGATAAGTTTATGGAGGGAATGGTTTAATGATAAAACATAGGAGCCAAGGAAAACCAAGCAATGGTACATGAACAGCATAATGGCCAACAAGGGTCAGGCTAGAGACTCTTGCCTATATGCTCGGGGTATTACTGATCGCCATATTTGGGGTCGGGAAGGAATTTTCCTCCAGGGTAGATTGGCTGAGCCTCTGGAGGTTTTTCGCCTTCCTCCGCAGCATGGGGCAGGGATCACTAGCAGGAGGGTCTCAGCCGATTGAAGTCACTAAAACACAGGATTGGGGACTTCAACGGTAGAGTCCAGGGAAGGGTCTTGCGGCCTGCAGCATGCAGGGGGTCAGACCAGATGATCATAATGGTCCCTTCTGACCTTAAAGTCTATGAGTCTATGAGTCTAACCCGTGCTCGCAGGGTCACATTCCGAAAGGGGCTTTAGAGCTGCAGGCCAGGGCCCGGGGCCCCCTTAGCCCAGGGCCCTGCAGCCCCCGCGTTCTGGGTGTCCCTGCCTGCCCAGAATCGCGGCCATGGGAGTGGTGCTGCGCTGCGCAGACCCACCTGCACACCCCCTGCACCAAACAGGAACTGCCCCAGGTAAGTGCTCTGCACCTCCTGCCTGCCCCAGCCATGAGCTTCCTCCTGCACCCCCACCCTGAGCGCCCCCCCGCACCCTAACTCCCTCCCAGACCCCGCACCCTCACCCTGAGCGCCCCCCTGCACCCTAACTCCCTCCCAGACCCCACACCCCCACCCTGAGCACCCTCCCGCACCCTAACTCCCTCCTAGACCCCGCACCCCACCCTGAGCGCCCTCCCGCACCCTAACTCCCTCCTAATAATCCTCCTTAATAAAAAATAAGAGACTGACCCAAGATGTAGGCAAGTCAGTATGGAGCCATGCAAGGCATGGTAGTTATGGACAAGAGTCTTAAACTTGATGCAAGTGGAACTGGATCAATCAATTAAGACAAGGCAATGATGTGGTCCGGTCAGTGGTGCTCTGCCTACTTTCTATTACCTCAATACTTTTCATAGACATTAAGCCTCCCAACACCCTCATGACGTGGGTAAGTATATTACATCAGTGTGTCACATGGGGAAACTGAGGCCCGGTCCAAGGTTGCACAGCAGGTCAAGCAGCAGAACTGGAAATATAGGACAGGAGGCCACAGTCCCTTCCTTGACAGCAAGGCTTCAAGAGGAAAGCTCCTCATAAGCCACCTGTTTTTCCCTAGGGTCGCTGTGGAGAACTACGGTGATGGCCCCTAGCCATTAGTAGTCAGGCACAGGCCAGCCAGTGCAATGGAAAAGGAAAAAAGAAATTAGGTAATGATTAATGCTGTAGTAAGCCTTCCAGGCCACACAAGCAATTACTCTGATCCCTTGACAGCTCTGCTTTCGCCCCTGAAGATCACATTTACCAGCTAAGCTTGGGAGGGGAGGGGAAGGGGAGGGAAAAGAAAGGAATGTGAGGTCAGACAAGAAGGGTTTTCATCTTGGACGCAGGAACTGTATCCACATTCCAAGATCTAAATGCTTGCTCAAGTCAGTGGAAAATGCTGCTGTGCAGAGATGCTCAAAAAAGCACCACAACTTTGTTGATTGAGGCGTTCAGCAATCCAGAGCACATGAGGAAAAAACAAACTTGCTAACCTTTCATTGGAGCTGCTGCTGGGAATGGGCCTGCCCGTCAATAGGCTCAGACCAATGACTCCCTTGGAAGCTGGCTGCATTAATGCAGCACCATGGCTCTCTCACCGATGTGCCACCTGTAATACGGGACTGCCCTGCAAAGTGAGTTGTGCAAAGTCATTGCAATTTTGACCAAAGGAGAAATGGAACTCAACAGGTAATCGAAACAAAATGGCTGCATCAGGGTACAAGCCAGATGGAGATTAGCCTTCTCCAGGGTACTGCTATAGGTTGTTGTGCTTTTAGCTATTAGTTATGTGCTATTGTGTTATTATGTATAGTCTAAAAGAGAAATTGCGGCTGGGACAGAATGAGATTCTTCGTCTGTGGAAGCATGTGGTTGAAAGGAAGGATGGTCTCATGTTGAAGTAACTAGACTGGGAGATGGGGGTTTTTCTTCAAGATTCTGACAGAAGGGTACAGAGAAGGGCAACACGTGATTAGGGGTATGGAACAACTTCCATATGAGGAGAGATTAAAAAGACTGGGACTGTTAGAGAGATAGTTAAGGGGGGGGGGTCTACAAAATCATGAACAGCGTGGAGAAAGTGAAAGTGAGATTAGGGAAGTGTTATTTACCCCTTCACATAACCACAAGAACGAGGGGTCACCCAATGAAATTAATAGGCAGCAGGTTTAAAACAAACATAAGGAAGTCCTTCTCCACACAACACACAGTCAACCTGTGGAAACTCTTGCAATGGGATATTGTGAAGGCCAAAAGTAACACTTCAAAAAAGAACTAGATAAGTTCATGGAGGATAGATCCATCAATGGCTATTAGCAAAGATGGTCATGGATGCAACCCCGTGTCCCTAAACATCCACCTGCCAGAAGCTGGGACTGGACTACAGGGGATGGAGCACTCAGAATTGCCCTGTTCTGTTCATTCCCTCTGAAGGATCTGGCACTGGCCACTGTCAGAAGACAGGATACTGAGCTAGATGGACCATGGTCTGACCCAATATGGCTGTTCTTATCTTTGTGTCACTTTGGGTAATTCACTTAACCTCTTTTTGCTTCCGTTTCTCAACATGTAAAAAAGTGACCAAGCAGGGAGAGAGATGAGGCTGAATTCTTTAGTATGCTTTGAGATCCTTGGCTAGAAAGTGTCCTAGAAAGGCACAGTGTTATTTAGGTCCTGTGTGTCTAAATGGGCATGTATCGGAGAGGACAGAATGTGATTATACACAGCGTCCTTGTACTCGGAGCAGCACAGAGGGTTTTACAAAGCAAAAATTGCACCAGCCACGTAAGTAAACTTGACAGTCACGTAGCCAGCCAGGGGTGCTGGCACTAGGGGTGCTGCCACACCCCCTGGCTTGAAGTAGTAACAACAAACACCAAATACATGGTTTCCATCATCAGCACCCCCATGATAAAAATTAAATTTCAGCACCCCTGCACCCCTGCCAGGGACCAAACCGGGAACGCTGGCCTTTACACTGCTTCCCAGTTGAGGGACAAAATGAAAACAGCACTGGGAGGACACCTGCCATGATGGCACATTTCTTCTAGACAGAGGAAGTTTTCTGTGCCCTTGAGTGTCAAGTACTTGTAGACTTATCTACAAAAAGCAAGGACACTTAAAATATGAGAAAATAGAGAGTTTCCAAGAAGTGAGGTGAACAAGATGCCATGGTTTTGGTTCACACCACGTGAAGCCACTTCACAGCCCTTGAGATTAATTTGGAAAGTCCAGCTGCCTAGAACCCAAAACGGCAAAAGGGAAGCTAATATAAAACCATCACATCGGTTTAAGCTCCAAGTATTGCACATAGATAGGATCTTTTGGCCCTGAAAGCCTGCTGCCAGCCTCGGAGTCTGGGCCTCTCCAGAGTCAGCCAAAGGTTTTGCTCTGTGTTTCGATGGAAGATTCTTGGGACCCCATTCATGTTTCTATTAAACGTAGCTAATTGTGTTTCCATACTCAAGCCCAAGACTGGCCAGGTTTTGCAAAGTTCCAGGTTCTCTAGCACAGCTCCACTAGGGTGACCAGACAGCAAGTGTGAAAAATCAGAACGGGGGTGAGGGGTAATAGGAGCCTATATAAGAAAAAGCCCCCCAAAATTGGGACATCTGGTCACCCTAGCTCTACTGAAAGCCTCTGGCAGGAAGGAAAGGAGTCCCTGGGAAATGAAAGGGAGAATATAATGAAGTGTTGCCTACAAAAGATGAGAAATGGACCCTGAAGTTAGCAGAGACTCCTCTAGTAGAGGTTCGTTTTGGCAAATATCACTGGAGACTTCAGAGTAAGAGGCTCTAGCATGGGTTTGGGGCAGAGGTACTAAGAATTTCAAGGTGGCCAAGACTACAATGCTGGTTCTGAGCAGTTGTACCGGGAACTTAAGTGCAATGGAAAACACACTGTTAGTTCTGGGCAGTGCCACTGATAAATAAAGGGTAACAGAATCTATCCCACTCACTCCAGTCCCAGTACTAAGAACTTTACAGTAATAAAGCATGCAGCGGTACATTTCCACTACAGCAATGTGTGCTTCCTCCTGTCTAGATCTGGAAAATTAGCTTTAGCAACACTACGAGCTCCCTTCTTTCAAGGTCCTCCAGATCTTCTTGTATGAGGTACCTATCTCATAGGGCTGGAAAGGACACTGAAAGGTCATCAAGTCCAGCCCCCTGCCTTCACTAGCAGGACCAAGTACTGATTTTGTCCCAGTTCACTAACTGGCCCCCTCAAGGATTGAACTCACAACCCTGGCTTTAGGAGGCCACTGATCAAACCACTGAGCTATCTCTAGTGTCTCTTTTGGTAATGTGCTTGTTTCTGGGTTTACCACAGAAGCCTCTACTCTACTCCCCATGGCTACATCACCCGCTCTTAGTCTCTTGCTAGACCCCTTAAATCCAGGGCCGGATCTCAGGGCTTACTCTCCCGCTGGACTTCCTTCTTCTCCTTGATGACCTATGTTATCCCAGGGAGTGACTACAGCCCCCTTTCGGCTTTCCGTCTCCTGGCTTTATAGCCCTTCTCCAGCTGGGCTTCATTCTTAATGAACCCTGGCCCTCCCACTCACAGGTGATGCCTGGTAATCTAACTGGCCTCTCAAGCCCTCACTCTAGCAGGACTGGAGTAGGGTGCACACCCCAGCACACACCCTCCAGCTCAAGACTGTCCCTCATGTGGGCATAGATACCTTCCGCCCTGGAGTTGCTGGAGCTGGGCCTTCTCCAGGCTACCTAGCCTGAGCAACAGTCGGCCCTATTCTTCCATACCGTCCCGGTTCTTCTCCTCCAGGAACTCCTGATCCTCTACAGCTGCTCACAAGCCCAGTTCTGCAGCTACTTAGCGTCTCCTGAATTCTTTTTGCTTGCTCCAGCACATCCCACAGCATCCTTTCCAGCGGGGTCTGTGCTTGCTCCCTGTTTCTGGCTGGTTCTTCTCCCTCCTAATCTTTTAACTCTGTGCACCCCCTACCAAGTGCGTGGATTCAATGTCTGCAACGTCCACGGTCACCACCACCACTTCTACTTTGCCTGCCTCCTGCATACTCCAGATACAGGACACACGCTCATTTTTTTCTACATCACTGGGACCCACGGCTTCCCCTTTGCTACCCTACAATATCCTGAGAGGGTAGTGTCTTTTTGTATGGCCAGCTTCTCAACACCCAAAACAAACCCTCACCCTTGCCTTGTCAGTAGGCTATGCTTCTGCATCCTTCTGTCTAGCCCCACCTCTCCCGGGATAACCTTCTCCTCACAGTTCATACAAGGGTATGCTCTTCTTATGTGCCATTGTGGACCACAGGCAAAACATACCCTAGGCTGTGCCTCTGGTCTCCTGGCCCCTGTATACCTTTTCCTCCCCTTCTTCCTCTCACCCCTGGTGGTTTCCTTTCTCAGGATCTCTATGAGCTACCTCTGTTGCCTCACCAAGATCGCCAGCTACCTTCTCAGCTCAGCTTGCTCCTCCATCTGCCTTGGTTGGGTCTCCAAACGTTGCTGGAGGACTGCCTCCACAGCCCCTGGAGCTCCCCAGGGAGCTCAGGTAACCATGTCTGCCCCTCCACATGCCAGCTTGGGAGTATAGACCTGAAGGGTTCCACACACTGTGGTTCCATTTTCTTACCTGAACGACCCCATCTTCCCCTTGTGTCTGGGAGGGATAGTCTGCCCGCATTTCCCCACTAATTGTAACAAGGTCCCTGCTCTCTGCATGTGTCTCTTTTCTGGTAACATGCCTGTTTCTGGGTTTACCACAGAAGCCTATTCTACTCCCCATGGCTACTTCTCTCTGGCCTAGGCTCTTGCCAGACTCCTTACTCCAGAGCACAATCTCAGGGCTTACCCTTCCCCTGGACTTCCTCTTTGTCCCTGACAACCATCCTCACCCCAGGGAACGACTGTGCCCTCCTTCTCCTGAAGCCCCCTTCTTGCTTTCAGCCTCCTGGCTTTATAGTGTTGGCCCAGGCCTTCCCAGCTGGGCTTCACTCTTAATGAACCTGGCCCTCTTGTAGTTGATGCCAGGTAACCTAATTGGCCTCTCAGGCCCTCGTTAACCCTATCAGGGCTGGTGTGCAGTGCACACCCCAACACAGGTGGATAAAAACAACCTTCTAAGATACATATAGCGTTATGTCACCCACAGATGGCAACATCCCAGCCTGCATGGCACGCCTCTCTGCAGATCTTTTCTGCACCGAGCCCGGGAAGAGCCATGGGAATGCGTCTAGGGTGGTATTTTTAGAAGCCCTTTGCCACAGTACATTCACCCACACAGTCGGTTGGATATTCTTATCCCCCCACACACTGGGTTATTTGCTGATGGTAAGTCACACAACAGAAGGAAGAGAGGGGGGACAGCTCAAGTGTTGACATGACAACCAGCTTTCTGCCTACTGGGAAATGTGTCATTTCGAGTGTGTTACACTAGTAATCAAATTTATACAAATTTATACAAATGCTTAACATTTACAGAAAGGCAGGGTTTCCCCCCCCCCCCCCCCCTGCCTATGTTCCGTTTTGTTTCTTATTTAGTTTTATTTAACGCAATGAAGTAGATGAAATAAAACAAATCTTCAAACCTGACAGACTCTGGATACAATAATGAGCTTGTCTCCCTTCCTGGGGCAGACAGTCTAGCCCAGGGTCTGACAGGAAATGAAAAGATAATTTACTGAATATTGAGGATTAAACGTGACTGGCTATACTAAGGAATAGCCCCATTCAAGCAGGAGGTTAAATGATGGAATCCACTGCAATAAGGCAGGAAACAGGTATTTCGCAATGCAAAAGGATCAGATTAAAGACACACCCGAATTAAAAGCTCAGATCTGAACATGCGCAGACTTTGGGGAAGTCCAGAATCCAAGAACGCCAAGGCCAGAAGGGACCATTATAATGGTGTAGGCTAACCTCCTGCCTACCACAAGCCAAAGAGTCCGGGAGTAGGACTCCAACCTGGGTATCCCACCTAGCAGGGCAGAGCATGAACCACTACACTGTTGGGCAAAAGGAGGAGTCTGGAGCTATCTGAGGATGGTTTTGACCCTCTGATCTCTGGGTTTGGGGCCTGGGCACATGCCTGCTTTGCTCACCCCTCTATTTCTGGGGATATTTGCAGACTGGGCTCACCTCTGTATCAGAAAGCGCATGAAATGTAAATACAGTCGGACAGGGTTGGTGGAAGGTCAAACTGTAAACCTGGGGGTGAAAGGGTTCAAAAGGTTTCCAGCAGCTTGGGGACTTGGCGAGTCCCATCTCTAGTCTGACAGAATACCTCTCCAAACTGACTCCATGCTGCCAGAAGGCCTGTCCATGCAACTGGTTCTCAACCCTCCCTTCAAGGCAAGCTTGGGAGGCTTTCTGGGGGCAAGCAGGGAGGAAGGCAGCCTGGAGGGGGCCAGCCCTCCTGTCAGGGAGAAGGAAGGATCGGAAGTCAATGGAAGGTTGAATGGCTTGGGGAAGGTTTGCCACACTCTGGTCTGACACTGTGCTAAATCCTGCTGCCTGCTTGCAGCTGGTGCTTTTGTTGCAACCAGAGAGAGGAGGAGAACTGGCACAGATCACAGAGGTGGGTCCTGATCTGCAAAATCTGGCTCTGGACTTTGTCTAAGGGCATGTCAATACTGCAATCTCGGGGCATGACTGCAACTCGAGTAGATAGTCCTGAGCTGGCTTGAATCCGGCTAGCTCAGGTTCCAGAGCAGTACAGCCATGGCAACCGGGACGGTACAAGCTCACCTGGAACCCTGGGTAATCACTCGTGGCACTAGTTCACACTGAAACCCACGCTGCTGCAGCTTCAGTGCTCCGGCACCCGAGCTAGCTCGAGCTGCAGTCAGACCCCACACCGGCAGTGCAGACATCCCCTTAGTCTCTGCCGCTGTGGTTTGGATTGAGACTTATCTCTAGCCGTTCATTTTAAACGAGGTTAATAAACAGGCTTGTTCGAGGGCTGCGACAAGAACCAGAAAGGACAGTTGAGACACCGAACCTTTTCTTGTCCTGTGCGCTTGCAGCTCATGCAGACTTGGCCATACAGTCTGGCCAGATGGATGAACACCCACTTGGGTACCAACAGGGCAAGATCATCAGCTGGGATAAATCTGCATTGTTCTCAACGGAGAAATGCTGATTTACACCCGCTGAAGATCTGGCCCACTGATTACACAGCTTGCAAATCCGATAGAAGGGCTGAGGCCCTGAGAAAGGCTGGAGGTAGGAAATACACAAATCTCAGGAGATTTCCAGTCTAGTTTTGCAAAGCCAAGAGGCTAGGAGATATTTGGACACACATACGGGTGCTTGTGCCCAAACTATATCACAGAACCTTTAAAGATTTGGCCATCATTAGTTGTGATGTGCTTGTGTTAACAGGAGGTTAACCCCTGGGGTCTGGTTTGGTTACGTCGTTGCTCTAGGGGATACATCTCATTACAAATGGAACACAAGAACTACAGCTGCAAATAACATTGCAAAAAAAATGTTTCAAGCAGCCCCAACTGGAAGACTGAGCCAAACAAGGATTTGGGCTGTCTTAAAATGTACGTGGACTTTATAATGCACCACAGTGCTACTGTCTCAGCTCATTTGTGTGTGAAGCAACGTGGACACCTAGTGGCTTGGAGGGATTGCGACAGCCTTGCATTTTCTATTTTCATGATCTTGTGAAAAAATTCTCCTACCAACTTTCCCTACTTAGGATTCCAGAGAACCCATCCACCTTATGGGTACAGGATAGCAGGACTCCTTGTAAATGCCTGCTAATCATATGTAGCATCTTACTGTAAGCAGAGTCAGGACGAGCTCTACCCTGACATCTGGTGGTGAATTATGGCGAGTGTGGAAAAGAACTCCAGGGGCTGATCTTGTTTGCATAGGCACACCCACTCGCCTGGCATGAAACAACAGCAACTCAAAGTGGTTACTTTGGCTGGTGTGGGATCCCCAGTTTCTCTGTTATTGGGGCAGGAAGAATAAAGTTTTGTTACCCTGGTTCTGTGAATCAAGGCCAGTGGAACTGGTGTATGACAGAAGGACTGAGTGAGTCATTCACCATTACCTAAGTAGCATTTGCTTGTCAAGGGGCATGGGTTACAAAACCCAGTGAATTGAGAGAGGTTGGGGGCAGGTATTGGTACCTGGTGGTGTGGGTCCGAAACACCAATTGCGGGCCTGAAACACCAATTGCACCTCCTCCTCTCTCCACTGTTGAATGTCAGAGCTAACTTTGATTCCCTTAGGAGTCTAGTTACAGACTGCTGAGCTGAGTTCACTTTGGGCCAATAGTGCACCAGCACTGGGGCTCCCCTACTACTAGCTGAAATCACTAAGAGCTGAAATCACTAAGAGCGAAATCACAAAAGAGCTAAAGCTATTTAAGAGCTGAAATCACTGAGGCTGTGTTAACTAGTGGGGGAGCCTGAAGCTATATTGCTAAGCTAACTTAGCTTAGTGGGGGCGAGTGGAGCGGCTCACAGGTCGGTGAGCGGAGCGGCTGGAGGAGCAGCGAGCAGAGCCTTGTGGGAGCGGCCCAAGGGACAGCTGGAGCGGAGCGGAGCGGAGCGGCGCGGCTCACAGGTCGGTGAGCGGAGCGGCGCGGCTCACATGTCGGTGAGCGGAGCAGTGCGGAGCGGCCCGGCTCACGGGTCGGTGAGCGGAGCGGAGCGGCCCGGCTCACAGGTCGGTGAGCGGAGCGGAGCAGCTGCCAGAGCAGTTCGTGGGACGGCAGGAGTGGGACTGCGGGTGGAGCGGAGCAGTTCGTGGTAAGGCTGCAGTGGAACCCCACGGAGAAGCATCCGGTTGGCCTCGGATCACGTAAGGTGCCCCTTAACACCCTGCTCACCCCCCCCCTTTGAACTCTGGGGCTGCACTGATCAGGGACAGAGACTTTGGGGGGTTGTCGGACTTTTGGGACTTTTGTGATTCTTGGGTTGCTGGACCCAAGAGACTTTGGGATCGGTGGACTTTTGGGACTTTGGTGATTCTTGGGTCGCTGGTTTCAAGAACCAACGGGAGAGTACACGGCCCAATTTGCTGGGGTGGGTCTTCGCTCCTGGTTTGGTCTATGAACTCTAGTTGTGGTGTTTTCCCAATTTAATGCTATGTCGTTTACCTCATGTTATTAAACATTTTCTGCTACACCGAGGCTCTGTGCTTGCGAGAGGGGAAATATTGCCTCTTCGAGGCGCCTAGGGGTTTGTGTAAGATTTTCCCAGGTCACTGGGTGGGGGCTCGAGCTGGTTCTGTGTCACGCTGTTGGGAAGGGACCCCTATGTACTGAACCCGGCCCTTTCTGCTATCAACTTGGCCTGGCAGAAGGGTTACATTACAATGGAGGATCTCAAAGCACTTCACAGACATTAATTACACATTTGGGAAATGGGTATGTTTTCACCCCATTTGACAGAAGTGAAGCGATTTCCCCTGAGCCAGTGGCAGAGCTAGGGAGGGAGTCCTGCCTCACCGCTTCTTGCGCTGGCAGCCTAGAAGATGCTTAGAGGATTGCAAGAGAAATAAACAGGAAGAGAGACACTGGAGATCTTTCTCCAGTAGGTGGGTCCCTCTCTGACGGGAGGGATGAGCAATCGAACCTGTCAATGCACAGAAAGCTGAAAAGGTCAGACCCACATGGCAGGTGAACATCAGTCACGAGAGATACTTGACATCAAGGCTCCTAATGACTTCCACTGCAAATCGAAAGGAAAAAGGAAGAGAAGAGTCAGTCTTGCCCTTGCGAGAATAGGAAGTGAGAAAGAAAGCAGAGTCCTTCTCAAAAGGCCCCAGAGCTCCCCTCGGGTAGCTTTAGTTAGACATCCTGACGACTCTGTTCAGAGACTTGTGAACCCAGTTTATCCCCAGTCCTGGCACATTTTGGAAAAGCCCCATCAGCACCTTACTGTCTGCATCTATCTCAGGCCCCCACCCACGCCAGTCACTGTCTGCACCTTACTGGAAGGCAGACGACTTGCTGCACTAAAGAAGATATTACCAGTCCAAAGCCAGCCCACCAGAAAGGGGAGCCCACAGGGGCAGCACTGAATAGTCTGTGCGGGGTCTACAAAGTGCCACCATGCACTGTACTCCGGCAGCTGGTTAGAAACCCTTATGCTATTGGGACAGCTGACTGGTCCCTGCTTTTTTGAATGTAGGCAATGCACCCACAATACATTTCCCCAGCAGGGCCCCATTAGCTCAGCAGGGCCATTGCCAGAATAATGGGCCAGACCTTGCAAAGCAAGGGCTGGACCCTCTCTCTCTCTCTCTATGCCTCTATACTGGGGATAACTAGCATCCCAATGAAGATCTGAGTCCCTGCTCCCTCTGAGACTGAGCACTTCTTGAGGGAAGAGAGGGGCCCGGGGAGGTCAAGGATATGGCTCTCCCGAGGAGACAGAAGACTTGGCTGGACACAGAGGGAAGTATACTGCATCCTCTTCAAGGCTGGTGCAGCAGACCTGCCCTTGTGTGCTGCCTGGTTGCCCCACTCGTGTTAATACACCCAGAATGATATTAGCCCTTTTTTGCAACCATATAATTGTAACAGGGGTCTCATTCTCTGCTAGTGCCCCACCTCGTGTCTAGGTCTGAAAACATAGCTCTTGCTGCATCGGGTGCCCCTTGCTGCCTATTGCTTGCTCTGTGATAGTCTTTCTTCTGGTCCCTTGGCCTCCAGCCAGGCCACCATTTACCTTCACTGGACAAGCTGTCCGTATGTGATCTCAGGCAATCTTTGGTTCCAACTCCAGGTCCTGTGCAACCTTGCCAGTGGCTGCTAAGGGAACCCAGCCCCACCAGCTACTCCAGGTTCAACCCCAGAGACCCTATGGCTAGCAGCCTAGGTCTGCTCAGTCTCAGACCTTCTTGCTGTTTCTCTGAGCTCCTTCCTACCACACCCCTCTATCTCTTTGCCTATTTCTGGGTTTTACCACTGGAGCATCCTCTGCTCCCTGTGGCTACTTCACCCCTCTCAGCCTTTTGTAAGACTCCATAGCTCAGGGCAGGACCCCAGGGCCCACTCTTCCCTTAGCTCTTTCCCACTCTTCCTCTTTGTCCCCGGCCAATGCTCTTTTTCTCTAGGGACTGACTGCAGACCCGCTCCCTGCAGCCTCTTCCTGCTCTCACTTCCTGTCTTATACTCCTACCCCAATTCTTCCCCCAGCTGGGCTTCATCTGCCATTAGTATTTACCAATCCCTGGCTTCCCTCCAGGTGCCGCATATAAGGTTAATTGGCCCCTTCTGGCCCCCATGAACCCGGTCAGGGCTTGTGTGGAGTGGACACCGCAGCACAATCGCATTGTTGACTCATATTCAGTTTGTGATCACCCATGCACTGCTACAGACTAGGGACCGAGTGGCTAGGCAGCAGTTCTGCAGAAAAGGACCTAGGGGTTACAGTGGACGAGAAGCTGGATATGAGTCAACAGTGTGCCCTTGTTGCCAAGAAGGCAAACGGCATTTTGGGCCGTATAAGTAGTAGCATTGCCAGCACATTGAGGGACATGGTCATTCCCCTCTATTCGACATTGGTGAGGCCTCATCTGGAATACTCTGTCCAGTTTTGGGCCCCACATTACAAGAAGGATGTGGAAAAATTGGAGACAGTCCACCGGAGAGCAACGAAGATGATTAGGGGGCTGGAGCACATGACTTATGAGAAGAGGCTGAGGGAACTGGGATTGTTTAGTCTGCAGAAGAGAAGAATGAGGTGGGATTTGATAGCTGCATTCAACTACCTGAAAGGGGGTTCCAAAGAGGATGGATCTAGACTGTTCTCAGTGGTGGCAGATGACAGAACAAGGAGTAATGGTCTCAAGTTGCAGTGGGGGAGGTTTAGGTTGGATATTAGGAAGAACTTTTTCACTAGGAGGATGGTGAAGCACTGGAATGGATTACCTAGGGAGGTGGTGGAATTTCCTTCCTTAGAGGTTTTTAAGGTCAGGTTTGACAAAGCCCTGGCTGGGATGATTTACTGGGGTTGGTCCTGCTTTGAGCAGGGGGTTGGACTAGATGATCTCCTGAGGTCTCTTCCAACCCTGATATTCTATGATTCTATGACCCCCAGATCCTTTTCAGCAGCGCTGCCGCCCAGCCACTTATTCCCCATTTTGTAGCTGTGCATTTGATTCTTCCTTCCTGTGTGTAGTACTTTGCACGTGTCTTTATTGAATTCAATCTTGATGACCAATTCTCCAATTTGCCAAGCCGCTCTGAATTCTAATCCTGTCTCCAAAGTGCTAACAAACCCCACCCAATTTAATGTAATTGGCAAATTTCATACACATACTCTCCACTCCATTTACCAAGTCATGAATGAAAATACCGAATAGCGCTAGACCAAGGACAGACCCCTGCAGGATCCCAGTAAATACACCTCTACCCCAATATAACGCTGCCTTTGGGAGCCAAAAAATCTTACCGCGTTATAGGTGAAACCGCATTATATCGAACTTGCTTTGATCCGCCGGAGTGCACAGCCCCACCCCCGGAGCACTGCTTTACCGCGTTATATCTGAATTCGTGTTATCGGGGTAGAGGTGTACATCCCCCCCAGTTTAACAGCAAACCATTGACAACTACTCTCTGAGCAGGGTTTTTCAAACACATCTGCACCCACCTCACAGTCATTTCATCTAGACCACATTTTCCTAGTTTGCTTATAAGAACGTCATGTGGGATTATGTGAAAAGCCTGAGTGAAATCAAGATATATCAAGTTCACTTCTTCCCCCTACCCACTAGACCAGTAGCTCATGCCAAAGAAGAAAATTAGGATTCTTTGGCACGATTAGTTCTTGACAATTCCATGTTGGCTCTTATTTATAATCCTATTATCCTCGAGGTGCTTACAAATTGATTGTTTAATAATTTGTTCCAGTATCTTTCCTGGTACAAAGTTAGATGGGCTGGTCTATAATTCCCTGGGTCCTCTTTGTTCCCCCATTTTTAAGATAGGTACCATGTTTGCCCTTTCCCAGTTCTCTGCGACCTCACCCGTCCTCCATGCTAATTGCTAATGGTTCTGAGATTGTTTCAGCTTGTTCCACACCTACCCTAGCATGAATTTCATCAGGCCCTGATTTCATCAAGGAGTCTGTCTAGCAGAACTGGGGTGCTCTACACAGAAGTACAGCAAGGAGATCTCACCAAAACTCATCCCCTCACCCTGCTTAAGTTTCTTGGGGCAGGGACTGCCTTTTCAGTCTGTGTTTGTACAGCGCCTGGCACAAAGAGATCCCGATCCAGGACTTGGACGCCTGGGTACTATGGTAATACACATAATATCTCCTATGGGTTTGTCTCTCAGAAGAGGATCCCTGACCCACTCTGCATCTACAAGAAGCTATACAATGTCCTCCCCAGAGAAAGCGTTCTTGCACAGTGCTCTAGAGGTGGAAAGGCTTGGAGTCAACCAGGCCCATCATTCACAGAACCTCATCAACATTTACAGAGGCTGGACAATTCCTGTCTCACAGGTCTGACGCTTTACATCAGAGGTGGGCAAACTACGGCCCACGGTCCACATCCAGCCCAGGGGACTGTCCTGACCGGCCCCTGAGCTCCTGGCCTGGGAGGCTAGCCCCCGGCCCCTCCCCTGCTTTCCGTTCCCCCCACCCCTGCAGCCTCAGCTCGCTCACTGTGCCGCTGGCACAATGCTGTGGGTGACGGGGCTGTGAGCTCCTGGGGCAGCGCAGCTGCAGAGCCCGGCCTGACCCGGTGCTCTGTGCTGCGCGGCGGTGGCGTGGCCTGGCTCCAGCTAGGCAGCATGGCTGTAGCGCTGCCAGCCACCGGTGCTCCAGGCAGCGCGGTAAGGGAGCAGGGAGGGTTGGATAGAGGGCAAGGGAGTTCGGGGTGGTGGTCAGGGGGCGGGTGTGTGGATGGCGGTCAGGGGAGAAACGGGGTTGAATGGGGGCAGGGGTCCCGGGGGGCAGTCAGGAAGGAGGGGGGGTTGGATGGGGCGGCGGGGGTCTGGGGGCAGTCAGGGGACAGGGAGCGGGGGTGTGTGGATGGGGCAGGGGTCCCAGAGGGGCTGTCAGGAAACAGGGGGGCTTGGGTGAGGCAGGAGTCCTGGGGGGGGGGGGGAGATAGGAGGTGGGGGGGCCGGGCCACAACCCCCTCCCCTAACTGGCCCTCCATACAATTTATGAAACCCGATGTGGCCCTCGGGCCAAAAAGTTTGCCTGCCCCTGCTTTACATAGATAAGAGAGACAAAAGGTGGGAGGGGAAAGAGCAGGAAGATGTCTTGACCCAGGTCACACAGCAGATCAGTGGCAGAAACATAGACAGACCCTATATCTCTCATCTCCATCATAACACTGTCCTCAGCAGACGTCCCATGTCTCATTTCCATGGGCAGAATGCAGGAGATCTTAGCCACGTTCCTACAACCACTCCAGTCCACATTACACATTTAACCAGGCTGTAGATGGGTCAGGACACAACTCTATTTTCACTCACTCGGTTGTAGCTCTAGCATCGGATCGGCACCTGGTGCAAATCAGTGTAGCTCCACTGTCTTCGCAGAAGGGAACACTGGGATCACCTAACCTGCCTTCTGCATCCAGCTGGATAGGGAATGTCCCCCAGAAATTCCAGGATAAGTGGAGCTAAGCCAGCTCACACCAGCAGGGGCTCTGCCAAGTACTCTAGATGGGGATTGTATTGTTTCCCTGGAGTGCCGTCACTGGGAAGTCAATGGCTATTAAACACATAAGCGAACGTTAAAAATCGCACTTATAACAACACATCCGCCTTTGTAGCGGGCTCTGCCGAGGGAGAACGCGGCTTTGGATAGCCTTACGCACCATCCCCCACTGGGACCCACGGGAAGAACTCCCATCATAACCCATTATCTCCTGATAACGCCTGCAGTCCTTGGGGACTGCGGATTGCATTTTGCTGGCTCTGCTGTTCAAGCCTGTCTCGCTGGAGAGTATTCGGTACATCGACGGCCAAGCTCAAAATGCTGAATTTCTACAGTACAAATAAAGCAAGCAAGACCTGGAGGAAGAGTTCAGTCTACAACACAACGCAACAGAGACACGAGGACACCTACTTCCCCAACACACAGTGTCCACATAGCTGGGTGAGCAAGCTTAGAGTGAGTTTGAATCCAGGCTCCATCAGCAGTTTGATCCCCGCCCCAAACACACACTTCTATCTGTGTGTGCAATAGAAAATGCACAAGAGAGAACCTGGCTGCGTCACCAGCCTGCTGCCCCATTTTACTGTATTGTTGATGTGGAGCTTTTATTGCCTGGTGATTTATTCAGAAGGGGATGGTACCGATCTCCCTGCTGAAGGGCAGAGCGACGCCAGCGGAAGGTCTCAGAAGAAGTGGCGCTTAAAGGAAATCACACTGGATTTAAACAGCAGGAGGCCCGTAGTGTAGCACATTCAAACGTAACAGGGTCTGCATCCAACAAAATGTAACCCCCACTTCCCCCCCAAAAAACCTGCCCAAATCGACCACTTCCAGAGGAACCTTCTCTGAGTGAACCTCAGGGGCTGAATTCCGCATCCACCACCCCACGGTAATTGCTGTAAAAGGTGTGTGCTGTCCCCACGTGCCCCCTTGTGGCCTGGGGCACTGCTGGTATGTCCATTGTCATTTCCCCAGTTGAGGTGTCAGTAAGTTGACTATAAAAGTATCTGGACCAGAGGAAGCCAAAACCAAACTAACAAAAAGTCTGTCCTCTTTAGCAAAGTGTCAGGAATGGAGCAACGTAACACGAGTTCATGAAGCCCTCACTCAGGACTCTGATTCAGGGCTCCCAGACCTAAAGTTCACAAACAAAGTCTCGAAGCGTGGTCTGGCTAGTCTCTGGAGCCTGGGATAGCCCATTATAGCCTACACAGTGTCTAGTCCCCAGTCCAACTTCCTGCTCCAGTTTAAACACACCAGTCCTAGGGCACCGCATGGAGCCTCTTTGATTACACCCAAGCTGTTTCGCTTGCGAGCTCCTGGCTGTCCCTAAAAGGAGTAGTACACTCCTTCCTATACAGTCTGCATTTCTAATACCCCCCACACACACTGCCAAAGGGACACAACATTCTACTGTTGCATAGCATTGCACTAAGCTGTTAAGCAGCTGCCAAGCTCCACCCCAGAGGTGGTTGCATTGCAGCACGGTGATTCCGGGACATGTTTTGTAAAGCATTTGGGAAATCCTTACGAAAGAAAAATGCTATGGAAATGGAACCTTACTTGTTTGCAAAACATCCTATCCACCTGGTTAGCAATTAATTCCTCGTGAATCCGGTCCACCCCAGAAGTAGCTGGCTGCATTTCAATGACAGGAGTAAGTGATTATTGTTTTCCTATTTAAGTAAGAGTGCCAGCAGTGCGGCTGCTGAGGCTGGGAAGGAAGTGCCCACCACCACCATGTACTGCATAAACAGGAAAGATACACTCTGTGTGTGTGTGTGTGTGTGTGTGACCACCATGTACTGCATAAACAGGAAAGATACACTCTGTGTGTGTGTGTGTGTGTGTGTGTGTGTGCGCGCGCGTGCGCGGGCGGGGGGGAGGGAGGAAGGTTCCTTTGTGAATTTATATGGGGATCCAGTTCTCAAAGACAAGTAGGATTATAAGCAATTTGTAACATGTTGTTATCCATTATGAGCCAGATTTACCGACACAGTCCAGCTGCTTTGTGGCACTCTGCAGACGCAAAGAAGCCATCCAGCATGATGCCGGTGAATTTTCCCCTATGTTATTCATATACCGTAATTGATAATGACACTTATTATCAGCAGAGGGCTCAAGCACTCACGTCCATCAGCTGTCCGGGCTTCCATGTGCACAAGGTCAGGCTCCTTATCCAAACCCGTTACGGACCTGGGGAAGAGAAGGAAAGAGAAGGCGACCGGTGAGATTAAAAGCTGTGGAGAGGGCGGGTAATGCCAAGGCAGCTGCCATCGCCCCATTATAACAGGCCACCTTGGAGCATAGGTAGATTGAACACATGAAGACTCTACATAAGCTGCAAGCGGCAGTGACCACGCTGGGTCTGTCTGCACAGGAGCTGGACGGCGTCGTTCCCAGCTTAGGGAGACTCCCCCGCGCTACCTCCGACTGAGCTACTCCGCTAAAAACAGAAGTGTAACAGCGATGGCACAAGGGTTGGGAGTCTAAGAAAAGGGTGATCATCTCTCATCCTTTGGAGTGTGCGCTGATCACCACAGAGGTCAGAGAGGACCTTCCTCTGGCCTGCAAAGCACGCACAATTGGTTCCGTGCCTTAGGGTTCCCTTGCCTTCCTTGAGGCAGGAGGATGCTGGCTACCGCTGGAGGCCAGGGCACCCACCTGCATGGACCTTCATTCTGACCCATTATATCAAAGCCTATACTTCACACAGGGAAGGGCCCAAGACTCGAACGCCTCTAGACAACGAAGGGCCGGATCCTCAGCTGGTGTAAGACTTTCGCCTCTCCGTTTACTTCAGCGGCGCTATGCTGAGTTACAGTAGCTGAGGGTCTGGCCCCAAGAGCGGACGATTGTGCTATATACCAGTCAAGCGGTAATTTCACATCGATTTGCAATAACCTCTTAAATTTTATCTGGGGCATGGAGGTCAAAAGCTCCTGTAGCAGGAGTCAGTGAATGCAGCCCCGCATCACATGGCAGAGGGTAGCAAGCTTCTGTAACCCTTCTCTATGGCATGTCACTATGGCCAGGAAATAGAGGTAATGCTCTTCCCAATATACCTGTGCATCACACCTTTACCCAAGGTGTTAGTGATTGCAGAAGCATTTACCTTATCTGGCATCAGGCCCTGCCTCAGTTTCCCTTTAATAATAGATCTTCCTTCAGGCTAACAATCCTTTATCAGAGCTTCTGACCCAACAGCTTCCTGTGCCCTGCGGGTCACTCTCCCTGGCCATCTGCCTGGGAGGTCTGGAGAGCTGTCACCTTCCTGCTTCCCGGCTGGCCTCCTCTCTGAACTCCAGCCTTCTTACCTGGCTGCTAAATTCTCCAGGCCCTCTGCCTGAGAGCTAAGAACAGAGTCTCTGTTCACAGCGGCCTCCTACTCCTCTGAGACATTCCCTGAGTGAACTCAGGCTGCCCTCCCTTACTCCCAACAGGCTTGGTTCTGAGTCTCCAACCACCACCACATGACTCATTCCCTTCACCTGGGGAGGTGGGCTAAGCCTGACCCAGGTGCAGCTGAGCCCCACCCCTTTAAAGGGCCGGCTAACCCAATGACTCTGATCTCTACACAGAAAACAGAGGACTGATTTCTGCAGGCTCGCTAGAAAGTTATGTATTTTAAAAGGATAAAACCTGAATTAGTAGAATCTGATCATTCCTAAAACGTAACACTGATGATACCCACAACAGCCGGGGAGCGCCCTGAGCGGATTGATAATGCAAATTATACTTGTGCCGGAGAAGAACAAGTCTTCTGAAACATACCAGTCTCCCCTGGATTTGCTATTGTATGGGATCTAGTTGTTTCCTTAATTAGCTTTGACATCTCTGATGGTTCTATTCAGAACAACAAAAAAGAGCAGTAGGTACCACAGCTCCTAATTATGCATCCATTCCTTTAACGCCATGCTTCAAACTCAAACGCTCCCGAAGCAACGTCAGGCAACCCAGAAATTGTGAGACCCCCCCCCAGTGTCTGCAAGAGGGTAAGAAAAACTGAATAGGAAAGCCGCGCTCCCGTGGGAAATCCAGGCATACATCATCCTTATCCGCCCACCCCGAACCCAAGTCTTCCTCTTGCCTCAAAACCGCTGATGGCAGCAAAAGTTTACAGAGTCAATACCATTTCTCTGTTTTCCCTGTGTATGTTCCCAATGGCAAGACAGCTGTTACAGCTCTGCAGTGCTGCCAGTTCATGAGTACTGGTATTTCCACAGAATGGACTCCACTCCGTTTTTGGAAAAGTTTTAAGCCAACAATGTAACAAATTTGTCACAAACCCATGGACTCTTGAGCTCGGCAGTTGCCACCCATGCTGTGTAGCTTGGACACTCAGAATTCCACGGACACAGCAGAGATAGAATCCACATCCTCCGGCTCTGAAAATACTAGCTCCTGACAAGATGGGAATTGCCACGAGCGGAGAACAACGTAGTACCTAGGACCCACCACCAAGCAGTTCTAATTCCACTCAGTAGGGAGCAGTAGACCCTCTCTCACACACAACCCCCCATACAACCCCCCACAAATACCCCTAGCCAGTTCATCACAACATTTTCCGTTGTTGGCATGTATCAAATGGCTCCCCCACTCCCCTCCCATGCCCTGGTCTGTCTGAGGGAGAGGATTTACTATCATGGGTCTGGCAATGAAAGAAGTGCCACATCACAAGCATCTGCAGGCAGCTATTTGTTTCTCTTATTGTCCATTTCTTTTCTCTCTGTCATACTTGGGCTGGTGAACTAGAGCCAAGACAGTCTTGCATATCCCCTGACCTACCTTCTACCCGTGTAGTTCCATGGAACCTGGCGTGACCCACAAGGCAGTGTTTCCAATGCTCGTGAGCCAATGGCCTTCTGCCTTTCAGATGTATACAGAGAGGAGGAGGAGGAGTTAATTAAACTCAAAAGCATGTGTCTGGCTTGGAAGAATTATAGTGCATCCCACCTTTGTATTCCTGGCAAGCGTTTCCACATCCTGCTCTAGGCACAGCTCCGGTCCATGCCTTGTGCACACAGAGAATTGGTGCCACAGGTGAAGAACCAGCAATGCCCGCACGCCCTATAACCCCAGAAGGGCACTTCCACCAGGGCCAGTCATCCTACGCTGCTTTGCTCATTTATCGCAACCCATCTGAGAAAGAGCGGGGGAAAGAGGCGGCAGCCAGGAGTGATGGTAAAGGTCACATTCCTGACCGCTGCAGACACAGGCTTCAGAACTGGGAGCCCACAGCTAGTATTGCAGTTGGCGCAGGATTATTAGCCAATTAATAACTCAAACTGACTTAAAATCCCATTAGAAGGGACATGGCGGTTGCTTTTTTTTCTTTTCAGCCCTGACAGCTCTTGGCGCTCCAGCGTCTTCACTCGCCTGCAGTTTCCTTTGGGTAATGAATTAAGTGTTCTTGACGGCTGAAGGACTGATAGTACCCGAAGCCATCTCCCTAGCTGTATCTAGAGGGCAGAGCACTGTGCTTGGATGCACATTTACTAGGTTATTTGCTAACATTTCAACCCTGACCTGAAGGGACAGGGAGCGAGGGTGGGCCACGGCCATTAAACCTCTTCGTTTCACACTTTTCTCTAAACTTCTGCTCCCAAGAAGCTTCCAAATGAACCGTGCTCAGAGCACGTACAACATGGCTGAGACCAGAATGGGAAACGAGTCATATAGATGACACACGGAACAAAGAAACAGAGGACCAAATCCTCAAATGTGCCTGAGGAGAACTTGCCTTCTTGGCCTATATCTATTTAAAAGGCCACATGCCCGTCAAGCAAAATGCCATGAAAGTGATTAATGTGGAATGTATCATTATACCCATTTTACAGATGTGAGGCACATAGGGCTAAGGGATCTATCTAGAGTGATACAAGGAGTCAGAGTCAAAAACAGAACCCAAGACTCATCAATTTCCAGTGCTACAGTGCAGCTACTATATCGCTGGCCATACTAATAAGATTTGGAGACATTTTGTTGAGCAACCATGCGCATAGCTAATACCTTCTGGACTCCAGAAGAGGACAGCATCTGCTAATGGTGGAGAATGAAGCAGGTGGGAAATCCAGTTCCTCATTGGTCTCCTACAGTTGCAGCACACAGAACACTGTTAGGTAGTCGGTGGGGTTGGGCTAACCAGTCAGGTGAGCACACGGCCACATTCTGAACCCAAAACTTTTCAAAGTTATTATTCTGCAGATGTGTCATGTCACAAAATGCCATGAGAGGGCCTTGTACGCAGGTGTTCCACAACACTCAGAGATGCTAAAGGATTTGTCACTGGCTGGCAAACTTTGGGTTTAGACGCTCAAGGTGAATTTCTTTAAGGTCAACCTCCCATCGTCTTTATTTTGCCTGCTAGCTAACTGAAAAGGGTCACAACAGAGAATGTTTTCTCAGGTAGGAAGCCACAGAGGCAGCTAAAAGGTAGGTCACACAGACAAATGGAAGGAGGAGGAAGAGAGATTGGAATGATGCCCTTTCCACTTTTGAATCCACCAGGAAAGATCTAACACAGAGCAGCACAAATTTCTCCACTTTCACCGGGCAGGGGTTTGCGTGAATATTTCCTCTGGCTGCAGTCTCTGGGAGTCCGCTCTGCCCTTAAGTTTCATTGGTATCTCAGGCCTGGTCTACACTACGGGTTTAGGTCGACTTTAGCAGCGTTAAACCGAATTAAGCCTGGACACGTCCACACAACGAGGCCCTTTCTTTCGAATTAAAGGGCCCTTTAAACCGGTTTCTTTACACCACCTCCGACGAGGGGATTAGCGATAAAACCGGCCTTTGCGGGTCGGAATTGGGGTAGTGTGGACGGAATTCGATGTTATTGGCCTCCGGGAGCTATCCCACAGTGCTTCATTGTGACCGCTCTGGACAGCGCTCTCAACTCAGATGCACTGACCAGGTAGACAGGAAAAGACCCGCGAAGGTTTGAATTTCATTTCCTGTTTGCCCAGCGTGGAGAGCACAGGTGACCACGCAGAGCTCATCAGCACAGGTAACCGTCATGGAGTCCTCCCAGGATCGCAAAAGAGCTCCAGCATGGACCGAACGGGAGGTACGAGATCTGCTCGCCATATGGGGAGATGAAGCAGTGATAGCTGAACTCCGTAGCAGTAAAAGAAATGGAAAAGTATTAGAAAAGATCTCCAAGGCCATGAAGGACCGAGGCCATAACAGGGACACACAGCAGTGCCGCGTGAAAATTAAGGAGCTAAGGCAAGCCTACCACAAAGCCAGAGAAGCAAACGGAAGGTCCGGGGCAGAGCCGCAAACTTGCCGCTACTACGCGGAGCTGCATGCGATCCTAGGGGGTGCAGCCACCACTACCCCAACCGTGTGCTATGACTCTCTCACTGGAGAAACACACAGGGAAGACGGTTCGGGGAACGAGGAAGATGACGATGGAGGTACTGTAGGTAGCTCACAGCAGCAAGGAAGCGGAGAAACCGGTTTCCCCAACAGCCAGGATATGTTTGTGACCCTGGACCTGGAACCAGTAACCCCCGAACTCACCCAAGACCCTCAGGGCACACAGGAGACCTCTGGTGAGTGTAACTTTGTAAATATTTGTAAACATTACAAAAAAAAAGCAAGCAAGTCTGTTAACGTGTATGGGGATGGGGCGGAAATCCTCCAGGGACATCTCCAGAAAGCTCTCCTGGTTGAAATGGGGTGATTTTATTAAGGGGGACATTCAGAGGCGCCCGTTCCTGCTCTTCTGACCAGAAATGTTCCCCGCTGTTAACCACGCGGTGGGGGGGAGGGGTGAAGTGATCATCCCAGAGAATCGTGTGTGTGTGTGTGGGGGGGGGTGGTTTACTTGTGTTTGTGCCGCATGTTAACCGGGAAACCGCAGCCCCCTCCTTTTACATTGAAACCCCATTTTAAATGGACAACCCAATTCATCCTTGATATGGGAAATGCGCTGCTGTTTGCAACCTTTCCCGCATGTTAAGAAGGTTAAAAAAGCCAAAACACTGTGGCCTACGATGGCTGCCTGCAAGCCGAAATATGCGACCTTGTAATGAAAGAGTGTACCCATTGTTCCCTAAAATGTGTCCTTTTTAACCACCTCTCCCTTCTCCTCCACCAGCTGCAAATGTTTCTCCTTCGCAGAGGCTCGTGAACATTAGAAAGAGAAAACGTAAGACGAGGGACGAGATGTTCACGGAGCTGCAGATGTCCGCCCAGGCTGATAGAGCACAGCAGAATGCGTGGAGGCAGTCAATGACGGAGATGAGAAAAGCCCAATATGAACGAGAGGAGAGGTGGCGGGCTGAATCGCGGGAAGAACAGAGCAAGTGGCGGGCTGAAGACGATAGGTGGCGTCAGCTTGCAGACAGACGGCAAGAGGCAATGCTCCGTCTGCTGGAGCATCAAAGTGATATGCTCGAGCGTATGGTTGAGTTGCAGGAAAGGCAGCAGGAGCAGAGACCGCCGCTACAGCCCCTGTGTAACCAACAGCCCTCCTCCCCAAGTTCCATAGCCTCCTCACCCAGACGCCCAAGAACACGGTGGGGGGGCCTCCGTCCACCCAGTCACTCCACCCCAGATGATCGCCAAAGCATCAGAAGGCTGGCCTTCAATAAGAGTTAAAGTTTTAAAATGCAGTGTGTCCTTTTCCATCCCTCCTCCCCCACCCATCCCAGGCTACCTTGGCAATTATCCCCCTACCTCTGTAAGGAACTAATAAAGAATGCATGAATGTGAAAAAACAATGACTTTATTGCCTCTGCAAGGGGGAGGGGAGGGTGGGGTGGGGTGGTTGGTTTACAGGGAAGTAGAGTGAACCGGGTCGGGGGGGGGGGGGGTTGGAGGGTTCATCAAGGAGAAACAAACAGAAGTTTCACACAGTAGCCTGGCCAGTCACAAAACTCGTTTTCAAAGCTTCTCTGATGCGCACCGCGCCCTGCTGTGCTCCTCTAACCGCCCTGGTGTCTGGCTGCGCGTAATCAGCGGCCAGGCGAGTTGCCTCAACCTCCCACCCCGCCATAAAGGTCTCCCCCTTACTCTCACAGATATTGTGGAGCGCACAGCAAGCAGCAATAACAATAGGGATATTCTTTTCGCTGAGGTCTGAGCGAGTCAGTAAGCTGCGCCAGCGCGCTTTTAAACGTCCAAATGCACATTCCACCACCATTCGGCACTTGCTCAGCCTGTAGTTGAACAGGTCCTGACTCCTGTCCAGGCTGCCTGTGTACGGCTTCATGAGCCATGGCATTAAGGGGTAGGCTGGGTCCCCAAGGATCACGATAGGCATTTCAACATCCCCAATGGTCACTTTCTGGTCCGGGAAGAAAGTCCCTTCCTCCAGCTTTCGAAACAGAGCAGAGTTCCTGAAGACGCGAGCATCATGTACCTTTCCCGGCCATCCCACGTTGATGTTGGTGAAACGTCCCTTGTGATCCACCAGGGCTTGCAGCAGCATTGAAAAGTACCCCTTGCGGTTTACGTAGTCGGTGGCTTGGTGCTCCGGTGACAAGATAGGGATATGGGTTCCGTCTATGGCCCCGCCACAGTTTGGGAATCCCATTTCAGCAAAACCATCCACTATTGACTGCACGTTGCCCAGAGTCACTACCCTTGCTATCACCAGGTCTTTCATTGCCCTGGCAAATTGGATCACAGCAGCCCCCACCGTAGATTTGCCCACTCCAAATTGATTCCCGACTGACCGGTAGCTGTCTGGCGTTGCAAGCTTCCACAGGGCTATCGCCACTCGCTTCTCAACTGTGAGGGCTGCTCTCATCTTGGTATTCTGGCGCTTCAGGGCAGGGGAAAGCAAGTCACAAAGTTCCATGAAAGTGGCCTTACGCATGCGAAAGTTTCGCAGCCACTGGGAATCGTCCCATACCTGCAGCACGATGCGATCCCACCAGTCTGTGCTTGTTTCCCGGGCCCAGAATCGGCGTTCCACGGTATCAACCTGCCCCAGTGACACCATGATTTCCACATTGCTGGGGCCTGTGCCTTGTGAGAGGTCTATGGCCATGTCAATTTCCTCATCACTCTCGTCGCCGTGCTGCAATCGCCTCCTCGCCTGGTCCGGGTTTCGCCTTGGCATGTTCTGGCTCTGCATATACTCCAGGACAATGCGCGTGGTGTTCATAGTGCTCATAATTGCCGCGGTGATCTGAGCGGGCTCCATGATCCCAGTGCTAGCTATGGCGCCTGGTCAGAAAAAAGGCGCGAAAGTAGTATCTGATGGACCAGGAGAAGGAGGGCGGGAGGGAGGGAGGGAGGGAGGGAGGGCCAAGTGACGACATGGCGTACAGGTACAGGAACAGGGAGAAACACAAACAACTGTCACACAGAATGGTCCCCCCAAAGATTAAACTGGAAACCCTGGGCTTAGCAGGCCGTTGATTTCACGGAGGAAGGGGAAGCAAATGAACACAGAATAAATCTATTTTTTACATCTTAAGGTGGCAGCCGACGCTGCAGCATGAGTGACAGCCATACCAGTATGATGATGATGGGTACCAATCATAATATACCATCATCTGCCAAAAGGCAAGGGGCTGCTGCTGTGTAGCAATGCAGCCCCATGTCTGCCAGCCCCACGTCCGCCAGCACCCAGCATCGCCCTCGGCCTCTTCTGGGTGCTTAGCAGACAATATTGGGCAATTGGCAGAAAATAGTACATTATGACTGGTAACCGTCATCATCGAGACAGTAGCATGTCTGCCCAGGTGGCCATGATTGACAGCCACTCCAGTACGACGACGACGGGTACCAGTCATAATATACCATCGCCTGGAAGGGGCTGGTGCAATGCAGCCCTACGGCTGCCAGCCCCACGGCTATCACTCATGCTACACCGTCTACTGCCAAAAGGCAGTTAGCAGCTGCTGCTGTGTAGCAATGCAGTCCCACGTCTGCCGGCACCCAGAGGACATATGGTGACGGTGAGCTCAGCTGTGCTGAGCGGGCTCCATGTTGTCTGCACAGGTAACCCAGGTAACCCAGGTAAAAAGGCGCGAATCTATTGTCTGCCGTTGCTGTGACGGGGGAGGGAGGGGCCTGACGACATGTACCCAGAACCGCCCGCGACACTGTTTTGCATCATCCGGGCATTGGGATCTCAACCCAGAATTCAAAGAAAAGGCGTGAACCGCTTCGCGGCTCGAGCTGTGGCGCAAACGTAGTATCTGACGGCCTAGGGGAAGGAGGGAGGGGGGCCGAGTGACGACATGGCGTACAGGCACAGGGAATTAAAATAAAGAACGGTGGCTGTGCATCAGGGAGAGACACAAACAACTGTCACAGACTGGTCCCCCCCAAAGATTAAACTGAAAACCCTGGGTTTAGCAGGCCGTTGATTTGACGGAGGGAGGGGGAAGCAAATGAATACAGAGAAAATCTATTTTTTACATCTTAAGACGACGGTGCAGCGTGACTGATAGCCCTCGGCATCTTTCTGGGTGCTTGGCAGCAAATACGGGGCGGTGTATGACGATGGTCTTCAGGCCTATTGCACGAGCTGCTGCTCAGGGAAGACTCTGCTAATGTGCGATGACCCGACTTGTAATAGGCCGGCTAACAGTCATAATACACCATTTACTGCCAAAAGGCAAGCCCCACGGCTGCCAGCACCCAGATCGCCGATGAAGGCTACCAGTCTACTGCACCGTCTACCGCCAAAAGGCAGTTAGCAGCTGCTGCTGTGTAGCAATGCAGTCCCACGTCTGCCGGCACCAAGAGGATATATGGTGACGGTGAGCTCAGCTGTGCTGAGCGGGCTCCATGTTGTCTGCACAGGTAACCCAGGTAACTAACCCAGATAAAAGGGCGCGAATCTATTGTCTGCCGTTGCTGTGACGGGGGAGGGAGGGGCCTGACGACATGTACCCAGAACCGCCCGCGACACTGTTTTGCATCATCCGGGCATTGGGATCTCAACCCAGAATTCCAAGGGGCGGCGGAGACTGCGGGAACTGTGGGATAGCTGTGGGATAGCTACCCATAGTGCAATGCTCCGGAAGTCGACGCTAGCCTCGTACTGTGGACGCGGTCTGCCGACTAGAGCACCTAGAGCATTTTATTGTGTGGACATACACAATCGGCTGTATACAACCGATTTCAATAAAACCGGCTTCTATAAATTCGAACTAATTTCGTAGTGTAGACATACCCTCAGGGTCAGCAGAAACTCATCAGGAGTCAAAAACAAACTTCACCTCGGTTTGCATCAGTTCTATAAATCAGGCCATGAGCGCTTGGAACTGGGGCCCTGGCCAGCAAACCTCAGTGACCCACCTGCTTAGGAATCAGGTGCCAGACGAGAGTTTTGCCAGTTACCTACCTGGTATCCAAACCATCAGGGTTCCTTGGCACAGCACTAGTCTAAAAAGAAATAAATTGCGAAAATGGGAATGAGACTTCAACAAGAGGCAGCCTTAAAAACCCAGCCATTGTAGGCTGAGATGTCAGAGTGGAGGAACTAATCACCGATAACGGAAAGAGCCAGGAGGAATGGGCGTGGACTACTCAGAAGGATGTTTTGCAGTAGATTAGGACTAGAAAGAAAAAGAACGCACATTTATAGTGCAATAATGTGCAGGGGGAGGGGAGAAACACATCCCATTTTTTTAGTCAATCCCAATCAAATTAATGGATGTTGGCAATTCGTTTGCTGAAATTTTAATAATAGCCTGCCCCAGAAGTGAGTAAACACTCAGGTCTTTACAGGTGGTACAAGGCAGATAGCGTGTGTGTCTAATCCGACCAAGATACGGACCAGACACACGGACACAGTCTGACATGGGTGGAGCAGCTCAGCACGCTGCTATGTTAGACTATACGGATCTTACTGCTGGCCAGCTGGTGAACTATACATGCAACCCTAACGCAAACTGGGCCTCTTTCTCCACACCACCTTAGGTCACCATTTACACATCGGCACAGTGGATGTGCGGTGCCACCATTTTGATTTAGTAGCATGTTTTGCATAAGTGCAAATAACTTTGTACGTGGCAAGGCAACGGCAAATTGGACCCTCTGTATGTTTTGCTAGTATTAACTTCAGTCAGATCTATAACAGGATCTAGGCTATAGAAAATAGGACATTGCCCTCTGGGGCTGAATAACAGGAGACATTCTCTTAACAGTGTGAGACTGTGCGATGGTCTCCCAAAGGATATGGCAGAAGCCCCATTACTTGGCGCATTTCAAATCAAGCTTGAAAAAAAGCAAAGGGGAACATGCTGTAAGGAACTATCTTGCATTCGTCTCCAGGGAATGGATTTATAGTTTTCTTCAAGCTCTAATTTCTAAGACTCTACTATTTTGGACGTCTGCAGGAGTTATCACTAGGACGGTAAATCTGCAAGATAAGGCAGGAAGTTGTCAGGTGTCTACACTCAGCTCATTTTTTCACTTCTGAACAGAGCCAACACAAGCTCGCTTGTTTAAAGCTTCTAAGGAATCTGGGTTTTTCGCTCCCCATAGCATTAATGAAAAAGGCACTGTACTTCACAGGAACTAAACAGCAATTTAAAGGACTGGAGACGATTCGAAGCAATCTGTGAGAAGTGTTCTTACCAAACAAATCTGCTGATGTGTTTTTCCTCAGTTTCCTAATTCTTTATTATTAGGGGACTAAGAAACCGCATGAAAATATTCATAATGATTCATCTGCTCCTGCTGCTTATTTCCCAACTGCAGTCATTGGGATAGATTACAGTCTTCACCCTTTCAACTTCCTCCTGCCCTACATTGCATTTATATTTCTTAACCTGCTGGGTGAATTCTGATGGATATCACTGAGTTCTTGTAAAACAGGAAGTGGAAAAATCCCTTCCTCCAACACAGGAAGTATTTTAAAGGACCAGGTTTGTAGATGTAGCCTCAGTTTCCCAGCTGTAGTACTGACTGAGATGATTGCAGGTGAGGAGTAAGAACTGCAAACACATGAGCATTTTAAAACTATGATGAGAGCTAATAAAAAGTCCACTAGGGACTTCGCTATTGCACTTCAATTTTGCATGGAAACCGCTCAGTCCAGATCCTCGAAGGCACCCAACTCCAATTGCTTTCATGGGGAGTTAGAAGCTTAAATACATTTGAGGGCCTGGGCCTCTGACATTACAGTGATGGATGACAGTCACAGATAGATAAAGATTTTTGTAAAAAAACTGTCACTTTTTCCTTGAAAAAATTCTAAAAATCAAAGTTTTCTGACCACCTCTATATTTGGCCAAAAAATGGGCAATTTTTAACAAAGCTTTTTGTGAAAAATGTGACCCTTTTTGTCAAAAATGTTCATTTTTCTATGAGCTCTAGTGCTAAGGGAACATGGCAAACTCTTAATGGACAGATCTGCTTCCTGTGTGAATTCAGAATACTGCCGCTTACTTTATGGACAAGCTAATCTGTTCTTTCACTCCCATTTGGTCTGCTGCTCCTAGTTGTTGAGGGAGCGGTTGGACAGGGGTCATTTAAAAGCCAACCCAGATGGATTCATCCACTAGAACAAGGAAGCCTGAGAAGGGTCAGGGGGAGGGATAGCTCAGTGGTTTGAGCATTGGCCTGCTAAACTCATGGTTGTGAGTTCAATCCTTGAGCAGGCCACTTCAGGATCTAGGGCAAAATCAGTACTTGGTCCTGCTGGTGAAGGCAGGGGACAGGACTCAACTCAATGACCTTCAAGGTCCCTTCCAGGTCTGGGAGATCTCTATTAATTTAATTTAAGGTATATCTACACTGCAATTAAAAACCCCTGGCTGGCCCAGGCTACGGGGATGTTTACATGGGGTGGAGACATTCAGGCTCAGGCTGGAGGAAGAAAAGGGGAATTTTTCCAGGAAATTTTTGTTTCCTTCTAAATTTTCAAGACATAAAAATGTTGGTTTCAGTTCAAGTTTTGAACAATGAAAATGAATGCTTTTCATTCTTCATTTCTCCTCCAGCCCCTTTTCTCTCCCTTTGGGGGAAAAACCCCAAACAACATAAACTGAGGGGGGTTTTGGATTGCTGGAAACCAAAATGAAACAGACAAACAAACTAAACCATTTCAAAATTGAACAAAAATGTGTTTTATTTCATAGAAAAACTGGACATTTCCATGGAAAATTTCAAAGAAAACAGAAATATATATATATATATATATATATATATATTTATTTATTTTTTTTTTTTTTTGGAGAAAATACCATTTTTCAACCAACTTTACCTTGCAGTCAACAGCAGAGCTCCAGCCCAGATTTTTTGGATCTATTACCAGCCACAGCATGGATTTATTGAGGGACTGTAGCTGTAGGCCACCTCTCTGTGGCTCAGCTGGTCCATCACTAAAACGAGGATAATGCTTAATGTACTGTTATGAGGCCCAGTTAGTTAATGACCGGAAAGCTCTTGGGAATCCTCATTTGAAAGGCCTTGTAGAAATGGAATTGCTGTAGAATTACTACCCTGGCTATTCGGGAACCATAAGCAACCCTTGTTTCAGAACAGTTTAGAACAGTGCAGCAAATGTTGTGTGCTCTAAGTAGATAACTATAATTCAATACGTCCTCACTCTACATTCAGGGATTCAACTCAGCCTCTAGTTTCTCTCCATGTAGGGTGACCAGACAGCAAGTGTGAAAAATCGGGGTGGGGGTGGGGGGTAATAGGAACCTATATAAGAAAAACACCCAAAAATCGGGACTGTCCCTATAAAATCGGGACATCTGGTCACCCTATGTCCATGCAAAGGAATATTTGGAAAGCTCATTGACTACAACAGGGTTTGTAGCTTGGCACGAAGCATTCCAAATTGGATCCATTGCACTTTAGACTACAGTCATCTAAAGATGCTCCCTTGCCTGTGTGTTTAATTCCCTTCATTTGTAGGAACATTTTCTGATTGCAAATAGGGCATGGCTGATACGCTAAGGCTCACTGATCCAGCTACTAACAGAATCCAAGACAGAGCGGGGTGTCTCTGAAAAGCTTTAGAGTGGGAACATCATTTAATAAATTAGTGCCGTGGTATAGGAATAAAAATAAAGCTTCAATTGTCCAAAGAGGGGATGTCAGCATGCCACTTGGCACAGATGGAATGTATAGGATGACGTTGCAAGATAAGCCGATAAAGCGCTGTACATTGTATTAATTAAGGAAGGATGGCTTGCCACATTCCCTGGTGCAGAATATCACAAAGAATCACCCTGGGACAATGTCTAACTAGCTGGAAATTAATTCGCACTTCAATTTATGCATTTCAGAGCGAGGCAATGTGAAGCCAGATTTGTGACTCATCTCTTCTGGTGGCTGTTTCTTTGAGCTTCAGCCACTAACCTGAAGAGAACAATAGATTATTTCATTGTTTAGACCTTTAACCAGCAACCAAGCGAAAGAGAGAGAATAAACTACTCTGCTGCAAGATGGGCTAGAAAGTGTAAATGCATCAATGTGTCTCCTTGCCCCAAATCACGCTCAATTACCAGTTTATGCCAAGTTAAGAGTGAGACACTCATTTGTCCTGACAGCCTTAAGAGGAAAGGCAAAGGAGCAGTAAACAAACAAAAAGGATTCTGGCAGTGAAGAGGGAGCAGCACAGACAGCGTCTCTTCCGAAGAACAGCTAATCAGTGCATCACTGATTGGTAAAAGTAAATGTTACTAGAGGGAGTTGCAAAGCATCACACATCCTACAGCAAGAAGGTTGATCAGTCAAGGCAGGAGATGAACCCCCAAATATCAGTGATGGACCTGGGATGGAAATATGCACAACCTCCCGTGAGCCATCTCTTCCTGAGATGGACAATGATGGGAGCAAGGAGCTTGCTGGAGGAGAGACGCAAGGCATAAATGCACCTGTGTACGTAGTTGCTGTGCAAGCGAGCGGTGGAAAAGATATTGATTTAGGCTGTGTGAGGGGCCAGCTGGGAAGTCCAGCAGTCGGCAACCCACCATGCCCGAGGATCTGAGCTCAAAGACACACTCCCCAGTTCTTCATGGCTGGCAGAGGCCGGCATTCTTTGGAGGCCAGCAGCTGCTTGGACAGAGAGCTGAGGGAAATCACCTGTCAGCATTCAGTAGTAACCTCACCTGCAGACTAGTTCAGGAGAAGTGTTACTAAGCCTACAAGCAAGCTTCATCCAGTGCGTCTCAAGCCAAGACAGAGGACATCGCACTACAGCCTGGGTAGGTGCAAGGAGAGTAACAGATGACACACACCGGATTTGTGGGGCTGCAGAGCACCCTGGGCGGAGAGAAAAGCAGACTGGGGCTATGTCTACACTGCAATTAGACACCCACCACTTGCCCGTGCCAGCTGACTCAGGGTTGTTTAACTGTGGAGTAGATATTTGGGCTCGGGCTGCAGCCCGAGCTCTGGGACCCTCCCAAGGAACTAGAGTCCAGGCTCTAGCCTGAATATGAATGTCTATACTGCAGTTAAACAGCCCCTTGGCCCAAACCCAGCTGGCATGTCCAGATGTGGGTTTTTAATTACAGTGTAGTCTGTCCATTCTATCTAGGAGCTTACATGGCCCTTGTTAATGTAGGATCTCACAACCATTAACTGACTTTATCAACACACCACCCATGTGAAGTATTATCCCAGTCACGTACAAATGGGGAACGGAAGCACAACATAGATGAAAGGTCCGCTAAAGTCTAGGGGAGTTTTACCTTGCCCAACGTCATACAAGGAGTCTACAGTTAAGCTAAGAGTTGAACCCAGGTCTGCTGGAGTCCTAGACTAATACCCTATCCACTAAGCCATCCTTCCCACCTCGGCAGGCCCCTGGCGTATGAGTTGGGGAGCTCAGTGCCATGATTACAGCTTATCCAAACTGCCTACAAGCCTAGGTCATGAACCTTGTCAGAAGCAGGTCTTTGGTTCCATGCTACAGATTCCCTTAAACGCAGTTACACGCATTCAGCTTCACCTCTGAACATAACCCAAGCCATCCAGGGCACATGTCTGCCTACTGCCTATAAACCCATGGCTCATTATCTCCTACCCATACTACAGCTTCTATGGTATAATTAAATAGCTCTGATGATCCACCATCTGCTAATCCAATTACTGCTGTACAATCATGCAGGCACAATAGCAAAAGCCACTGGCTTCCCCACCTTGTTCTAAATAACAACCTGCTAAGGGGAATAATTGAAGGAAACTCATCTAACCTACATTACTTAAAGGAACCTGCAGTGTAGCTAATAGGATACTCCTTACTCATCTTAAGTTTTCATGTAGTTTCATGCAGGCTACACTTAACGATGGCAGGATTAAACTAAGCTCATTCTATAGAGGAGGCTCTGGGGAATACCAAGGGAACGAAAGGATGGGAGTTTCAATTTCTTCTCTTGCAGAGAATGAATTCTGCCACATATCGCTTCTGATGAATTGTCATTTTAGAGAGTTTGTTAATTTCCAACAGGCAGAATTCATAAAGAAGGATCTCCTTATCTTTCATGGCCGTTACTGAGTGACACAAATGGATCGCATCTAAATGAGTTTAGGAACATCTTGTCTGTTTGGCCCTGATAAGAGACTGCTTACTACACAGCATGGGTCCAACTCAGTCTGTTAAATAGAAGAACTGTTGTCTAACTTAGTGATGGGCAAACTTCCAAAGGCTTCAGTAAGTTCAGAAAAGCTAATCAAAATCTATCTGAACCTTCTTGGTCTAGAAATCTCACACGGGAAATGTCTCTTGTGATATTCTGGCTACTTCCTAATTGTAGTCAAACTGGAAACACCGCAAGAAGAGCCATGGCTTGTGGTTATGACCGAGGCTCTGATTTCAACCTAAAATCACCTCTGGGAGTATTTACATATTCTGCTTATTAAGGGCCGATTCTCCATCGCCTTGCTTCTTGTGTAGTCATTTACCCCAATGCAAAATGAGTGTAACAAAGCTATCAGGCCAGAACTTCTGCAAGGAAAAGAATTGCCAGGAGCACACCGAGAAGGGAATTTGTTTACAAATCTAAGCACGTGTTCTGGGATGGGGTTGGCGGCGGCAGTGTTTGCCCAGTTCCAGTGAAAAGTAAGCCAAGATTTCCAAAAACAGGAGCCTACCGTTAGAACTCTAAATCCTTATTTTATGTTGGATGTTCAAAAGTTCTCGATAGCAGCCTAGATCTGCTCCCATTGAAATTGAGAGTTTTACCAATGGGGACAGTTGGAGCAACACTGCGCACTTATGAAAATTCTACCCCTAAAACAAATGAAAAGAGTTGAGCAGCCAAGAACTCCCCCAAAAGTCAACTGAAAGCTACATGGTGTTCACCACTCGTGAAAATCGGCCCACTCAGGGCTTGTCTACACAGTGCGTTTGTCTGCACTAGAGAAGTTAAATTCTAGTGCTCCCAGCATGTTGCACACTGACTCATGTGGACCTTGCTGGCGTGAATTAAAAGTTCCCCAGTGCGTGCTAATGGAGAACTGTTTGAAATGGGACTACATTAATATGCACTAGAGAACTTTTAACGTGCATCAGCAAGGTCTACATGCACCAGCTAGTGCACAATACACTACTGTGCACTAAAATCTACTCCCTTCTAGTGCAAAGGCACCGTGTAGACAAGCCCTTATTTAGGAGCTTAAAGGGGCATTTAGGAGACTCTCTTTAGATTCCATTTTTGAAAATCTTGGCCGTAAACCTACCACACAATGACACGTATGAGAAACACACCAAAGCCACCGCTTTGGGCCCGGTCTCCATGGGGCCAGCTGGCCTGTGTGTTTCTAGATTGCCTCCTGTCTCCTGCTCAGAATCTATGCTCCCAGGCTTCAGCTGATATGTGTCCCCCTTTGCCTGTGCAGAGCCAAGCTCAATGAGGTCATCCATCAAACAAGAGTAGTGGGATACGCTTGGACCACTTGGACTCAGAAACAGAGCAATTAACGGAGTGCGGTGCAGAGTAAAGAAAAGCTAAATCAGACAAAACAAGGAATAAGCCTAGATCTTGCCACCCAATGGCAGGTGTGGACTGTGCCGCTGTAGACACGCCATCAGAACGGCCTTTGGTTTGCTCTGTCAAGCTCTGATGATCCCCATCTGCCTGAGGCAGATGCATTAATCAATGTATTAATTAAAGAGGGTTGGCTCTCCATGCCGCCTACTACAAATATCACCAAAGATTACCCTGGGACCCTCCACAGCCAAATCGCTGTCTCTCATGTACAAGCTGCCTCCATGCCAATATTTACCTCTGACCACACACTCTGTGGTCTACAGAGCTACCTTGGGAAAAGGATTGGCAGGGGGAGGGGCATACATCAGCCTGCCACTGCTCCCGCATGGCTCCGGGCAGAAAGGCTCCCTCTAGGGCAGTGAGCTGCCTCTCCCGGTGCGGCAGCTGCAGACAGGAGAGTCCCTGGGGCTTTTGGGCCTGCATTGTCCGATCTCTCCCAAGGAGAACCCCTTGGCGATTTCCTCCCCAGGGTCTTCCCACAGGGCAGGCTCATCAGGCCTTCTGTTTTCAGGCACATGGGTGTCCACACAGAGAGGATCTTCTGTGGGTGAGCAGAGTTACTCTAGATTACCCCGGGGGTGAATCGGAGCAGAACCTGGCCCCAGGAGCATGAAGTCCCTTAACAGATATCAGAAGGTAGTGCATTTCTGGGACCGTAATTCTTAGCCAGGGTAGAACTTGGGTCATTCAACTGAAGGCAGCAAATTTAAAACCAATAAAAGGAAATATTTCCCATCCCCACCCACCACACTGCAGACTATCAGCCTGTGGAACTCAATGCCATGATTTACCTCAATCAAGAGTTTAGCCAAATTATAAACCAAGGATTGGCTATCTATATGGATGAGACCATCCAGAGTTATGTTAGTATTGATTTGATAGAAGGGATATAAACGCTCATGCTTCAAGACATAAGGGAGGATTTAGGAAGACAATTTCCTTATAGGAAAGTTATTCCAAAATTGCCCACTTCGAGTTTTCTTGCATCTTCCTCTAAAGTAGCTGGCACTAGCCATTTTTGGAGACAGGATATTGGAGGAAATGGACCACAGGGCTGATACCATATTGTCATCCCGTGTTCCTTTTAGGAATTACATATGATTTGTACCATGGAGACTTATTTAAATGTATTTCCCCTAGCAATCACACTTGTTTCTTGTGGCCATTCTGCTTTCTTTGATAGAACAGCTTTAAAACAAGAAACCTATAGTACTTCTGAAAACAGCGTGGAGTACATGAGACTTTGTGAAAAAAAGTTCTAAATGGGATTTAAAACACACAATATTTATCCCAGAGACCTGGCATAATGCATTTAAGAAGAACGTCATAAAACTACATATTCATGCAACAAAAACCTTTAAGTACTTTTTCAGTACTTGAGAGCTTGAACTGTTAGCGACTAACTACTGAAAGCTTGAACTGTTAGCGACTAACTCACATACTAAATTCCTTTTATTCTTAGGTTCTTATGTTACTTTTATAAATTGAAGCTGTTATTCATCTGAGAGGATAAAAATGCACGAGAAACCAGCAAACATCTTTGTTTTTAGCCCTTACATAAACTGCAAACAACTTTGGTGTATTATCCAACCAGTGTTGTTGAGTTGTTGTGGGTTGGTGGCTGGTTTTTGGTTTGTTTTGGGTGGAGGGAGGGAGAGAGGTTTTTTTGTTTTGTTTGTTTTTTTGCAGGCTTCCCAGATGAAACTATTTCTGCCAAGATTCTGCCCTGGGCCAAACTGGTTATAAAACCCTGGATCACATTTGCAAAATGGGAAATGTAGCAAAGACATAATCTTAACTGAAACTGACAACTTGATGTTCATTTCCAAGCGGTCTCTCCACAGCAGCCCCTGGATGGTTTCTCAGACACAAAAAGTGAAGTTGTTTCCTTTTCAGAGAAGCTTCGAATTCTCTTGTGTTCTTTCTCCCTCAAGTGCTGATTCATCATTACAGCAGTCACATGCCCCGACAGTCTAGACCCTACGTAAACAGGGAGCAGCTCCTCAGCTGGTATAAACTGGCATAGCCGCATTGATGGAGCAATGCCAATTTACACCTTCTGGAGGATCTGCCCTACGGCTTCTACCCCATCCCAAGCTTTCCTAGAAAGAGTCTCTCTCTTCCTATGTTTGGCTATATGGCAGATGATTAATGCGGGCACGCCTCCCACCAATAAACGCAGATGTCCACCGATTCCCAGCCTGCTCACATCTGACTCAGTGATATCAATGTTTTAATCCTATCACACTTTACCCCGGACAACCCTTACAAGTCGGCGGAGGGAGGGAGCAGGAGGAGGAAAATGTCAAGTCTGTGAAAAAATGCGTATGGCCAAAAGGAAAATAGAAAATAAATCTCCCTCCAAGGTTACTCCAAATATGCCAGGCACCATCATAAACATCTGACCACAATAATGCAAGAGTATTGGCTATGCTGTCTATACTGTATATCATATATACTAGAGACGGGGAGGCAAAGTTTGCTCTGTGATGACTACGGCACAGCAAGAGAATTAACAGTCAGGATACATTGGTTTGATTCCCCGCCCCCATGAAGCAGGATTAAGTATACCTAGACCAGGAGTGGCCAACCTGTGGCTCCGGAGCCACGTGCGGCTCTTCAGAGGTTAATATGCAGCTCCTTGCACAGGCACCGACTCCGGGGCTGGAGCTGCAGACACCAACTTTCCAATGTGCTGGGGGTGCTCACTGCTCAACCCCCGGGTCTGCCCCAGGCCCTGCCCCCACTCCACCCCTTCCCCCAAAGCCTCCGCCCCTTCCCCCGAATGTGCTGTGCCCTCCCTCCTTCCCCCTATCCCCCCAGAGCCTCCTGCACAAGCAAAACAGCTGATCACGGGGAGGGAGAGGAGCTGGGGGCTGGACGGGGGGAGCTGACGTATTACGGTGGCTCTTCAGCAATGCACATTGGTAAATTCTGGCTCCTTCTCAGGCTGGCCACCCCTGACCTAGACCATCCCTCTCAGTGCATGCCAGGTGCTGTTAAGGAAACATCACAATAAATGCAGGTAGAGTTAAAAATATCTCCCCAAACCCAGAGCTACCTTTACAGAAACTAAGGACAACTCAGGCTAAACATTTCACATTAGGGTTCTGGTGGCTTGAACCCAGCACTTCAGATTTATGATAGCACCTGTCCTGTGATGGAAACACAGCCATACTATGCATAAATGCAGGGATGGAATTATTCCTTTTATCATGTAGCATGAGGACAAAGTTATTTTAACTCAGAAATGTCTAATGCAGGGTTATTTAATAGTCAATTGACATTTATAAAACTATGTTTTCTTAACGCTAGAATTGGCTGTAAAAACTCAAGTGATGTTTTCCCAGCACTATATAATGACACCATCTGGTAGTTAGCGATTAGTGGGTTTGCAAGAGACACACAATTTTTAAATGATCATTTTATTGCTGGCTAACGGATCAGGGATGCCAAGTAAAGCTCACCTTTGGTATGTCCAATAGGCCCTCATTGGACGATAAAACTGACACAGTCCCAGGGCTGTCCTCATTGGAGCTGGGGCATTTCCACTCCCCATTAGCCACTACAGAGAGAACTGAGAAGTGATCCACAGACATTTGCTTATTTCTAGATCTGAACCCAGATCATAAATTTTAGAAGCATTCGCCCCGCTCAAATTGTCTTCCTTATTCATACAACTCAGTCAGCATCTTCCTGATGGACCCGGGATAGAAGCTCAGAAATACGGCCAAAAGGGCCCTTGCCACTGTTTCTGCCTCACCACAAGCAAAACAAGGACTGAAAATCTCACAATAAAGCCAGTTCTCATGAGACCATCGGACAAGCATCCACACTCTCGGGCGTTTGTCTCAAACAACCATGAACTTCCAATCTCGGGTACCTTAGCACAGCCGCTGGCCAACCACAATTCACCACTTCTCACCCCCAAAGGCCATGTTAACACCACAGTGAGCTGGCCTGTGTATTTGGGCACTGCTGCCCTCTGCTGGATGGGCTCAGAACTGCTCATCTGTGTGTCACAGACCCTACACTGCCCAGAGATTCTCCTTTAGCTCAAGTGGCAGGGGCCAGTTTCACCCCTGCTGTGGAGTTAAAAATGTCTGTGGGGTGCGGTGTGTGAGCAACAACCACAAAGTTCCAAGATGGCTAGTGATTTGTTTTAGTGCCACAGAAAGAAGAGAAAGTAAAATCTGACAGAGGGAGAATGAGCAAAACAGCCGGTGCCTTTAGCACCATTTGTTATAAATTCAATATCGTTTCCCCTACTGCTTGTTAAAAACAAAGCAAAATCTAAGATAAGCGAGATCTGAAACGTTGCTCTGCAAAGAGAGACGCGTGTCCTATTTTCCTCCTCGCCCTATCCCTCCCCCACTTCCCTGCTGGCGTTTTCCATTCAGCTCCTTTGTAATTAGTGTACACTTCAGTGTCCTTTACAGACTGGGCGCGTTCCTGGTATTGACCTTCTCAGTGCTTCAAATCTCCCTGTGTCCATCGGAAATGCTGCACCTGCTAAATCCAATGCTAACTCCCCCCCTCTTCCGGCTGTTCCTGGTTCCAATTTGACAGTTTCGCCCAAATTATTTGATGGCATCTCTTAAGACCGCAGAACAGAGGGAGGGTGGCAAATAACTAAATATGACAGGTGAAAGGGGGGGGGAGGGGATCCCCATCAACTGCCTCCTATTCCTTGCTGCTCCCCAAGGTGGAGAGTGGTAGAAACAAATGGGTCCACAGGGGAAGCAAATGCTGGGGCAGTGCCGAGAAAGTTTGCTACTTCTGACATAGACTGTGCCTTCCGCACAGAGCATTTATTGCTGTGTGTGTGCTCTGAAAATATAAACAGGCCCTCCAGAGACAGGTGGATGGGAAAACAATATGTAGTTGTTCAGCTGACCAGCCAGTAAATGCAGGATACCTTATGGAATTCCCTCTTTTAGGGATTTACTTGCCAACAAGATGAAGGAATTTATAATCCACTGAAACTTCTCTTAACCCTTTACTGACTGGTTTGTTTTTAGTCTTTCTGATGTCCCAGTAGGGCCCCATTATTGTAGTGTTTGAGCACCACACAGCCTCTAATGAATTTTTATCTCGCAAAATCCCTGTGAGTCAGGGCAGAGCTGTTGGCCCCATTGTGCAGATGGAAAACGAAGGCCCAGAGAGGCTAAGTGACTAGCCCGAGGTCACACAGGAAGGCTGTGGTCATGCACAGACTTGAAGCCAGGTCTCCCAAGTCCTAAGCTAGTGGACAACCATTGGACAACCTGCCCTCGCCCCCTTTTTGGTACTAAGGCCCCAATTCAACATAGCATTTAAGCGGGCACTTGCTTTTAAGCACAGGTTTAAGTCCCATTGACTTGAAGTGCTTAGCTGATTAGGGATGGGATTACTTAGTACTGTATAAATCACATGTTTTACTGAAGAAACTATTTCCCCGACATTTTACAGTGTACAAAACATGATGTGGGAATGGTTTTTTTGTATCCCTCCACCTGGAAAGGCAGGTGCCTTAGTTACCATGAATTCAACTGAACAAGGCTTAGAAGAAGCCATGACAACTTATAAAACTGAACTCAAATAGTCTCTCTTTACCTAAAAGTGCCACAGATTTAAAGGTGATTATCTCGGGCTGCTCCAGGGATACGGCCCCAATGGAATATGGGGAACTCTGCTTCCCATTGCTACCAGCTCCCATTTTTAGCCCCATTGGGGTCCTGAGACATTAAAGGCTTTAAAGCCATAAGGACATATGGAGGTCATATGTGGATACCTTTCCTCATGCTGAGGACCACCTTCCTTCCCGAGTTGTGCTAATCAATTCAATGAGACAACACGTATGATAAATTGCTATTACATAAGTAAGGGTATCAAAATCTAGTCCTTTCTAACGCAATAGGCCAGACTCTCTGGGTTAGGGTGATTCATTCTACAAAACGGCAGGTTATAGTACTGCAAATGTGCGGTGGCTCTGGACAGTTGAAAGTGCTGCTACAAGTCAAGTGGTATCTTGACAAAGCTGCTGAAGATTTCACCATTTGATGCAAGAGGCTTATCCGAGCCGTTAATAAAAGATTCGGAGGAGCCCAAATTCGCAACTCCTTCTAAGGACTAACGTAGGCATCTCTTTGTTGCTGTTACTTCACGTCTCCTGGAAGCTTCAAGTAACACAATCTGATGACTTAGCTTTTTACCCCCCGGTGGAACACAAAGAGCAGCAGCGTATGTTCCTCTGAAATTTACAAGATCCTATATATTCGTGTTCTACCCACTCCACGTAGTAATAAAAAAAAAAACCCGCACGCTTCCCAAGTTTCAGTGTGTTCCTTTCATTTCTTTTCTTCCCCCCACACAGCTTACAAGCTCAGAACAACAATCACAGCTTGCAGCATAATAAAAAAGAACTCCAACAGCCAAGAGGAGTTATTATATTGCAGGGTTTCAATATCCTTGACCCTGGCATTACAATAAGGTGGTTCAAATCTTGCCCACTGTGCGAACAACCTAATTTGTTCTCTTGGAAAGTTTATCATCACTGGGATACTGCTGCCTCTGAGTGGAAAAAAAGCTTTCTTGCCACTCTTTCCTTCCCCCATGCAAAGGCTATGACACCAGAAGATGCATTAAAAACTCCAAACTTTTTTTAAAGAAACTCCTAAATCAATCTCAGGATTTTGGGGACCAAACTCATGAATTTTGAATACCTGGGTTTGGCAGAACAGCAATAATTCTAGATCCCTGGGCCCCTCAGAGCCTTCTTTGGTGTATGATAAACATAAACATGCCATATTGTCTGCACAACACAAGAGGAGCTTGATGGACCACTCACCAGTAAAACCTGTTTGGAGTGATCCGCTCATGCATTAGCTGCCAGCGTCTTCCAAAATCCATAGAGCTATACATCTGAAAGACAAAAAGAAATGAACAAGAGTATAAATAGCAGGAAAAGGGAAGTGATTGTTGCCCTATCGGGGATTAAAATCATCTCCGAGCTCCCCGAGGTCACAGTATAGCTAGATTGATAATGCAGGGCTACATCATTAACTAAGGAGTATTGCAGAAAAGGATCTGGGGTTTACAGTGGATCACAAACTAAATATGAGTCAACAATGTAATACAGTTGCAAACAAAAGAGAACATCATTCTGGGATGTATTAGCAGGAGCGTTGTTAGCAACATACAAGATGTAATTCTTCCACTCTACTCAGCACTGATAAGGCCTCAACTGCAGTACCGTGTCCAGTTCTGGGCACCACACTTCAAGAAAGTGGACAAATTGGAGAGCAACAAAAATGATTGACGGTTTAGAAAACATGATCTACGAGGAAATATTGAAAAAAATGGTGTTTGTTTATTCTGGAGAAGAGAAGACTGATGGGAGACATGATAACAGTCTTCAAGTGCACAAAAGATTGTTATAAAAAGGAGGGTGATAAATTGTTCTCCTTAACAGCTGAGGACAGGACAAGAAGTAATGGGCTTAAATTGCAGCAAAGGCGATTTAGGTTAAACATTAGGAAAAACATCCTGACTGTCAGGGTAGTTAAGCCCTGGAACAAATTACCTAGGGAGGTTGCAGTTGTTGAAGGTTTCTAAAAACAGGTTAGTCAGGGATGGTCTAACAAATACTTAGTCCTGCCTCAGTGCAGGGGGCACTAGATAGATGATCTATCAAGGTCCCTTCCAGTCCTATATTTCTATGATTCTATTAATCACACTGCCTGCGACAAGTTAAGACACTATGCCTGCCTCTCAAATTTTACCTTTGAGATTCAAAACCAGTGTTAACTTACTTCCCCCCTTTAACCTCCCCAACACCCTCTTCACACATCTCTGTGCTTCCTGATTTCAGCTGTCAGCACACTCACTCGTATTGCAATACCAAAAAGCAGGCGGTTCCCATGGGTTTTTCAGCCTACAGAAAGCATCTGAAATCTCACCCCAAAATGCCTATTCTTTAAAGATTTCTAGCTGGATTTTGCCTATTCCTCAGGGTCAGGTTAGGAGGGTGAAAAGCCCATTTATTTTTATATGGAGTATGTAGTGAGGAGGCATGGCTTCCCGCCGCCCCAGAGGGGGAAGAGCCCATTTGGAGGCCGGAGTGGGCGGAGCTAGGGAGCTCTGAACCCGTCCCTCAGAAGGTCAGGTGGCGACCCGGAAGTATAAAAGCTCGCCCTCACAACTCAGTCAGGCCCCAGCCACCGGAGAGACCAGACGTCTCCAGCCTAGCTCATGACTAGGAAGACCCTACGGCCCAAGGCAGCCACCAGGACTGGCCGGGCCTGCCCTGCGCCCGCTATCCGACCCCAGTCTGGCTGCTGCACTGCCAGAGCCCATGTCAGTGTGTTGCGGCCAGGATCCCCACTGACTACGCAGCGGGCCGTCTGCCGCTGCTAGGGCCCCGGGCTGGGACGCAGTGGAGTGGGAGGGCCTGCGTCCCCCCTGTCCCCCAACCCATGGGTGGCAGTCCCCCCTTCTCCCAGGCCTTTTGAGGCTTGGGTCTACTGTTATTGCTCAGCCCTGACTCAGGGCCTGAGCTCCTGACACAGTCTCATTGCCCGCCCTGAGCAGGGCCAGGCTTACCGTGTTCTTCTACCTACAGCAAGAGCTGCCGAGGGAGACCCACAGCCGGACAAGTTTCCCCAACTCACCAGTGTGTAGTAAGCCGGTGTGGCGCCCCGCTGCCCCGGAGAGGGCCGAGCCCCGGCAAACTCTTGTACGGAGCAATATACTTTTTTTTATACAGTCTGAAATACTATGGTGACTGATTACATATACATTCCTAAAATTAAATTAGATTAAAAATAGATTAGATAGCTCAACTATGGAGGCATAGGTAGCAACTATAGCTGAAGTCACATTGTGAGCTGCATATAGGTAGGAATTAAATCCTTTCCTTATGTATGAAATGCAATGTGTAATAGCCCCATATTTACAACTCTTAGGGCAGGGCCTACATCTTCAGAAAAACTAGAAGTCAATCTATTCAGTAGTATAGGCAGCTAACAATAGGGTTACCATTGGTCCGGATTTACCCGGACATGTCCTCCTTTTTGTGCTAAAAATAGCGTCCGGGGGGAATTTGTAAATCACTCACAATGTCCGGGATTTCCCCCCTCCCTGGCAGAGCAGAGCGAGCGGCTGGGAGGGCTGCAGGGAAGTCCCGGGCTGGACTCCGGAGCAGCTGTAGAGGAGCCGGATCCGCCCTGCATTCTGAGCCGGCAGCTCCTCCTCCTGCAGCCCAGTGTCCCGGTCCGGCAGCACTGTGCAGGGCCAGGGACCGGGTTTTGTTGTGCTGGGGAGCACAGCCACGTGTCCGGCTCGCACAGAGCCCAACACCCTGTTCTGAGCAGCAGGGTAAGGGGGCCAGGGGGCAGGAGAAGGGGCAGGGAGGTTCTGGAGGGGGCAGTCAAGAAACGGGGGGGGCTTTTTGGGGGGAGTGGAGAAAGTTTTGGGCAGTCAGGGTACAGGTAGGGGGTAGGGTCCTGGGGGGCAGTTGGGGGGGGTCTCAGGAGGGGGCAGTTAGGGGACAAGGCACAGGGAGCCTTAGGTAGGGGTGGGGTTCTGGAGGGCAGTTAGGAGCAGGGGTCCCAGGAGGGGGCAGTCAGGGGACAAGGAGCGGGGGGATGGGGGGCTGGGAGTTCTGGGGGGGCTGTCAGGGGGCAGGAGTGGGGAGAGGGATCGGAGCAGTCAGGGGACAGGGAGCAGAGGGGTTTAGATGGGTTGGGAGTTCTGGGGGGGGCTGTCAGGGGGTGGGGAGTGGTTGGATGGGGCGTGGGAGTCCCAGGGGTCTGTCTGGGGGTGGGGGGGTGGATAAGGGTTGGGGCAGTCAGGGGACAAGAGGCAGGGAGGCTTAGATAGGGGGTGGAGTCCTGGGGGGCAATTAGGGGCAGGGGTCCCAGGAGGGGGCAGTCAGGGGACAAGGAACGGGGGGAGGGTTGGGGGTTCTGGGGAGGCGGGAAGTGGGAGGGGCAGGGGCGGGGCTCCTCCCGTCCTCTTTTTTGCTTGCTGAAATATGGTAACCCTAGCTAACAATGGCTCCTTTTTTAAATTTAAACTTGCAGTCTAATGTTTCAGAGAATATCAAGGTTGAAAGGGACCACAGAAGGCCACCTAGTCCATAGTCCAACCCTGTGCTCAAAGCAGGACCAATCCCTGACAGATTTTTGCCCCAGATCCCTAAAAAGCCCCCTCAAGGATTGAACTCACAACCCTGGGTTTAGCAAGTCAATGCTCAATCCACTGAGCTATCCTTCCCTTGGGTTCCCCCTAGCTAATAAATGGCTGAGTTGTAGTCCAAAGGTTCCATCTAGCTCTAGACTAAATGCCAGATGTAGGCTAGTTTTATAAATATCCTACCCATCATCACAATCTATTTCCTTTCTATACAAGTCTACAAACACCCACCATCCAATTACTTAAAACTTACAGAACACAGGCAAGCTTTACTCCAGCCTTAAATTACTCAGGTTTGTAGGAAATACATCTGATTTTAAGAATTATCTATTAGCTTTAGTGTAAAGTAGACACATAAGAAATAGCAGACTGTTTTGAACAGGGAGAAAATAATAAATTCTGTTTGACTAGAACACAATTATGTTGAACTTTGATTATAGAGAATGTGTGCATGGATAAGAAGTGTTAGGGAGCTGTTTGTATGACAGGCAGAAGAGGGAGATATTACAGAGATAGAGAGACTATATATTGGTAATTTGAAAATTGTAGATCCTCAATAGAAAAATTATATGGTTGGAGTTAAGGTTTTGTTTGAGCTCTGTTTTTGAGTAATTGGATTTGTGGACCGGAGGCAGGTCCAGCTTCATAGTGGAAGGAATTGCATCCTGTGATGCGTAGGACAGAATTGTTGATAGTCATTGTTATGTATGACTGTGAAGATAAGTAATATGCAGGAGCGGCAGAAGGTCCCTAAAAGTGTGTGGGGGGAGGCATTGGGGTGGGAAAAGGCAGGGCGGAGCATGGGGGGGTTGAGGGAAGGCGTCGAGTGGGGACAGAGCCTGGGGCGGAATGTGAGTCGAGCATCCCCCAGGAACTCAGGAAGTTGGCACCTCTGGAGATTTGAAAAACGCATTGATTTCCTTGAAGTCTCTCTTTTCCTTTTTGTCCACAAGCACTTCTTTTCTTTCACAAGTCCACAACAGCATGGCTATGGACAGCTCGGTGGCAAAAAGCACCTCTCATTTGAACTACTCATCTGCCCTACAGTGACTCATTCAAAGAGCTTCTGTCTGTCTATCAAGTCAAGAGCCACAGACCAGCTGCTGTGTACGTTTTTCTCTCCTTTGAATTAGATCTCAGATTGACTGATGGTAGAAGGATTAAATTGAATTTGTAGCCTTTAGGCAGCTTCAGATAAGAGATAAGAAGGATAGTATTCATTTGGGGCTCTTTGGTTTATTTACTTCTCTCTTTATGTTTAGGGTCCACTATGAATGTTAACCAAGAGTAAATCATTGAGACGAGGGACTGTCTAGTAGTGGAAGAGACACAGCAAGCCACTGAAAGGTCTCTTTGGCCCACTTCGCTTCCTCACAGCTTGTGTGCCATTATTTATTGACACAAATATAAAGGTTAATGTTGAATTACTGAATAAAACGCAATAAAATAAAGGTTTTTGCAAGCCTAAAAAAAAATCACGCAGGCCTGTGTCTTCTGTTCACCTTGTTTTGGGAGATCAGAGGTGCACTTTAGAAGCGATGACCAATTAAGTGGCGACTACAATAGAGAATAATTTGCCCTGAGGTTTTATACAGGGTAAAAAAAGAAAATCAGGTCTGTTTGGTGCAAACTTTTATTTTTATATATATATATATATATATATAAATAAATTCTCCCACGTCCCTTTAATAACTAATAACAGTTGGCACTTACACCTCCCCTTTCATCCAAAGAGCTCGGGTCATTTTACAGACAATGATTAAACCTCAAAGCATCGTGGCGCAGATGCCCAACGCTATTTAGGCACTTACCTGCCACTGAGCCCCCATCCATCCATCCAACCAACCCTGTTCAGGCCCATGCTGAACTTTAAGTACTTTGTTGAATAGGGATAGACTTGAGCACGTGTCTACCTGGTTCTCTGAACTGGACCTTTGTGAGGTAGGGCAGTGTCATTCTCCCAGTTTTACATACTGGTTTTGATCACCTGACACAGGGGTTCAGAGAGGTTAAATGACTTGACCAAGGTCCCACAGTGACTCAGGATGAGACCCTGAAACAGAAGGCAGGAGTCCTGACTCCTAGTCATGTGATCTAAGGCCCAGATTTTAAAAACAAACCAACTCAGCACCAAGCAGCCACCATTGGGGAACCTAAATGAAGTAGCCGCATTTTCAGAGCAACTCAGCAGATCCCATTGAGAACAACAGGGGCTGAAGGGTGCTGAACACATTGGAAAAATCTGACCATTTCCTTTAGGTGCCTAAAATGGGAGCTGAATGCTAAATAAATAAATAAATAAAAATTGTTCCTCGACTCACAGTGTAGTCACACCTAGCAGGACGACACTTCACACGCAGAAATCCCAGTACTGGACACATCACACCTACCGACCCCGACTGTATGGTGCTGCATTTCATAAACAGCAGAGCAACCCAGCGTAGAATGCGACAAAGAGTCCTGTGGCACCTTACAGACTAACATACATATTGGAGCATAAGCTTTCGTGGGTGAATACTCACTTCATCAGTGTAGAATAAATCATAGAATCTCAGGGTTGGAAGGGACCTCAGGAGGTCATCTAGTCCAACCCCCTGCTCAAAGCAGGACCAATCCCCAACTACATCATCCCAGCAATTCTGTGCTAAATGTTCTGTGTCAGACAATGTGTCCCCTCAGCGGGCCACCTCCTCAGCTGGTGTCAATTTACTCATCCGGTACCAATTCAACTCAAGTAAGTATATTTGGTATACCAACAATTAGACAGGTATTCTGCTCCCTGGGAAGAGGGAGTTTTGGCTGGCATACCCAGAGAAGGGGGAGAGCCAAAAAGGTAGGAAAGACTCAGGAGAAAAGCAGCAAGGGATAAGACCTTGGCTGCTGTGTAGAGGGTCCCTGAGCTGGAACCCAAGTAGAAGGTGGGCCCTGGTTCCCCTACCAGCCACTGGGGAAGTGGCACAGACCAGGCAGTGGAGAGCAGACTGCCTGGGACAGTTTGCCCTGAGAGACTATGATACCATGGAAGGGGAGGACAATAGTGGCCTCGTCGAAAGGCCAAGTCACAAAAAAGGAAGCTGAAACTCCTGGAGCAAGTGGGGCCACAGGGCGAGACAGGACAGGTGAAGAGGCCACAAGAGGAGGGTGCAGGGGATAATTCCCAGAGCGGCCAGGAGGTGGCTCCACCTGCGGTGAGTGAACCCCACGACAAGGGGGCTTTATCCTCTGTGTTCTGGAGCACACGGTGCACACTGGCAGTGATCTGTAAATAACCATGTCCGCCGTTTCAAAGGAAGGAGGGATTGCTGTTTTCCTCCAGCCAAATTCCACGTGAAAAATGTCACCATCACAATTTAACGTTTCAGGGCCCAAGTCGTTTCCTTTTTGTTTTGTGTCCCCCCCCCCCCATTAAATCACGCAAAATTACGAGAAGCTGATTTTGTTCATAATGTGCCCACCCGCATCAGAGTGGAAGTGGGATGCTCAGACACTTTTGAAATTCTTCTCCTGGAGAGAGGGTGGGAGAGTGAATGATGAGAAGAAAAAAAAACGTTTACCTGCATAAGTGCCTCCTTCCCATATAGACACATATGTTCTTTGTGTGCCGGGAGGAGGAGCAGGGCAGAATATCAAAATGGAGGCTGCAGATGTAACTGAAGATGGAGGAAAGAAAAGAAAAGCAGCCATGGCTTGGATGCACTTTACCTTGTTCATCACAGTAAGAGGTGCATTAGAAATGCATGGATAGGAGTGGAGTTTTCAGCATCGTACTAAACACACAGGATGTGGGAAGAAAGATCGCTATGGTATATGTAGGCATTCTTGCCCAAACACAAGGGTAGAATCAGGGCCAGAAACCCCAAGCACGCGGGAAGAATACATTTCCAAATAAAATCAGATGTTCTTTCTTAGTAGGAAACCAGGTGATGAAGTGGCCAGCACAAACATCTGGAGAGAATCCATTCAAAAGAGTTCTGAGCAGCTGCCAACCCTGGAGCACAATCAGATCTGGCAAAGCCTGATATCAGATAAAGCATGCAAGAACAGCAGGACTACGTGCACTTAAAGTAATAATTTATGTATTATACACATAATTAGGCTTCCCACTAGATGTAAATACAATCAGCTGATAGCAGAAAGCTGAGTTCATATCAGTCCAGTGGGCTCTTTCTAGAAGGTGTCGGCTTTACAAATAACATCAGAGCAAGGGAGAGAGTAACGGAGGCTGGGGATAAAGATAGAAGAGGGACGACCTCTTTGCTGATAATGAAAAGACTGGAACAATTATTTTTTTTGCTACTATTTTTGAACCTTATGCTGCAGTGGTGTTCCGACTGCAAGTGATGGTGCAGCGGGTCCCATTAAGATGCGGGTTTGAGTTCTCTAGCTTTGCTCGTGATAGCATTAGGGGCTGCCATTTTCTGACTCTGTCCACCTCTGGCAAAGTAATTATGCCATAATGCGATGCCATTGGTATCATGATACTGAGACGGTGTAAAACAAATTTTGGATCATGTTTTAATAACTGAGGCCTAGAAGGCCTACTTTAATTGTTAGCCTAACTGGTAACAAAATGGGTAAAGGTTCATGGATTGTCACAATGGTTTGTTATATAAAACTGTTTAAGAGAGGATATGAGGCGAGACAGAAAGACTGAATTAATTTGAATAGAAAGGTCATGAGCAGTAAATAAGAGAAGTAAAGAATCAGAAACCAAGTGAACCGAAATTGGTATGTCAGAAATTAGGGCTAATTGGCAGACAAAATAACAGGAGGATGGATCCCATCACCTTTTTGGGCCCCTTAAAAAAGAGACTTTGAAAAGAAAAAAAAAAAAGTTTACCAGCACTGCGAGAGCAACAGAAGGACTGTTGCCGTGACACCAGAGTTTGATGCTCCAGTAGAGATGTAACCCACACACCGCCTGAGTGTGGTGTTCTGTCCCCTCAAGTGGCACCGAGATCACTGAGAGGGAGAGAGAGATATTAATGAGTTTGCTCTAACGCCTTAGCTAAGGGCCATATGGCTTTTAGCTCCTGCAGCAGAGGCTCATGCATTTAGCTCCAAAAGTCCCAGGTTTGATCCTGCTCACGGACCACCAGGGTCTGTCACTGTTACAGAGACACTTGAGACACACTGCACCAGCAAGGACCCCAACATGACACCGGCTCAGTCTTCCCCTGCTATTCTCCTTCTCTCTCTCAGCTCTTCACCTAATCCTGAAATCAACTGTACTGCACATGTTGAGATGAGATGGCCCATCCAGCTCTAGCTAGCCTCAGAAGAATCAGTAAAGGAGAAGGAACCTGACCAGACCAACCAGATGTCGTCTCTGGACCAGCGAGGTGAGCCAGGGTCCAGAGCAGCACTTAGCGTGGCTGACTAGTCAGCACAAAGCATCCATCTGTGACTGACCAGTCACCCTGTGTCCGTGTCCTGAGAACATCAACAAAAGTCATATTTCCCCCATCTTTATTACCTCTCTTCTGTGCCTGTCTGTTTTGTCTAAAGCAGGAAAGTGACTATCATTCCCGATTCAGAATTGAACACCAGAACTAACCCTTTCTTCCCCACCGAGAAGGACTGTTTCATTGAATAAGAGACGTTAACCAATATTCACTGCATCCAAAAAGGGACTTTGATAACGCTTGTTTTGCACAATCAATTTCAGTTTCAATGCTCTTTGCCTCATTTTGATTCTTTTCCTTTAATGTGTTTCAATCCATACATTTCTAACCTTTGGCATGAATTTTATAGTGTGTTTACCATGGTACTAAGCAGGCTGAGGACTCCGTATACCAGATCCCAGACCTTGTTTAACACTGTTTAATGCTGGACAGTGACTGGGTTATGTTAACACCTTTAGCACATATATTCCATCTAAATTAATACAACTATACTTAATTTTCCTACAAATTAGGAGGTGAGACAGAGCAATGGAAAACAAAAGCCATAAGTATGGAGTCATCTTAGATAGGGCGTACCAAGGGAGAATCCTTTGAGATTGATGCCTGGAGATGCACTTCTACAGTCCCCTTTCAACCAAATAGCATGAGATGAAGAGAGTGTCCCCAAGCAAAGGACAACAGAGGCCAAAGTTCAGCATTTAGCAGTACTTTGCACTTCTATTCCCTGTTCTATCCAAGAACTCTTAGTCCCCTACAAGGAACAGTACTACTATCCCCGTTTACAGATCATAATGATATGATTTCCCAAGTCTACATAATAATTCTGCGGATCTCACCAATGTAGCATTCCACCTCTTGATCGCCTAATGTCTCTTTTCAACAGACAAACACTGAAATTCAAGGAAATCTAGGCAAGTGAAAATACTTGTTTTCCACTGCGAAGCTCCCCCATAATATCTGCATCAACCCAGGGAGTGCTGTCTGGATATAGTGGAGAAAATCTCAGAATAACACAAAAACAAACTAACTCATTCATAGCCAGAACTGGTGGTGGTGGGGGGGATCAAAATGTAGGGGTTTGGTGTGATTTTTTTGTTTTGTTTTTTTAACCAAAGTTTCAATTTCTGATGAAGAAAAGAGGTCAACCTTTCCTTGGAGCTTTCCCTTGCCTTTCCTTGGAAACTTGCAAAAGTTTCACCTGTTTCTGTGTTAATAGCTAAAAGGATGAAGTTAGGAAAGGGGAGGGACTGAGGCTGTCTGCTAATGCACTGTAAAGTCCATCCCTGGAGAGCAGCTGAAAACCCAACTTTAATGAGAATCAAAAAATCACAAACACTTTTTAAGTGTGAGAACACAGAGTACAGACATCTGTGTAATGTAACTGCAGGAGGCAACATGGCGTCGGGGGAGGGAAAGGAGCATCGCATGATAAATTCAAATCGCAATGAAAAGGGTTCAGGAGATGACAGAGAGGAGCTTCCGTGAAAGGCAGATGTACCTGTTGGATACCACAATAGAAGCATTTTGCAGTGTCTTAGAACTCTAGTCTAAATGGAAGTTCCCTGCTCTATCCACGGCAAAGGCAGAGTGATTTTTTTCCTCATAAAAACTAGACATAGAAAAGCTCTATTAAAGTCTCCATTAGGCAAGAAATTTAGGACTGGGTAAAACATAGCAAAATATACTGCAGGAAATAACTGTGCTCTAGTAGGTGAATGGCTGTAATGAACCAACTGGGTTTCTTTTTCCATCTTTGATTTCTACCATGTGGTTATAACATAATATCTATCTCATCCCCTGCCAATGCAGGATTGCTTCCTAGAGACTGGTTTTCCTGTTCCCTGCAATTCCCCAGCCACTGAATCCACTAGGGTGACCAGACAGCAAGTGTGAAAAATCGGTTCAGGGGGTGGGGGGTAATAGGAGCCTATATAAGAAAAAGACCCAAAAATTGGGACTGTCCCTATAAAATCGGGACATCCGGTCACCCTAGAATCCACTGCTAGTTTACCATCCTTGTCAGCTTCCAAAGAAATCCTTTTCTCTCTTTCCTGCATTTCCGATACCAGCAGTGTTCCCCTCCCAGACGGAAGCTCCTGTGACCCAGGGACAGAAAGGACTAAGCAGAGAAGGGAAGAGGGAAGGAATTGAAACCTTGCTGCTTAGGGAGAGATCTGCTCGCACCTGAGAGGGCCAAGCGAGCTGTTTCTCTCTCACTGGGTCTTAATAAACTAGCCCCTTAAGAGAGGGAATGTTACCCAAAGCACATGTATGTGAACATTCATTGGCGAGTCAGAAGGGACACTGAGGCCTGGATAGCATAGACCAACCTTCTTCCAAGCAGTAGCAGCTGATTATTGTCTCACAGATGAGCATATTGTCCAGGCATGTTCCTTCCAGTCCCACTCATGGAAATATTTGTTCACACTACCCTGCCTTGTTGATTCTAGATCTGAAATTTTAACATGCCTCCTGACCCGGGGAGGAGCAAGATGAAAGCTCCCAGCTTCGCGAATATCTTCTCTAGCTTCATTGGCACTGGAAATTACTGTTTAGATAGAGCTTCTTCGACTGGCTTCCCTGCTTTAACAATAAACAAAGCCCATCAATAATCCTCCTTCCAAAGAATCCAAGCCAAGGGATTCTTGTGACAGCAGCTGGCAGAGCTGAGAGCTGAGAATAAGCAAATCTACAGGTGTCCTACTTATGGTCTTTGTTTACAGGAATGATTAAAAAAAACTAGTAACTGTGTTGAAAACAAGTGGACCAATTTCTTGCTCCACTTTGAATTGTTTTTCAGTTGATTAAGGACAATGTCAAGAGCCTTTGTTATAGCCAAAGTTGTCTCCCCTTATCACAGAGCAGCCATCTTGCCTTAGGAAGGGACTTTCAAAGGAGAGAGAAGGTTTGTACAGACTAGATCATGTTGGATTGCCACCTACTTCCTGGGTTTGTTACATGCTTGAGAGTCAGAGTCTCTTTGCTGAAAAGGGTTTTACAAACTTTCTGAGCAAAGATAGGCACAGATGGAACAAGTGGATGAAATTCTATGTCCTGCGTTATACAGGAGGTCAGGCTTGATGATCTAATGGTCTCTTCTTGCCTTAAAAAGCAATGATTTAAATATCCCTAACTTGGGGGAGGACGTTTTGATCTAAATCCAGCTCTGAACTCAACAGCTCTGGCCCAATCTCTGTTAAAGCCTGAAGCCTTAGAACATCCCTGACACCCTGACCAGAACTTTAGGGGAGTTTGTTCCATATTTAAACTGCAGGGATCAAACCCAGGTCGACTTTACAGGGAAAAGGGAGTGGTTTAAGGTTATGCATTGAAGTCAAGTTTCTCTTGGGAGTTTTGGTTTGAAACAGGTGTGTGTGTGTGTGTGTGTGTGTGTGTGTGTGTGTGTGTGTGTGTGTGTGTGTGTGTGTGTGTGTGTGTGTGTGTGTGCGCACGCTTTTTGGAGTTTGTTTGAACCTGAAAATTCAAAGCAACACCTGGTCAGGAGGCAGGGGCAGGAAGAATGGATGGTGAACCTCATGTGGATTCAGGAAATGTTCATACAAATGCTCGCACACTTCAATATCTCCTAACACTAACTGGGACTGAGTATTACACCCAGCCAGAAATCTGCTGTGTTTCTCCTGACTCGATTGTAATGTCTTTGTCTTTCTACAATGGATCCATTTTTGTTGGAAGAAGAGATCTAGCCTCACCAAGTCCCTCGCTCTGTCTGAATCCTGCAGTGACATCAAAGTTACAATGCTACGGTGATGTGTGCTACAGAAAATCCTATGTGGAGATGGATGGATAAACAGAGCATTCCCCCAGGTGACCCTTTGCAGTCTTTCCTTACACCAGCAGTTTGGCCCAGGAACCTTCCACGTAGCTGCTGTGTTCCATGCAGCCTTTCCCTACACCATGAGCTCTCACTGGACCCCTCACTGCCGCCCCCGAGGCTTAGAGTGTCATGAACAGGCCCAAGAGGTTGCAGGTGCAACCATTCTCCCTTGCCTTATAGCCGGACAGGAGTGGGGGCCCTGAACCTTTTTTTCTGTTGTAACATGGGGTGGGTAAGAATATGGAAAAAGTCAAGAACCACTGCAGCCCAGTTTAGCAGGGGTAGGTGTTTGCTCTGAAGCAATCACAAATTTAAGGGCGATACCGTTGTGTCCAGTCGCATGAAAACCCGTATTTAACATCTCACCATCCCAATGAAAGTCAGGCTTTTCTGATTCCACAAGTCTGATCAATGTAAGTGCATTTGAGAGGGTCTTTCAGCTTCAGCAGACACGTTGTTATCCCCCTGCGGTACAGCACCGAAGGTGTATTCTGCAAGAATCAGACGGCCGCATAGCCTTCCACAACAATTGGGGCTGCTGCTCCCATTCCCAAAGCAAAAAAACCCAAAACTCTTTGTCGGATTCAGGGCACGTCTACACTGCAATCAGAGGTGGGACTGCAGCATGTCGCTAGAGCTAGCCACTCAAGTACATACCCAATGTCCCAGGAAGGCTTGTACAGTCTGTGCTGCTGTGGTTTCACTGCTACTATTATAGATCAAAGCTAGTTCTTGTACATCTACAGGTGCTGTAGTCACACCTCTGATTGCAGTGTAGACATTCCACTGACTCCCATCCAGGGAGAATTCACCATTAGCACCATCGCTGTGTGACAGAAAAGGATGACGTGCATCACATACGTACCCACACATACACACACTCACATAGGGTCAACAAAACTAGTCAAGGGAGAACCTTAAATATTTCAATCGTTCTGTTCAGATGACAATCCAAACATCTGGACACTTCTCCAAAGCTTATCTGAGCCTTTTGGCATTGAAATTTGGACTGGAAATCGCCCAGGGTTTCCGGTATTTCTTGGTCCTGATCAAGGGGGGTTTACTAAAGAAAGGCAGAATGGTTCAGTGGTTAGGGCACTAGCATGGTACTCAGGTGATCTGGGTTCAACTCCGTGATCTACTGCAAGTTTTCCATGTGATCTTGAGCAAGTCATTTAGCCTCTCTTGTGGCTTGGTTCCTCATCAATAAAGTGGATAATAGCAGTGCTCCAGCTCACAGGGGTGTTGTGACAATAAATACCTTAACAATTGAGGCGCTGTGGTAAAAGGGGCCACGTATATACCACTGAGAGAGACCACAAAACAAGCCTCTCTCAATGATATTCCGCTGCTTTTATTTCTGTTTGAAACCAGAGATTGCACGGAAAACAAAACAACAACAACAAAGAACCCAGACCCATCAACAACCAAACGAATGTAGTTGAATTTTTAAGTTGTCATTATAAAAGTTTTGGGCCATTTTGAGTTGTGGGGAAAGCTTTAGATTAGACGCTGCTCCTACTTTGCCATAATTGATATGCCCATTCCTCACTGGCACTAACTGGTGCAAGACATTTCATACCACACACAAAACTTGTGCCTCTATATTTCTCCAGAATGACTCCCAGTCCATCTAGCAGATTGCAGCATGGGAGATGGGTATGTTCATCCCATCTCATTCTTCAGGTCTTCAGTGACAGAAAGTACCAAATCCTTTACCTCCTCGAGCATTTGGAGACAACTGGATGCTGGGTATTCATAGCAGGATCATTACTGCATGACAATGTCTATAGAGGAAAAAGTGAACATATTTCAGCAGATGTTTATGGAGGCCCTGCCCCAGTTTCCAGGAGGGTTGTTTGAGAGAGAAAAGAATCTCACAAATTCCCTGATGACGGTGGCAAGACAAGGCCAACAAAGGACAAGAAAAGATAAAGCAAGGTGATTTCCATCGCTGACGTGAGCAAAGCCCAGCAACACGGAGTAATTCCAGCTGCAGGCAACACCACACAGAGCTTCGCACATCCAGAACAGGTGTCAAACCAGCAAAGAGCTTCTGAGATCCAGAATCTAGAACAGGAAATGAGTTGACAGCACACAGAATGTCAGGGGTTGAGAACAGTGAGTGAGGGGGCAGTGCACAGAACGTCAGGGATCCAGAATACAGAGAGAGATAGCAGGACGTGGAGTTTTCCAGATCAAGGATCCAGGAGAAAGGGAAGTAAAAACAATTGCTAGTAAAACTTCACCCTTTGACAGGCCAAAACTCCTGGAACAACACATCCAGTTACACCTAGCAAAGGGCTGTGTAATGCTGCTATCTCCCACAGCAACTGCTTCAGTTTCTCTTTCTCCATAATCAGCACGTCTTTGAAGGCTGCCAATTCTTCTCTCCCCAACCAGCTCTTCCCAGTTTAAATGATCAGCAGGCAGAGTTTGGGACAAGGGCTTTGATAATCAGTTCCAGTGACTCAGAGGGTGCATCTGAATGGGCCACGGTGTTCATCAGCCTGCCAAAAAAACGCAAGCTCTCCAAGCCAGGCAGAAGGGCCCTAATATTTCCCTTTGGGATCTGCCCCCTCTCGCCTCCCTCCATTGCCCTCTCCTGTTTAAACATCCAAAAGTTTAACAAAGACAGGAAAGAAATAGAAACTATATATCTAATGGGAAGATTTTTCCATTTAAATGTGCTTTATTGTATGATGTATTCCTTTAATTAAAGTGTGAGCATCTGGGTGCATTGGTTACCATTATAGAGCCATTCCTCATGTTTATTGAGAGTAGGTCTGGATGGAGCAGAGCAGGGTGAGCTCACGCATTAGCCGGAGTGGAATGTAAAGCTACAGCAGCATTGCTTGGGAAATACCACACCATTTTTCACTCCACTGGTGGGATCATCAGCAGGGTAACCGCTGCTGGGCTGAGGTTCGCCCGGCCTGAACCGGCCCATGGGGACTGGAAAATGTAGTGGGGGGAGGGGTGTTGTAGGGGCTCAAAGCCGTCAAAACCTCCCCTCTGCCAAGAAGCCTCCTTTGTGAGCAGCACAGCATGGAGACTGTGTATTTGCTGGCCTGCAAGGGGTTGTGGCCAAGGCCACCAGGGATTCCACATGTCCACTCCACAACGTCTATGGTGGGGATGCTACGGAGGGGTGTTCGGGTTCTAAGATGAGTTATTTAGGGGATGAACTGATCCAACTTAGCATGTGTATTGCACACTGGCAGATGATGCAGCAGGGTCTGCCCTGCAGTTGGAGAAGCATCTTGCTTAAGAGGAGAATTTGGTTGGGATTGTATCAGACTTAGCTCTTGTCACCTCTTGAGGACGAGTGAGCAAGCAAAGGCATCCTCTTAGCAGGCTGTCTGAGAATGGGCTGCACCTTATACACAGGTGCACCGGTGAATTTGTACATTCCACGTACTTGCTGCTGTTTTGGGGAGCTTTGAGTACACATCGCCACCCCAACGTACCCTGCTCCATACCCCGCCCCTCCCTGCATACACACACACACACGCCTTTCTTGGTAGAAGAGACCTTTTCCATCTCTCATCATACACAGTACCAGAGAAAGCCATGAAAAACCTCCAGGACTTGGCTTTGCTCGGAGATGTTAGCAGGTCGTAGACTGAGAGGTTTGAGAGCAAAAATGCATTCAGGAAAGGGTGACTGTAGCAATGCGGTGACTCACCGGCGCGGCACCTCCTGCTGGACGTCCAGGGAATTAGCTCGCCAGCCTCCAGAGCGCCCTCTGTCTGCCGGTGTCTCGCCTGTCACTGGCCCCCGTGTCCCTCCTGGACCCCGGTGCCCCTTTCCCTTGGGAGCTGTGGCAGTACCCCCCCAGTCTCTGGGTCTCCCCTCCCAGGGGAACCCTCAACCCCCTATCCCCACCTCGCCTCAGTATAAGGCTACTGCCAGTCATCATCTAGCCCCACGCCCTGGGGCAGACTGCAGTAGCAGCCTACTCATCACTGGCAAGGTTGGGTTTGGACCTGCTGCCTTTGCCTACCCCTGGCTACCCCTCTGTAGCCCCAGTACCTGTTCTCGCCTTTATCAAGGCCTGCAGCCTGGGGGTTCCCCAGGCTGGAGCTCCCCAGCTCCTCTAGCCTTTCCCCAGCCCTGCTCCACTCTAGGTATCGTCGTCAGCTCCCAGGCAGCCAGGCCCTTCTCCCTCAAGAGCTAGAGAGAGAGTCCTTCAGCTCCTGGCTTTTATAAGGCCAGCTACGGTCCGACTGGGGCATGGCCGCAGCTGTGACTGTTTCCCAAATCAGACAAGGCTTGCTGCTTTCCCCAGCAGCAGCCCTCTCGCAGCCTCAGCCCTCTCCCAGGGCTGATTTCAAGCCCTTCAGGGCAGGAGTGGGTGACCACCCCGCTACAGTGACATTCCTCTTTCATTTGCATGCTTGACACTCAGTGGCAAGGGGAAGATGCGCACGTCTGTCAGGAATTCAGCTGCCTCCTGGCTCAGATGCCTTGCAAGCCAATGAGCTCAGCTGGGCCCAATACACCTGCACTATGTGACCGTGCTCCCTGGCTGGACAGACGGGCCAAGTGATCACCTTGTCAGCCCTGTAGCCACAGGGGCTGCTCAATGCATTCCATGCCCGCTGCTGTGCCAGACCTGCTTCCTGTCCATCGCTTGCTCCACCCTTTACCTGCTCCGCTCCAGCCCTAGTCCCTCCCTCTGAGCTCCTGAGTCCTAACTCCTGCCTGTAACCACTGGCTTGTCTCCTGACCCCCACTCCAGCACCACCCTGGGGTTCTGTTCTGGCTCCTGACTCCTGGCCCTAGCCCTTAGTTTGCCTCCTGACCAAGCCTCTAGTTCTTCCCTCTGATTCGACTCTAACCACTAGTGCAGACTCTTGCTCCCACCACCAGGTCACACTGCCTACCTTTGGGTGTCTGGCCATGCCTAGAATGCAGTGCTGAGTTCTGGGCATCTCGGTGCCAGAGAGATTATGCCAATTTGGAGGCAATTCATAGAGACAATAAAAATGACCCAGGATGAGAGAGTCTAAGTGCTGAATGTCTAGAACGTGGCCCTGGAGAATTACAGGGAGCTACCCATGTCTCCAAGTATGTGACAGGTATAAACACCAAGGGAGGGGAAGAAGTGTTTAAGGTGCACAATTAGACGTAATGGGATACAATTAAGAGGAAGAAACTTTTTTGGCAAACACCAGGAAAATAATCCAAATGGTAAAATCTATTAGACTGCAGAGTTGTCTCCCCTGCCCCATTTTTGGAGCCGATTTAAACTGCCATTGACAACGCAGTGGAGACTGTGCCCCACAGAATAACGTTGCGCTGGTGAGGAAGTAGGGGCAAAGGACCTTTCCCATCTCTACTTTCAATGACTGTTCAAGACTATCCAGGATAGGTGCGATTTTCATACGCATTTTGCAATTTCTCCATGATGTGCTCCCTGGGGACAAAGAGACAAATTCTCAGCTGTGCCTTCTAAGAGGTGCAATACAAAAGGAGCAACCCAGAAGGAGGGAGGGCAATGGCAGCTCTTGGTCACATTTAAATCACTCTGAATCTGCCTGCTGGGTAGATACACTTACTTATGGCAGCAGCTGCTTACGAGCCGTAACACTTAGTACTATGGCCAAACCCCCTCAGACGTCTAAACATCCCTACACTGGGGGCTGATGGGGTGAGGGAGCAGCAGGGCCGGTGCTACCATTAAGGCGAACTAGGTGGTTGCCTAGGGTGCCAAGTTTTGGGGGTGCCAAAAAGCGGTGCCCCCAATTTTTTTTTTTACAGCGTTCCACCCCGAGCGCGCGGTCGCCGCTCCACTTCTCCCGCCTCCCAGGCTTGCGGCGCCAATCAGCTGTTTGGCGCCACAAGCCTGGGAGAAGAATTAGAGGGGGGCGGCATGCTCGGGAGGAGGCGGAGCAGAGGTGAGCTGGGGTGGGGACGTGCCGCACGGCTCCCCGGGCCAGGGGGGTGGGGAGCTGCCGCGGGAGTGCCTCAGGGCGGGGGGGGGAGTTGTTGCGGGGGGGGGTGCCTGAGGGTGGAGGGGGGGCGAGGAGCTGCCACAGGGCTGGGGGGAGGCGCAAGGTGGAAGTTTCGCCTAGGGCGCGAAACTTCCTTGCACCGGCCCTGGGGAGCAGTGTGGAGACATGTCCGCTGCACAGCTCTTGCATTGGAAGGAATTCTTCTTGGGCTATTGTGACCCCTTATGGTTCCTGTACGCAATCAGAATGGTGATTAGCATCTGAGGCAGAGGCCAGGAACTGAATCCGCAGTTTTAAGGACCAGATCCAAGGCCCCTTGACGTTAATGGGAGTCTTGTGCTAGCCAAGATAGACCAGGCGGATTTGCCAGGATGCAGTTTGTGCTAGTGAAATAACTTTGTTTGTACTTAGTGAAGATAGTAAAAAAAGGAATTAAGGCCCCTTGGCTAATTAATCAACTATTTGACTTCCCATGAAACTGATGAAAATGGGTCTTTATATCAGCTGCAGTGATTGGCTCTGAAAAAATAGCCCTGGCACCATCTTCTAAAATGCATTCCTTTAGTCTTGTATCTTAACCTTGCTATAACATCAGAGAAGCTAAAGATTAGAGAGACCCCCTTTCCTCCCCAAAATCTGGATTCAATGGACTGGTCCACTCTCCAAAGCAAGCTGGCTTCTTCAGCTCAAATTCTCCCTTTGTCCCAGGATGAGTCCGGTCTCTAGCAGGGACTATACAAACTGAAAGAGAGGTTCTCCAAAGCTCTCCTTATTACAGTCCTTATTTACCCTCCAAATGGGGCAATTCAATCAGTAAACTCAACCAAATATCCCCTTCGCTAGATTCCTTGGCAATCCATGATGATAGATACCTATGGAAGGCAAACATCTTGTCTACATATAGTCTCTCATGCGCACACACGTGCAAAGCCAGGCCAGAGCTCACATTTAGGATGGATATGCAGCTCTGGGAAAGCTAGTGAAGATGTCGTTTCCTAAGCCCTGCCCACTGACTAGTATCCCGGAGAGCAAGAGTTGGTGTTATCCTCATACGTGTCGCACATTTTTATAATGATTCTGACTACCAGATACCAACTATGCACCGGAGATTGACACCGCCACCCCACCCCTTGTAAGCGGTGTTTACACAAGGAACCCAAATGAGCAGTGGAAGGCTGCAAGGGCCAGACACTATCAGAAACAATTTAGGTTGACAGCTGGAGCCGGAACTGTCACTGCACGGAGGCATCATCGCCGGAAAAATCACCAGCTGAGAAACTAGCTTCTTTCCAGGATCCCCTTGGGCTACCTCTACACACCATTTACACTGTCATCTTGGATCCATCCATCAGCAGTTCCCTGCGACCAAACAATGGGATGTCACACCTTCAAAGTCAATCTCGAACATGCAGATCGTGCAAGAAAAATGAGGTTCCTATCTAAGCTCGCACTGCGTCCCTCCAGGCATTTATTCTGTGCGCGTGACTGGGGTGTCTAAATTTAAACTGGTCTGCTCCATCAAATCCAATTTCTAACCCCAAACCCTACACAACGTCTCTGGCAAGGACTATTATAGACTATGTCACCCAACCCAATATAATGTAACCCTCGCTGGCTGAAGTTAATCAGCGTCCATGACGCTGCTATAGTATGTAGGTGTTAAAAGAGAAGGCAGCACAGAGAGAATAAGGAGGTCTGGTCATACTGCCAGGAGAGATCTTGTCTATTATGTTTCACAGGGAGTGCTGGGGCTAATTTGGGAGTGGTCAGTCTTGCCAAATTCTGCCTTTACATAGATATGTGCAACTCCCATGGACTTACTCATATATCTGAGCTATGGAGCTGGTCCCATGCCAATGCCCTATTATGCCAGTTCAGAGGGAATTGAGAGAAAGACAAAAATGACTGAAAAAGAAAGATTCTAAGAGTTGAATGTCTGTAGGACCAGAGTCCTGATCATCGATAGAAACTTCTTGTGACACTGCTGTGATTCCACCAACTGGGAGAAGAGAGACATATTGGATGCAGTGTTACTAGAGGAGACCAGTGTTAGGATTCTTTACTGATGGTTGTCATCTACGCCTGTGCCCAGTACGTGTAAATACTATCAGATCAGGATAGGGTGACCACCCATCCCTAATTGGGCGGGATAGTCCTGAAATGTACATTTCAAGTTCCGGTCCCGGGGCTAATGACTCCAGGACAGCATTTGTCCCGGATTCCCTGCAGTACTGTTCTGCTCCTGCCTGAGGCTCAGGGTTGGTGCCAGCCTCTTCTTGGTGGGGGGCAGAAGTGGACCTTCCCCCACACCACCATGAGGCCCTGCCCCCTGTTCCTCTTCATCCCCCCAAGGCCCCACCCCTGTCCAGGCCAGAAGCCGGGCAGTCGTAAGAACCACCAGGGAGCCTGGGCCACTGTGGAGTGCCCGGGCTGCTGTGGGGAGCCCCCAAGTCCTGGACCCTCCACCTGCCCTGGGCGGTACACCCTGGGAAGCAAGGACAAGGGACAGGGTCTGCTCTTGAGCACCCCTGCTTCCCGCCCAGGGCAGGTGTGGGGGTCCAGGGCTTCCCACAACAGCCCGAGTTCCCTGGGCAGCTCTCCACTGCCCAACTCTGGCTTCCAGCCTGGCCAGGGGGCAGGGCCTCAGGGAGAAGAGGAGGAGCAGGGGGCAGGGCCACAGAGCTGGGCGGGGCTCCTGCATATGTCCTGTTTTTGCATTTTGAAAAGGTGCTCACCCTAGATCAGGACGGGGACATATTGTGCCCACCTTGCACAGCTGGAAATGACTGCACAAGGTACAGGACAGTGGAGAATCAGCTCCCCCAAAAGTCCCTCCCTTTGCTATAAAAAAAAAATACGGATTTTACCGAGCACTCAAAGGAAGTTCTTAGTGATTTTTTAAAGTTGTCCCTGTTGTAAATAAGCTCTTCCCTCAGAATCACTGTGGCTTCTGCAGCTTCTCGTTTTCTGCACGCCCACGACAGTTCGGATGTGCTGAACGCTTACTGCGCCATGCCCTGACGTTCATCTTACAACTGTCCACAGCCCTCTAAAAATCAGCTGAATGCAAACCCAGAGAATGTTATTGCACTGGAAGAACGTCTTTGAACTGCCACAAAAGTATTAACTGAGGTTTTACTCTGAACGACTGCAAGGGAAATTTGGTGGCTTTAGGGCTGTAAACTCAGACGTCGTGTAACCCTCTGATTTACACACATCTTTCTTGGATGGGTAAATGTTTCTGTCACCCCAGCAGCAGGGTGCCTGGTGTAGACAGCAGAGTGCTGCTTTATCAGGCCCTAATCCTACAAACAGGTGTATTAGCCCTGCCGAAGTAGAGCTAGTCAGGAATTATTCAACCAAACACGTTTTCATTGGAAAATGCTGATACATGAAAATCCTTTGGGGAGGAGGGGGAAGGATTGGTTTGGCAAATTTGTCACTTGAATTTATTTTTTAAAAAAAGATTCAAAGTCGTTATGTGTTGACATTTTCAAAACAAAACATTGTGAAGTTCAGGTTTAAAATGACCTTGTATTTAGTATTTTAATTATACTATTAACAAAATGAAAAAGACAGGTGGTCAAAACTGGAACAAAACATGCTGAGATTATCGAAACATAATATTCTGATTATCCCAAACGGATTTTTTTTTTTTTTTTTTAGATTTTTGGTTCACAAAAATTGTCGAGATTTCATCTTTTCATCCTGATTTTTAGGCAGGAAAAATTATTGATATCTCAAAAATGTTCACAGGAAGGGAAACCCATTTCCTGCTCTGCTCTAGCTCCATGTGCATTCCTATGGAAGAGATGAATCGGAATTAAAGCAGGATGGAGATTAATTTACATACAGTCTCATATAAAGGGGCAGGGTTCCATACAGATGCTGATATTAACATTAGTTTTCTGCAAGATGAAGCTACACCAATTTATAGCAGCTGGACATCTGGCACCATGTGTCTTTTGTACATTAGCTTGGGTGTGCTGTTAGATTAGAACAGGGTTTATTGGGCTGCCATAACTTCCTTCATGGGAGCAAGGACCATTGGACATAGGAATTACCTGAATAGAACCCAAAAGAGCAAAAATAGACCTATTTGCGTGCAAAGGTGGATTTGCAACACAAACACGCCAAATACCGGTTTTCAATGAAAAAATTTCATTTCACAAAACAACAAGATCTTGCAGCCACCTGCAACAAAAGTCACAGGAGTTTCACAATGTTCCACATCCCTACAATATACACACATTGCAATTTTCTAACTGCAATATTCATCGATAGAACATATTCTGCATTAGAACCACAAGTGCAATTTCCATTGACCCCGGTGGAAGTTCCTTAAACTGAACATACGAGATTGACAGAGTAGATGGGAAAGAAGTGTACTTGTGGCTGAAGATCCTGCAATATGGTGTGCACAAGTGAACTTCTGGGAGGCAATATGGCCTAGTGGTTAGGAAACTATACTAGGAGTCTAGATATCTGAGTAAAATCCCAGGTTCTGCCAATAGCCTACTGTGTGACTTTGAGCAAATTACTTCTCCTTTCTGGGCCTCTATTCCTATCACACCCTTTGTTTGTCTTGTCTATTTAGACTGTAAGTTCTTTGGGGCATGGACTATGTATCATAGAAATAAAAAAATGTAGGACTGGAAGGAACCTTCACAGGTCATCTAGTCCAGTCCCCTGCACTAAGGCAGGACTAAGTATTAGCTAGACCATCCCTGACAGTGTTTGTCCAACCTGCTCTTAAAAACTTCCAATGACAGAGATTCCAAAACCTCCCTAGGCTATTTATTCCAATGCTTAACTACCCTGACAGGAAGTTTTTCCTAATGTCTAACCTGACTCTTCCTTGCTGAAATATAAGCCCATTATTTCTTGTCCTGTCTTCAATGGATAAGGAGAACAATTTATCACACTCCTCTTTATAACAACCTGTTGCGTACTTGTAGACTGTTATCATGTTCCCTCTCAGTCTTCTCTTCGCCAGATTAAACAAACCCAATTTTTTGGATCTTTCCTTGTAGGTCATGTTCTCTAGACCTTTCATCATTTTTGTTGCTCTCCTCTGGACTTTCTGCAATTTGTCCACATCTTTCCCAAAGTTTGGTGCCCAGAACTGGACACACTACTCCAGTTGAGGCCTTATCAATGCTGAGTTGAGTGGAAGAATTGCTTCCCATGTCTTGCTTACAACACTCCTGCTAACCAGAATGATGTTCACTTTTTTTGCAACAGTATTACACTGTTGACTCATCTTTAATTTGTGATCCATTATAATCCCCAGATTCTTTTCTGCAGTACTCCTTCCTAGGCACGCATTTCCCATGTGTGCAGTTGATTATTCATGCCTAAGTGTAGTACTTTGCACTTATAGTGCTCCTACCACAACTGAGCCTCTAGATGCTACTCGAATGATAATGGAGCCTCGCTGAAATCCATTTGCCTCCACATGGGCACAGGAGGTGGCCCATATGGATCCGATTGCCGGATTATGGCAAAAGCCTGTAAAGTGCTTTGGAAGTCTTTGGGGTGGAAGAGTTATAGAAATGGTTATATGGAAACGGCATATATTTAAAGATCTTTGCCATTTGTATTGCTGAATAGGCTTCATCTGACCCCTGGAAAATGCATTCTCTTAAGAAATATTTCTGCTTTATTGGATCTTGAGTGCTCAAGTGTGTTCCAGGTGTACAAGTCATCCCTGCTAGCATTTTAATTGTTTTAAGGTGTTTGATTAATATAGCTAGGAAACTGCTTGGCTTCTTGTGGTTTAATGTGAGTGTGTGTGCGTGATCTCTTTTCTCATTAATCTCTTTCAGGTGACGGTCTACCTTCCAGAAATGCCCGCATCAAAGCCACCGGTCTTCTATTCAATCATCTTTGATGGGATTAAGGCATTGCTGTATAGAACGGGCCTGCTGCCATATGCAGAATAAACGTGCAGTGGTCCTATACAGTAGGGTTTTAGATTTCCAAAGTGAGCTGCAAATGTTAATGAACACCAGCCGTTATTATTCAGGAAAGGTGGTCCCCCTGGGGCAGATCTTCACAAGAGCTCAGCCCCCAGCAGCCCCCATCTGAATGATGCTGGCGGCTAAGCCCTTTTGAAAACCTGGCCCTATGTTTTAGCAAAGCACAAGGCAATTTCTCCCTGCATCCCTCCAAAAAGCTCTCTTGGACCAATTGAATTAAATGGGGCCTCCCTCTATTCCTGTATGTCCTTGGTTATAGCTTTCAGATGTCAGGGGGTACGTCTTCCTGCTGGCTGTGCCTAAAGCCTGATGCTTCAGAGAAAGAATCAAAAAAGCCTCCTGTGGAACTCTCTAAAGCCCCAATCCTGAAAACCGTTCTGCACATGCTTTTCTCCCATTACGCATGCGAGTAACATGTTTGCAGGAGCAGGGCCTGGCAGTGCAATACCGTGAGTGGAGAGAGGAGGAAGAGGATAGGAGGGGAGGTTCTTTTCTGTCGTTCTTGTCCGTATTGATCACTTTGCACCCTGAAGCACAGGACTGGATCCGTTTAATGCCCTGATTCAGCAGAGCACTTAAACTTGGGCTTAAAATTAAGCCTGTGCTTAACTGGTTAGCTGAATCAAGAGCAGGATTACCCCACCGATAGTGAATATTGTATTGTATAGGCAGGGCAATTTGATGACAAGTTTCTATGACAATGAATACGATTTTTAGTTACACATTTACTGTAACACTCTCCCTTTCTCCTGCCCCGGCCCTGCAGTGGCTGGTAAATTTGCAGGATTAATCCTGTTCTTTGTTCCATTTGGGCCAGTGATGATCAATCAGCAGATTTCTAAACCCTAACACCGAGTCAAGTCCGTTGAATGCCAGCAGCCAGGGCAAAAGCCTCTGAAACGCCGAGCGGTCAGCATTGATGGGCACCACAGAGCAGAGTCAGCAGCTGAACTGTGCTCTTCCTCACTGCGGTGAAGGTGACCGTGTGTGTAACATTGCACGGCGGGTTTCAGAGGACACAGTCAATGGTGCCATCAGACCAAGCAAGACTTAGTACAGAGCTTGGAAGCCAATGAGCCGGACAATGAAAAAGAAAATAAAACAAGAGGGGGCAGCAGACATTTGGGATTCATTTTGTAACCCGGAAGCAGCCTGGAAACTGACCCATCTGCTTAGGGGATGAATTGTGTTGGGGATTATAAACGTTCTTCTAACTCAGCAGAATCCTGCTTACAAGAAAGCAAGGAACAAACAGACCATTACGGTTGCTGGAAAACACCACTGGGATGAGACATTTAACCCCGGTGATATTTATTCACACACAGCGGTTGAGCTGTTCACTAGAGTCAGGAATGGCTATCCCTCCAGGGCACTCTGACAGCAACCTGGGGCCTTTTGCGCCGTCTGTGTTGCGCTGATCACATTAGGACCAGCGCCCAAATGATCTGTTTTCCACAGCTCCAGACATCTGGGAACCCTCCTGGAGCTCATCCCTTCCCTCCTTCTGTTGCTTTCTATCGTACTTGTAATATGCCCGTCACCATCAAATCTGGGCACCAAATAAACCAGCCACTGGGAATCATTTATTCCAGTCCATGGATAAACTGGTATCTCCACTCCAACCACTGGTGGAAAAGAACTTCATGGAACATGTTTAACTAACTAATTAACTGTTAGTGGCTGAGGGTGGTTAAGTCTTAAATGAGTTACATTGGATAAACCTCTACGTTGCCCTTTACAAAACAAAAACCTGCTGATCAAGGTGCTACATAATAAATAAATAAATAAGCAGTAGGAAAGAAAGTATCTTCTATCTCATTCAAGTTTCACAGTCAGCTACTTTAGTTTTCAATCACGAACTATCACCCAGCCTGAACCTCGCTATTTGCCAGGGCAAAATGCATCAGGGCACTTCTACAGTTGAGTCAGTGTTGTGTAATTTAATTTCTCATCTCCTATTTGAACTGCCACCCTAACCGTAATCAGAAAGATAAATGCAGAGTCATCGTTCTTCGTCCCAACATTAATATCCATCAGTGCTTCAAATGCAAACAATTGTGACATTCGACTTGATAAAAATTACCAGTGCACCAACTCCGCTTAATTAAACTATTTAAAAGTTGCTTTTGTTACACATAATGAATGATATATTAAACTGCAATGAAACATGCGGCAAGACAAATACTCCACAATGCTAACAATTAAGACTCACTTCACTTATGGCAATTGACAACACAAGTGCCTCACACTTCATTCAGATTGTGCATTCTAAATGAACTGGTTAGTGAGAAGGGTGCTTCTTTCCTAATGAGTTTTGTAATCAAGGCATCTATTTTAATTTCAAATTGGCTAGATTGGGGAAAATTGCTAGAGTAAATGACTGGTGCTAATTAGGATTATAAAAATATTCATCATGCCACAAAAGAAATGTAGGGTCTTGATTTCCCTATATTTGCATATGGCTTTAGTTTAAAGGGGGGAACTCTTGATAAATTGTTCAATTCATTAAAAAGAAGACAAACATTATATATGTTTTACTCGTCCTTTCATTTAAAGGGCCTGATAGATATTCATGATTTGTAAATGAAGTTAGGGGATTTCAAATCCTCACTTGATTACTGTATTGAAGAAGAGGCTTCGGTAAGTTGCCTTTAAATATTCTGGATCTCTGGGGTTTCTTCTTACACAGCTAACAGTTTGGTTTGTCTGTTTTATTAACTCCGTGGGCTAAGCCCCGGAAGAGCTGGTGGCAAGTAGCATGTGCAGCCAAAGACACACATTGTTGTCACAGAACACGATGTTCTCAGAAGAGTACAACACATAGAGAGGAAGGATAGTCTTGCAGTTAAGGCAGAGGAATTCAACTCCTATCTGGGATCAATTCCTGGATTTAACACAGCTTTCCCCTGCAGCCTGGGGTAGATCACTTAATGTCTCTGTGCTTCCACACCTCATTTGTACTGTGGGGATGACACTACTTTTTGTCAGTTTTGACTGTAAGCTCTCTAGGGCCAGAGCTACTTCTTACTAGGTACAGCATCTAGAACAATGGGGCCCTGATCCTGGCTGGGGTCTCGAGGTGTTATCATTTAAACCTCGAGCAGTTCTCACTGTTCCTCTTAGCAGTGAAATGTGCATATGTTATTTTACTCTAGACAGGATGGGGACTACAGGATTGATTAAGGAGGCTGAAAGTCAATACATCTCCTCCATTTTCCCCCTTGACAGCTAATACCTACTTTTTCTCCCTCATACATAAACGTAGAAACTCTAGCAGCGAGATGTGTTTTCTCCCCTTACCCGACACACTCTTCCATACCATTTTCTTCATCTGCCAGACTTCCCAGAGGCCTGCAGAACTTTACAGATGACATGATTCTAATCCACTTCCCTACCTATCCGGGTGTTCTCCAAACACAACCATCTAGCTGTGATGATCCTGTTTAAATACAAACCATCTGTCGCTGCCCACATTTTGTGAAGACCCCCCTGGATAATCTGAGATAGGACTGCACTCTTAAGTTTCTCGTAGACTCATTAACTTTCCCTTTTAAAAAGAACAGGAGTACTTGTGGCACCTTAGAGACTAACAAATCTAAGGTGCCACAAGTACTCCTGTTCTTTTTGTGGATACAGACTAACACGGCTTCTACTCTGAAACCTTTCCCTTTTAAGATGCCTTTAACTTAACTATGCCTTCCTATTGACATCAATGGGAGTTGGACTGGGCCCTAAATTTAGACACAAGGTATACTGTGTAGCAACATAGGGGAAAGCCACAAAAATAGGCGCAGATTGAGAGGAGAAGATTGTCAACTTCCAGGGAAGCAATGGGCATGTAGCACCTTTAAAATTAGGCCATTTTTATATGGTTTTAAGTGCCTAATTCTAGGTACTCACTGTGGTAATCCACATCTAAAAATATTGGCCTTCAAGTGTTTAAAATGAAAGTTCACAGACTGACATTGCAAAATATAATGGGGGCACCAGAGCAGGGCTGATAGGCCAGCCCAATGAGCACTGACTCAATCTGACCCCGCATGGCTCTTTGTCTGAATGGAAGTGGTCACCATCAAAAGAAGCGTGTGCTCCGTCCCTTCTGATGCCAGAGTTCTGGAGACAACTGATAGCCAAGGATTTAAAATAAAATCGAGGGGCCAGATCTTCAGCTGGAATAAACTGACTTAGCTCTGTGGAAGTAAGCGGAACTACACTGACTTGCACCAGTATTTCCTTCTCCGGAGGGAACAAAACACCAACCACTTCCATTGACCCAAGTTCCAAATGGCTCCAGCAATCGTTCATGAGGAAGGTACTACTGACAATGGATGCTACTGCCATCCTTGAGATTGGGAAGGGTGAGAAGAGTGCAGAGGATGTGGTTTATTTGTCTTCTCTGGATGATGCTCAGATGCTATGGGTGATGGGCGTAGTATAAACCTTGACCTAGGCAAGACTAGACTATTTATCTGTAAGGTCAGGAAGCAAGAGTACAATGGTCCTGTGGATGTCCACGAACTATGATTAAAACGAGCCCAGGTGCATACCATCTCTCCACACACTATTTCTCACGGGACTCCAACATTATCGAGATGAATGACAAAAGAATGAACACTTGTTTCCCCATGAGTTCGCTCACCCCACCATACAATCAATGATTCCACTGTTGGGATCCAGGCAGCGGCAGAGAAAGCTTCTTATTTTTCTCATTAACTAAACAACACGCACAACTAATTATCATGAAATGAGTTTGACTTCAACTGCTACTTTGCCCCACAGGGCAGCCTTCTGTCTCCTGAACACCCCTAGAGCTGCACTGCTGACGTAAGGGGCTGGGGGGGGGGGTCTTGTTCACACTCAGGTGACTTTGTGTGTAGCTTTTTAAAAGTATCGCACTGTACCGCTGTCCTTTTAAATGAATTCAGCCCGGTCAGGAGCCAAGATCCTAACATGCGCTGCATTAGACTTGTGGATCGTAGGTCCCTTCTGCTCTGAGGTTACGGAGAACTCCTAACTGAGTTTGATATTGACTGCCAGGTGCATCTTGATGACACGGTAGTGTATTAGCTTGATCACCTAATTGAGCTGCTCGTACGTGAGGATATGAAGATACCCACTTTGTTGTTTTGCTCCATGATGAAGATTAAGGCCTGTGGAAGCAGCAGCCCTTGATTACAGAGCGCTTTATTTATAGAATTCTCTCACATTAATAATGTGGTAGCAGGTGAATTTGAGATGGGCTGTTATTGAACCATTCTAACTATCTATTTATCATCTGCTTCTCCTTCCAGCTTTTCCTGTCAGGCTCATCACTGGGGTATGTGAGGACCTCCTATGTTTACAGTTTCTTTTTCTAACAATTATGATTTGAAATATTTTAAGTGTCTCTCCCTGCTTCCTTACAGGGCCATGGGGAGAGATTGGGGGCTGCAAGCTCAGTGCTTCCCCCTCGCCACACAGGGGACATACATAGGGTCTGCCTACACTGGAGCTGGAGGTGTATTTTCCAGCATGCGGAACTTTGATCCAGTTAGCAAGCTAAAAACAGCAGTGTAACCACAGCAGCCTAGGCTAAGCTAGTACTCAGTTGGCTAGCCCGTTCTGCCGCAGTGACACTGCCATTTTCAGCGCTCTGCTCAATCCAAGCCAGCGCGTGTACGTCCCCCCACGCTGGACGTTACCCCTCCAGCTGCAGTGTCTATGTATGTACTCTTAGACTGTACGATCTTTGGTGCCGGACTGTTTTTCTAGTCTGTGTTTGCACAGCGCCTTGTACCCTGGGGACCTCGGTGCTACAATAGAACACAGAGTTAATAAACACTAAATAGTAACGGTAGGTGCCTTGACTCAGCCCCACGGACTGCATTAGTCAGCACAGCTGAACCAGTGGCAGAGGGTAGCAATTGGCTATAAGGAGGGGCCAGTGGCAAACTGCAATGCCTTGGGAGCAAGCGGTGGGAGGAAAGGAACCGTGTCTTCTTAAAGACACAATTACTTCCCTGGGCTCCTTGTGGGTTGGAGCCTCTGTACACTGCCCCTTATTCTGGGCTAGAAGGGATAATATAGCCCACAGACCGCTGGGGCCATTGGCCCAGTTCCTCAGATGTATTTAGATGTGGAGATATACCTATCTCATAGAACTGGAAGGGACCTTGAAAGGTCATCGAGTCCAGTCCCCTGCCTTCACAGCAGGACCAAGTACCATCCCTGACAGATTTTTGCTCCAGATCCCTAAATGGCCCCTTCAAGAATTCAACTCACAACCCTGGGTTTAGCAGGCCAATGCTCAAACCACTGAGCTATCCCTTCCCCCTGTGTGTTAGCCAATACATATATGCTAGCCACAGTATTAATATAAGTATTGGGAAGTTATGTTAACTGAATATACTATTCTCTCCCGACAATTGTGTCCACCCATGTCAAATAGCTGAAGTAAGCTTTGGCTTAAGTCGTTAGGAAATCTGTCGAGATCAGGACATACGACTGCTTTACCATAGCAGCAGGTAGGGAGTTACTCTCACAGACTAATACTGGAATGTTCCAAAGGAAAAGGACAAGATATTTGAATGTTCTACCCTGGTACAAGCCTAGGCCCGACACATCCCTTGGTACCTGGACTGCATGTGTTCAGACCAAAGATGAGAAGCACACCATGGTACCAGATAAGATAGAAAGCGGACTGGTTGAATCTAGTTTCAACTGGCATGCACAGTACCTGGTGAACAGATAGGATAAAAAAGATGGTTTTAGAGGTGTGACTTTGGGAACACACATTCTGCGTACGGTGAACGTAACAATGCTGCACAAGATGGCTTCCCGGAGACTGGTATCATAGAACTGGAAGGGTCCTTGAGAGGTCATCTAGTCCACTCCCCTGCACTCAAGGCAGGACTAAGTATTATCTAGACCATTCCTGACAGGTGTTTGTCCAACCTGCTCTTAAAAATCTCCAATGATGGAGATTCCACAACCTCCCTGGGCAATTTATTCCAGTGCTTACCCACCCTGACAGTTAGAACTTTTTCATAATGTCCAACCTAAACCGCCCTTGCTGCAATTTAAGCCCATTGCTTCTTGTCCTATCCTCAGAGGTTAAGAAGAACAATTTTTCTCCCTCCTCCTTGTAACAACCTTTTATGTACTTGAAAACTGTTATCATGTGCCCTCTCAGTCTTCTCTTCTCCAGACTAAACAAACCCAATTTTTTCCAATCTTCCCTCAGAGGTCAAGTTTTCTAGACCTTTAATCGATTTTGTTGCTCTTCTCTGGAGTTTCTCCAATTTGTCCACATCTTTCCTGAAATGTGGCACCCAGAACTGGACACAATACTCCAGTTGAGGCCTAATCAGCACAGAGTAGAGCGGAAGAATTACTTCTCGTGTCTTGCTTACAACTCTCCTGCTAATACATCCCAGAATGATGTTTGCTTTTTTTGCAACCGCGTTACACTGTTGACTCATATTTAGCTTGTGATCCACTATGACCCCCCGATCCCTTTCCTCAGTACTCCTTCCTAGGCAGTCATTTCCCATTTTGTATGTATGTAGCTGATTGTTCCTTCTTAAGTGGAGTACTTTTTATTTGTCCTTATTGAATTTCATCCTATTTACTTCAGACCATTTCTCCAGTTTGTCCAGATCATTTTGAATTTTAATCCTATCCTCCAAAGCACTGGCAACCCCTCCCAGCTTGGTATCGTCTGCAAACTTTATCATATTGAACCTTTTGCCTGAACTATATTATTATTGCCTTTTAGCAATAAAGCTGACTGACATTGGTTATTAGGTTTCTTTCATAACAAACCAAAGAGTAGTCAGGCAACTGCATATACAATTTATCAACACATGCTTAACTCCCATTGAAATCAAATCCCTTTGAAGACCTGGGTCACGATGCCTGTTGTTTCATCTGGTCCTTGGAGGGGGACTGAGATACAGACTGTCCTAAGGGGGTGTTAATATTGGATTGAAACTTCTGCTTGGTAGAGGGCTTAGATGATTGTACTACATTTTTGGATTTGTCACTGACTCATTGTCAGGGTTATAGAATCATAGACTTTAAGGTCAGAAGGGACCATTATGATCGTTTAGTCCGACCTCCTGCACAACGCAGGCCAAAGAATCTCACCCACCCACTCATGTAACAAACCCCTAACCTATGTCCGAGTTACTGAAGTCCTCAAATGATGATTTAAAGACTTCAAGGTGCAGAGAATCCTCCAGCAAGTGACCCATGCCCCACACTGCAGAGGAAAGCGAAAACCCCCCAGGGCCTCTGCCAATCTGCCCTGGGGGAAAATTCCTTCTGACCCCAAATATGGCCATCAGCTAAACCCTGAGCATGTGGGCAAGACTCACCAGCCAGCACCCTGGAAAGAATTCTCTGTAGTAACTCAGATCCCACCCCATCTAACATCCCATCACAGGCCATTGGGCATATTTACCGCTAATAGTCAAAGATTCTCAGAGCCAGTGTCCAGCAGCTTGTTCTTATGTTAAGCCGAAAGAAAATTAATAAAATAAAATATTAATCTGAATGGGGTTTAAAAAAATCACAGTTGAAATGGAATTTGCAGACTCATTTACATGTGCCCAGTTCTAAGCAGTTGGATTAAATCTCCCCTTTGCAGCTCCTGCTGCTGGGAGTCAAATTGCATATATTGGGTTTGTTTTCCAATGACCATCTAATGCATCTTTAATCTGCCATTGATACGCAGTCATTGCAAATAAACCTGCAAAGGTCAAACACGCTTTGACAGCCTAGAGAGAGGGTTGAGGATTAAGGACTCAAACTGAGAGTGTAGGTTCCCCTGCCCCCCTGTATGTGCAACAGATCACCGACTTCTTATCCGTGGCTTCCTTGTTTTATTAGCTACAGATGAATATTCACAGCAGAGGATGCATGTTAACAACAAGCTCACCAGTCCACCAGCCCTCGTGCCTTTAAAGCAAAGGGTCCCTGGATAACTGTAAGAGATGAGCAACCAGCACAAAGACCAGATGTTCAATATAGACCAAGCTCACCCAGGATCAGGTTGCGTATTTGAACCTGATAAACTGGTTTGTGATCATAGAATCATACAATCATAGAACATTGGGGTTGGAAGAGACCTCAGGAGGTCATCTAGTCCAACCCCCTGCTCAAAGCAGGACTAACACCAACTAAATCATCCCAGCCAGGGCTTTGTCAAGCCGGGCCTTAAAAACCTCTAAGGAAGGAGATTCCACCACCTCCCTAGGTAACCCATTCCAGTGCTTCACCACCCTCCTAGTGAAATAGTGTTTCCTAATATCCAACCTAGACCTCCCCCACTGCAACTTGAGACCATTGCTCCTTGTTCTGTCATCTGCCACCACTGAGAACAGCTGAGCTCCATCCTCTATGGAACCCCCCTTCAGGTAGTTGAAGGCTGCTATCAGACTGATCCTGCAGCACCCAGATGGAGGCCTTGGGGAAGGCACAAACCACCTCTCTTTCCTCGCACACCGGAGGTGTTTGCAACCTGCACCCTCATTTGGCTACTCCACAATGCATGCCTGGGCCACAAACCGGGCTAGTGCAGTGGGCCTGGTTAGCTATCATCCCACCTCCTCCCTGGCTCTCTCGATGCAATTTACACCATGGGGGTGTAAGGAAGAGGCAGGGACTGAGTCCAGGCACTGTGATTGTTCCTGGTTATTGCATGGGATTTGCACTTAGAATCACAGAAACGTAGGACTGGAAGGGATTTTGAGAGGTCATTTAGTCCATTCACCTGCGCCGAGGTAGGACCCAGTAAATCTAGACTCTCTCTGGCTGGTGTTAGTCTAACCTGTTCTTAAAAATGGGGATTCCACAGCTCCCTAAAGTAACCTGTTCCAGAGCGTCCCTATCCTGAGCATTAGAAAGTTGTTCCTAATACCCAACCTAAATCTCCCTTGCTCCAAACTAAGCCAATTCCTTCTTCTCCTATCCTCAGTGGACACAGAGAACAATTGATTACTATCCTCTTTATAACAACTTTGTACACATTTGAAAACTGTTAATATGTCCCTCCCCCAGCCTTCTCTTCTCTAGCCTAAAGGCGCCCTGTTCTTCCAACCTTTCCTCGTGGGCGGGAGGCTCCTTGCCCCCAGCACCTCCACACAAAGGTGTGGCAAAATTTTTGCCCTAAAGAAGTCCAGATTCCTTGCCACCTGATTTGGGGTCCAGTCCTATTCCTGTTGCAGTCAACAGCTGAACGCCAATTTCCTTTCATTCTTTGGAAGATTTAGTGGGAAGCTTTCCTCACTTTGTTGGAATTAGCCTCAGATTTTTGTTGTTGTTTTATTTGTTGGGACGGAGGAGGTTCCTTCCATCTTGGGGTTTTCCATAGCGTGCATCCCCATAGTATCCCGTCAGTGCCTGTCCACTTGTATCGTTAATGATATCAGCACTGGACACAGGTATCTACACTGCAGTTAGACACCCGCAGCTGGCCCATGCCAGACGATTCAGTCTCAGGCTAAGGGTATGTCTTCACTACCGGCCGGATCGACGGGCAGCGATCGATCCAGCAGGGATTGATTTATCATGTCTAGTCTAGACACACTAAATCAATCCCCGAGCGCTCTCCCGTCGACTCCTGTACTCCAGCTTGGCGAGAGGCACAGGCAGAGTCGATGGGGGAGCAGCAGCAGTCGACTCACCCTAGTGAAGACACCGCGGTGAGTAGGTCTAAGTACGTCGACTTCAGCTACGTTATTCACATAGCTGAAGCTGCGTAACTTAGATCAAGCCTCCCCCTAGTGTAGACCAGGGCTAAGAGGTTGTTTCATTGCAGTGTAGACATATGGGCAAGGGCTGGAGCTCTAGGACCCTGCAGGATGGGAGGGTCCCACAACTTGGGCTGCAGCTGAGTCTGAACATCTACACCACAGTTAAACAACCTCTTAGCCCAAGATCCTCGAGCCCAAGTCAGCTGGCATGGGCCAGCCACAGGCGTCTATTTGCAGTATAGACATACCCTCAGAGTACGATCTGACTGTTTGCTGCTGCTGCACTGATGCCAGGGAGAGCACTGGAGAACTTGATGTTATTTTTCCCTATCACTACCCAATTTGGGGCTCTTTTTAAACGTTTTTTAAACCAAGATGTGGTAGATTTCATAGTTACTGGAATAAACGCGTTAAGAAATAAAGACATCTTAACTATTTCTCTCAAATAATCAGGGAAAAATTTCCCCAGCGGATAGTAATATATGTTAGATAATCAAATCTCTGATTTTTAGTAACTTGAGAAATTCCCTTTAAATATCATAACAATGGGACCATCTGCAAATGCCCTTTGTTTTTAAGATTGCCATACGTCTATTTCATATACAGTGTGTGCTGTACATTCCATGAAAAGTAATCTGGGTTTCTCCCTGGGTGGTTAACTCCTCTCTTGGATTATAGAGTAACAGCCGTGTTAGTCTGTATCCGCAAAAAGAAGAACAGGAGTACTTGTGGCACCTTAGAGACTAACAAATTTATTAGAGCATAAGCTTTCGTGGACTACAGCCCACTTCTTCGGATGCATATCCGAAGAAGTGGGCTGTAGTCCACGAAAGCTTATGCTCTAATAAATTTGTTAGTCTCTAAGGTGCCACAAGTACTCCTGTTCTTCTCTTGGATTATATAACTGTATTTTCACTAAAGATGGGCCTGGACCAAATTCACAGAACCAAAATCATTAGTCTCAACCAAATGCATGATCCCATTCCCACAGCCCGCACTGCATGCAGAAATTAGAGGAAGTTCACATCCAAGGGATCGGATTCCGCCCCAAGTCTATGGCAGCTTCTGCAGTTTTAGGGCCAATGCATTCCATCAGGGTCTTTCCACTGACTGTAAGTGGAGTTGGATCAGGCCCACAGAGATTCGCAGCAGAAATTCTGCTGCAGAAAGGTGGAGGCAGCAAGCGCAACCTCCCATCCACGGTGGAGCCCATAAGAGGCAACCCTGGCTAAAATTTCAGGCATTGCTGGCCAGGAAGAAGGCAGGGCCAGGGCTGATGGGGAATGCACTGAGCAGAATCTGCCAGCCAGGCTCCCCTGGTGTCCTGACGGCAATTTAAAGCTACCTTTCCCCAGAAGAAAATTCTTATGCAGTAATACCAACCTGAGTCAACCATGGCCTAGGATGCAGGGGACCAAACTGGCTCAAGAAGGAGTAATGCACATGTCCCTGTGCCAGCTTGGGAGAATCTGGCTTATGAAGTTTGCCTAGTCTAATTGGATCCACTTTCATTTTTCCTTAAAGAAAGGTAGTGCATGTTTGCTGGGTCAGCTCTTCAGCAGGTGTAAACTGGCATAGCTCCCCTGGTTTACCTGGCCCTCAATCTTTAATCTGATTCCAACTACACAACCATCAACTGCCCAGATGACTCTTGCATTTCAAACCTCCAACTGTATATATATATTGTTCTGTGCAAGTCAATCTTTACACATAAAGAGGTGAAAATTGCGCACACGGTAGCTGAAAATTCAGTTCTGGCCATTAGCAGCCTCCTTGGCGAGATGCCCGTACAAGGCTTAGTAGATTTGACAACTCTCCATCACCAGGCTAGTTTATGCCAAGTTGTCAACAAGAAAGAGCACCGGGGAACAGTGCCTCCTCCAAAGATCCGCTTTCTGATTAAGAAAAGCCCTCGGTGCTCAGTGCTATAATTCCTAATGCGTTACACTAAGCAAAATGCCCCCAAGTGGAACAGTATGCGCCGTATATCTTGCATATACACAGAGCCTGATTCTCAGTTACGCCTCTCCTGAATTTGGGGCAAGCTGGGAGGTCGGGGATGGGGGGGAAGTGTCATTTAGTCAGCTTTACACTACTTGTATTCTGGGGCTGTGCAGAGATCTGCTCAGCCCCTGGGGTAAATTAGAGCAACCTCAGGAATGCTCTAACCCACATTCAGCTTCCAGCGGCTCCTGGTGGGGCCGTGGGAAGCAGAGAAAACTGTGGAGCTGTACACTCTGACCACACCACTTAAGGGAGGCGGTGAGAGCCGAGATGCCCGTATGCCAGTTCTACATCAGCTGGAAAAGCCCCATGCACAGAGTATATTCTAGAGGGCCTTTTTCACCTACTTTGAGCCCCTTTACCCTGCTGGTGCAGCACAAAGGGCCCCCTGTGTGAACCAAGAAGCAAATGTTTCCCTGGTGTCATAGTCGAGCCTCCTTGAAGACACATGCCTGACACATTAAATTCAGTTTATCCCATCCCCCGTACCTCATCAGCTGTCTCTTTCTTAACAGGCTGTGTCTGTGCGAAAAAGAAGCGCCGTTTAAAAACCTTTACCTCCAGCTTAAAAGCGGCATCAAACCATTCAGCGACATCAAACGAGTCTATTGGTCTTTCAATCCAACTTCGACGTTTCTGGTTACGTTGAACATCTGAGCTCATGAGATATTTGACATTTGGCTAAGTCTACCACACAATAACCCCCTGGTACGATGAAAGAAGTCTATTTACAATGGCTTTGAGCCTGTAAATGTCACTCAGGCCAGTCAGAGGAGTAACAACATACACCTGGCAACTGCCATAGCATTCTGCTAACAGGGGGATATAAAGGTTATGTTCTAGTTACTGTTTGAAGGTGCTGCTGTGGTACGTATGTGACTTATTACCGGGTATACTAAATAGCTCCCAGGGCAAGCTGATGGGGAGGAAGAGACTAGAAAGAGCTGACGCACCAGTATTTGAAAAGAAGTGCTGCCGAATAGCTTGGGCCCAGTATCTAGGTAGTATTGCCCCATAACACAGGAACCCAGGAACTGAAACAAACCAGCATAGTGAACTGCACAGCAGATGAGTGAATGGTAAAAATCAAATGCCATAAGGAGGGGAAAATAAAGTGGATCTTTAAAGTTCTTTCCATTTCAACAATCTATCGTTAGACATTGATGGTAGCAAAGGTAAAGGTTTTGTTTTCATTGTAGTTCCACGCTGAACACTGACTGTAAGAACGGCATAATGGGGTTTCAATGTATTGCATCTGAGTGATTGCCAGATCAAATGTGTTTGGTTTCCTAACGGAAAGAATTCCCCTTCCCCCCCCCCCAAAAAAAAAAAAAACCCAGCCCTTGCAAACGCAATTTGGGCTCCAAATGCCAGATTTTCAGGAGAGCTCAGGAACTGTTTAGGCCCCTAAATAAGTGGCTAGATCTTTAGCCCATCATATCAAATCTGGCTCTAGGATTCCTTCCATCTCTCTTATCGGCACCATTCATAAAGCTTCCACATGCCAAATTATGTTCTCAATAAGAACAGAGCAACACTACTGCCTTTGCTGGGTTTGCATAGGAGTAACTGGCTGGAATTTAGCAAGTGATTCAGTTGAGGATGCCCGAGGAGGAACAGAATCCAACTTTGCTGCCTTTCTTTTGGCTCTGAAAGGCTAACGCAGCAAAAACTGAACAATGTCACTGAAGTCAGCAGATCTGTCTCCAAATCAACCCAGAAAGCAGGTCTGCTGAGTTTAATGGTGCCACATAGTCACTGTAGCATAGCGAAGACTCACTGGTGCGGCGCCTCCTGCTGGTTATCTGGGGAATTAGCTCTTGTCCAGCCCGGAGCACCCTTGGCAGTCCGGTGCCTCGCCTGCCTTAGGGTCCCCGCGTCCCTCCCAGACCCCGGTGCTCCTTTTCCTCTGGGTTCTGCCCCCAGCAGTAACCCACAGTGTGGGTCTCCCATCCCAGGGGAGCCCCCAACCCTCTCACCCACCTTGCCTCAGTGGCTACTGCCAGTCATCATCTAGCCCCCGCTCATTGGGGCAAACTGCAGTCTAGCCTATTGGCTCCCCGGGGCAGCCCTTTCCCAGGGCTGTTTTAACCCCTTCAGGGCCAGAGCGGGGTGACTGCCCCGCTACAGTCACTTGCTAAATATGTGGTTGTTCTTCTTGACAATGTCTCTGTCACCGGACTCTGGGAAATAATCACTTGAATCTGAAATGAGTTGGTCACCTTCTGATCGAGACTGTATGCCAGAATCCAGTCCTCCTGCTTGGGGTGGAACAACAGGCTCTGGATGTAAAAGTTCAGCCGGTACTTTTGATACGTGGCCCCTTCGTCAGAGCTAATCAATATGCTGCTCTCAATCTCCGGGTCGCCCAGGAGCATTATCTAAAAGGACAATTGAGAGAGAGGGAGAAGGAAACAGAACAGGGTTAATGGGAAAGTCAGAATCCATGTCACCTGAAACATATTTCTATAAGAATGAACTGTCAGCACTGCCTTAAATAAGATGAAATCAGTAACTGCTCAGCATTTCAATATCAGCCTTAGCCTGCAAACAGCTCATCAAGATTCCCTAGGGTTTTTGTTAAAAAAAAAAATGGAAAATTTTGACCAAAATGAACAGTTTTGTTTTGATCCAAAAGCCAATGTTGGTTGAATTTTTTTTCCCCAATGAAAATGTTTTGACCAGCTGTAGTTAATGTCACATATATGGCATATACAGAATATCTAACGCTGAGATGGGCTATAAAAGATTCACTGGCACTCACTGGAGATGATCTGTATAGCTTACTTATAACTTCATCACCTAGGACGACTCTGGTCATTTCAAACTCCAGCTGACAAGACCATTATACCACATCACACTATATTTCACACACACACACACACACACACACACACACACACACACACACACACCCCAGGTATATAGAGAAAACAGAATAAATCACAGAACCATGGGACATATATAGTCTATAACAGTCTTGAAGTTTATCGTGGACTACTGACTCCCTCACCTGCTCTTTGCCCACTAATCCATCTCTAGCAGGACTACTTCCAATATCCCAAACCTCTGAGTCGCTTCAAACAGCCACCAGGTTTATTTGTTTCCAACTTGCCAGAGAAGTGTCCCCCACTTTCTCCCCAAATGTCAAATTCTCTCTTCAAATGTACAGTCTCAAGATCCAAGATGGGCAGCATTTGGATTTAAGGTCCCATATCTTGCTACCTTGCTGAGCTAGAAGTGGAAGTTTTATGCCATTGGAAAGGGGAGATTTCCCAGCCTGGCTGTCCGTGTCAGCCGTGCGGTCGGAATTTAGGCACCAGTTTGTGCGTGCGTCATACTTACCATCCATACTACAGTGATTGGTCACATAACATTTAACGGAACCATTTTTCCCCAGTGCAGGAAAATGAAATTGTTCAATTTTTGCAAGTAGGGGGATAATTCATGCCTCTGATTTTAATTAGAAAGTAAGACCAGTATCATAAAATGTCTTTCTTTTATATTATCTTTTACCATTCCCTATGTCAAAGTTACCAAGAAAACTCATTGGAAAACCGTAACTCAGCTTGCCATCTTATTAACATCTTGAGAAAAACAAATCACATTACAGCAAATGTCAATACAATGAAATAAAACAAACAGTGGGGACTTAAACTACAGATATGCTAAACACAGCAGGTTATTGATACAGTAGCTGATTCAAACGAACACTACTTGCTTTTCCATTGGAAATAAAATTTAGGATCCACCTCTTAGCTGCAGATCTGAGATTCAATACAACTTTGTTCTGTATAAAAACAACAAGGAGTCCTGTGGCACCTTAAAGACTAACCAATTTATTTGGGCATAAGCTTTTGTGGGTAAAAACCCCACTTCTTCAGATGCATGGAGTGAAAATTACAGATGCAGGCATTATATAGTGACCATATATATATATATAGTGGTCACTATATAATGCCTGCATCTGTAATTTTCACTCCATGCATCTGAAGAAGTGAGGTTTTTTCACCACAAAAGCTTATGCCCAAATAAATCTGTTAGTCTTTAAGGTGCCACCGGACTCCTTGTTGTTTTTGTGGATACAGACTAACACGGCTACCTCCTGATACTTGTTCTGTATAGTGTCTCCATATAAACATTGCTCTAGAAAGCTTTCCCAAGTTAAACAATACAAGACTATTTAGGGGCACAGACGAACACCTAACCTGCTACCATTTAATCATACAAGTTCCATTAGAAAGAATGACAAGAATCCGCATTAGGCCCCAATCAAGCATAGCACTTGAGCAGGCCTTTAATTTTAAACACGCAATAAATCCCACCTGAAACATGAAGTGAAACTGACTCGAACTCAGAAGTGTAATTGCATAGCGTGCCTTTCCCTGGCACAGAGCTCAGTGAGATGCAGAAAGGGGGCCATCGGGAAAAATGATTAGAATTAAACTATTTTTTTAAATTCATTCTGATTTAATTAACCAATTCTGATTAACAGAGGAAAGGACTTTTCTGTGGAAGGGTGATGGTTGTTTTTAAATAAGTATATGATTTTTAATCTGAAAGTTTCCATTTTAAAGGCAATTTTTAAAACTATCCATCATCAACCAGCTTGAAGGGAAAACAAGTTCTCTGCAGAAAAGTCCCTTACCAAGCTCAGAAATCCACTATCCTGAGATGCTGTTGACCGTTCATGGCACGTCTCTTTTGGTATCCACAGAAGAATATTCTACTTGCACAACATCATAAAGCAATCTTTACCTACTGGCACTTTGCTGGCAACAGAAGGGTACTTAGTACAGCAATCCTCTTGCCACCATGGACAGCTGGCTAACAGAAGACATCAGTAAATTGGTAATGGAAGCTCAAGAACGTGAGGCCACCAACCAGGAAAAGGAACAAGTCAGACTCTTAATCTTGGATTTTTCCCCTTTCTAATCAAATTAAAACATATGCCTCATTTCCTCTGGACAAGAAAGGCTTTGTGTTTATTTCCCATTTTAAAAAAAGCTTTCGCTATCACGTATAGCTTCAGCTGGGAAGTTCTGTGCTCCCAGCTATACCTATTTGCATTCAAAGGGTATTGCATGTGTAAGAAAGACATTTGTAGTGTGCATTAGTAACATTTGCTTGCATCTGCAGAATGGTAAGAGAGCAAGATACTCCAGGTGGACCTTACATTTAAAGGCAGGATACTTGGGGAATAAAGAGATTTTCCACAATGATGTCACTAAAGGTTACCAAGCTAAGAAAGCCATATATTAAAACAACCCCTGATACTTGACACCATATATTAAAAGTTTACTAGCAAAGTCTTGTCCTGAGCTCTCTAGATAGAAAGTTCAGGGCAGCTAGATATTGTCTGAATCAGATTTTTCAACATGGTAGACATGCAGCAGGATGCACAGGGGTCCTGATCCTGTTACTTATGTGTGCGGTCACAGTGATGTCAATGGGGCTATTCACGGGGGCCAGGGCTGCAGAACGGTATAATTTTGCATTTGATTTGCATATGCCTTTGCCATGACTGCACATATAGCAACATTATCATAATGGCATAACCAGAATAGCCAAAGCCACAATGGAGATATTAAGACGGGCTTTGCCGTAGCATAAACCCCAAAGTTCTAGGGAGATCAGTGGGACTCTTTCTTCTGATATCAATGGACTTTGGATCAGGAAAACAGAATGTGGGAGGAACAAGGAAAAGAATTCTGTGCATTCACCCTCGGCTCAAGTCCTAGTTCCACTCTTTCCGTTCCCGACAGTTCGTAGGTCGCACCTGAACACTGGGAACATACTGAAGGATTATTTGTGGCCAGTGTATTCCTTGCATCCCCTTTTCCCTACCCCATTGTGGAGTGTCTCAGGAGTGGTAACTCTACCCCTGGCTCACTGTGCTGGCTTGAGCAAGCTCCTTCATCTCCCTGCCACATCGAAGATAATAAAAATGAGACCATTGTCACTCATTGGCAGGTGACAAGATCGCATTCCTTCCTTCCTTCCTTCCTTCCTCATGAAAACACCAGTGTTTGAGATTTTGTCTGGAGACAAATCAAATGCTGTCTCAAAACATGCACAATCTCAAACGCTCCTGCGTTTTCATGCAAACCACGTCATCTTAGAAAAAGGAAAATGTCTGGAGTGCAAAATGGCCCAGCACAAAATTACAAACCATGTCTCCCTAAGCACAGATGCTCTATAGTCATCAGGGGGGTTTAAACCTTGGACCTTCAATACAAAACACATAGCCTCCTACCACTTAAGCTGAAGGAGACATGTTCAGTATGGGTAAGTACGGTCACTGGGACAAGTACTAGAGGAGACAAGATCATATCCACTACCCCACTGGGTCACACACCAAAAGCCCTCCTTATCCAATGCTTCAACAATCCAATGCCCACTGATGTCAAAGACTCTTATCTTCAGTTTGTTTGGATGAGATCCCAAATCGCCACTGTCTCCACATTCACGTCCCATCTGAAGTCTCACTTCCTCCCACGAGAAGTGAACTATACACGTAAACCATCCAAAGACTCTTCTCCTCTTCTGGGCTTCCCAGTGCACCCTGCCTACCCAGAGCCTCCTCCACTCCAAGCTCTTTGGGTCAGAGACCATCTTCAATTGTACAGCCTCAAGCACATTGCCAGCACTTAATAGTCAGCAGCGGAGCAAAGACGGTTTGCTTACATTGAAGGAGGTACAAACCAATGCTCTGAGCACCCCGTGTCTTGCAACAGGGGCCGTTGTGTCAAATAACAAATCCGCCCAAGTGTGGAAACTTAACCGGCAACCTTAGTGAAAAAGAGGAGGAAAATAAGGGCTGCAAGAGAGACTGCTGAGAGCTGGCCTTGCTAAGGGCCGTTTTCTTCCCTCCTTCACCCTCCTGCTCCTGCAAAAGACGAGATCATCCTTTCTATCAAAAAGGGGTGGGGATCGCACAGAAGTATCAATATTACTACCCAGGGTATCGTCATTATAATCCATCATTCCGCGCAACACTGGCTGCAAACAAAGCAGCTCGGAAGAAATAGGAAGTGTGAAAACGGTAGGAAATAAAAGGCCGTTCTGTGTTTTTGCAGCTGGGACCAGTTCAGTTTGGTGGGGCTTTATCTGGGGACGGGGGGCTGATAAGGAGGAAACAGCCAGTGGGTGATTTGGGGTTTATTTTATTACTATTTTTCCACTGGAAAAAAACCCCACCAAATAAAAACACTTTTGTTAGCGGGAAATCGCAGCACATTTGTCAAAGGGCAAAACTGCCACTTCTCATTATGGGGCCCTGACAAAGGATCCGCCCCACTAGCGATTTAGATTAATCGCTTTTCATTAAGAGCCAATAAACAAACTCCAGCCAGAAACGAGCGCTTCTGCCAGTTCCTGGGGTTGCCATTTATAATTGCTAGAAGGAACCGCCGAGGAGCACCAGCGAGTTGTCAAATGTAATTTATAGGTTTTTAAGATCTAATCATTTTCTATAATACTAGATTAAATGGCAGCCTTTATTAAAGAGGAAATTACATTTCACCTTGCTGCATTCTGGAGTATATATTTGTGTGCCTTCTGTGGTTTGGAAATGGGACTGGACGGGGGGAGTTGATTACTGCGAAGGGGAAGTCCTTGAAAACGTACTTGAGCCGAGGACGGCGACGACACGGCATTCCTCCCGACGCTGCAGCTCCAACGCTCATCTACGCCTGAACGGCGAAGACCTGGTCTAAACAGAAACCTGAATGAAGCTTGGGGCTGCAGCAGGAAGGCAGGTACAATAAGCACAGAGGTTACCGGTATGGAGGGTGTCCTCTCTTGTGAACCCCATTAGCTGCATGATCCTATATGGGTGAAATTCAAGAGTCCCATTCAGGGGTTAAGCTAGGCTTCAGATACTGTACAAGGTCCTGTGCTGGCCCTGGGCCCAGTGTGAATTTCACCCACGTAACACTCCAACAGATCTGGAAGACAGTCAAGTCCTAACTGCCTGGTTCATTTTGGATGGCAGTGCTTGTTTACAAGCCTGGAGAGCTCGTGAATAAAGCCAGCCAAAACTGGAGCTGTGGGTGGGTGTGATTATTCTGTTCAGAGCATCTCTGCATAAACACCGGATGAGAAAGGCTGGGGCTTTCAGAGCAGGAACCAGAGAATGGGGAGTCTCATCCGGGCCCACGGGATCCCTTCCAAGGGCAATGTTGGGCTCATGCCCCTGGGCTGAGATTTTCAGAGCCCATCAGGAGAGTTAACCGCACAACTTCTACAGAAGTTAATGGGAGTCGTAGGGCTAAATCCTCAGGTCGGCAACAAAAACCGAACCCAGGGGCTATATTGTTGAAAGTAACCGCTGGCTTGGGTGGGAAGCACGGAGGCACTCCACACCTGGCCTGGAGGATGGAGCAGGGCCAAATGCCTCCATGGGCAATGGGGGAAGCTACAGCTGCTTCACCTTTTAAAAGGGCGAGCCTGGGAATCTCCCTCCTGAGCCAGCGTGGGCTTGGAAGTGGGAAGCAGACACATCATGTCACCAGGGCCACTGAAATATATTGAGTGCCACTGATGATGCTAATGTAACAATACCCCTAGGCGGGACTGGAACCTACAGAGCTGAGGGTCTGAAAGCACAAGCCCCTAACACTTGAGCTAAAAGCCTAGCTGCAGTGGGAGACTCTTAAACTTCTTTACAAGCGCTACCCACTAGAGGGGGACAAAGTGTCACCCGGCATTAGTGTGGCTTTCACTAATACTCCACTACACCTAGCATTCGGAGTCCCCTTTGGCTGCCATCACCTTCCATGGTGCAGGATGGAACCCTCAGCGCATGGAAGTGCCAAACTGTGGCTCCCTTTCACCTGCCCTGCACATCAATCCAGCTCCGTATCTCTCTTAAACTGTATTATCTGTGTCACTAATCGCACAGCAGAGCATTCGAACTGAAAGCTTTATCCTCCCTTCCTCACCTGGCTCTCCTTCCCCAACAGAAGGCAATGAGTCTGCTTTGCACCCAGTGGAATCTTTGCTTAAAATGGCTTTTGTCTGAAATTGAAACAACCTGCCATAAAAGGCATTTTTATTAATATCAGGTTTCGTGAAGCCCTTTTATTTTATTTCCCATCCAAACATACATTTTGATTGTAAATTATAAGACCGCATCTCTTTAAATGGGCATCGAGAAGTTTTACAGGTGCAATATCTCCAGCAATAGCACCACATTAGCAGGAAGCATCCTAGTAAATGAATAAAGAAGCCACGCTCAAAATGCATGCCTTTTGTTCCCAGAAATAAATACATGGCGCTAAACTCTTATTTACAGCCTTCTGATTTTCCTGATCACTTGTAATATGCTTTTCATGAACTGTGTCTATTTCAGAATCTCCAGCCTCACTTTTATTTCCCAACATAAAGAACATAAAGTGTTGTTGGGGAAAAAAAAAAAAAAAAAAAAACTCAACAAACCTTCCAAACCTGCTGAGCTAAAGAAGGGATAATGGCATAATGTCAGTAACGTCATCATTAGCAGTACATTGCACTGGTTTGAGATTAAAAACGAGGTTTGTCTTGAGAAATGACTGTAAAAATGGCACCCTGTTTATTGCCTCTGATATTTCCATATCAGATATGCTCATCTTACTAGTGAAAAGATGATTTTCTACCTGCTAGACCTTCAGGCTCAAAGTCAAGCCTGGCTCTTTCTGGAGTTGCTGGAATTTTTCATGCAGATAGTTTTCCTGCTGGAAAAAAAAAACGGTTTTATCTAAGGTGAAAATGGGGAAATGTCCATTCCAATTGAAAGTTTTGTTTAATTTTGGCTTAAAATGCAGTTTTGTTTCAGCTTCTCAGTTTAAAAAAAAACAAGATCAAATGATGTTCGCGGGGCTTTTCCTGACTACCTGGACAGTGCATCTGAGGCCTTGGCTACACTGGCAATTCACAGCGCTGCACTCGCTGCGCTCAGGGGTGTGAAAAAACACCCCCCCGAGCGCAGTGAGTGCAGCGCTGTAAAGCACCAGTGTAATCAGCGCCTGCAGCGCTGCACGCTCACTCGCAGCGCTGCAAGCTATTCCCCTCGGAGAGGTGGAGTACTTGCAGCGCTGCGAGAGAGCTCTCACAGTGCTGGCGGCGCGACTACACTCGCGCTTCACAGCGCTGCCGAGGCTGCAAGGTCGATTTCAGCGCTAATCCTCTCGTCGGGGAGGAGTACAGAAATCAATTTTAAGAGCCCTTTAAGTCGACAAAAATGGCTTCGTGTGGACGGGTGCAGGGTTAAATCGATCTAACGCTGCTAAATTCAACCTAAACTCGTAGTGTAGACCAGGGCTTAGTGTCAACACGTTAATTCAAACCAAAGATTAGTTTCATTGCAACATTAAAGATAATTTACGTTTATAGAAACCAAAACAAACCAGAATGAAACAACGTTTTAAGTCAAAGCAATACAAAAAATGTTGTTTTTCTTTCAAAATGTTGATTCAAACCAAAATTTTTAAGTTCTCATCACTTCAAAACCTCTGACAGGAAAATCAATATTTTTCAACCAAAACATTTCAAATGACGATTATTCTATTGAAAATGTGGGTTTTCCAACCAGTTCTTCCCTTCCTTTTCCTCCATCATCATCCATTCAGTTATACCGTAGCAACCTTACTGTCTTTGGATCATGTGATACCTCTGCAGCCCTACTGCCTTCAATAGGGTTTGCACAGATGTAACACATTGCAGCTAAGGTCGTATCAGTCCAAAATTTTTGAATCAGTTCTACTTAAAAACCAATTTAGTTAAAACAGGTCTGTAAATTTACCCACACAAGCTACATCAATAGAAACCAGCTTTTTAAATTGATCTGAGAAAATCCGCACAGGCTTTTTGCACCATGTAAAAGCACACCTTCACTCAAGCTGGTGCAACTTCCGTGTTGAGACCAGCCCTTAGTTAAAACATCTACTGAAGATATCCAAGAAGAAATAGATTCCTGCAGGAGTAATGGGAGAATAAAGGAGCAAAAGCTCACTTTCATCCCTAAAATCAGCAGATCTGATGCTGAATACACACAGTAAGAAAGCACCGTAGTGACAAGATCACTTTCCAAAGAAGACCCGCATGGTGCTTGTGAAAAAGGCTGCATTGCACCAAAGTGCTGTTTATCCCAGGTCAGGTAAAGGGCCAGTAAACCTTCTCTTGTACCCCTGGCAGTGTATCCCAATCCGGACTAGGAAAGGGTGAGAAGGTATTTTGGAAAATTCTGTTTCTATGTCCATTCAGTCTTTGCCTCTTCTCTGAGGATAACAACCATAGCGATGTGTTCTGTGATGTGGACCCCTGTCTTCTGGGAAGTATACTGAGGCTCTCAAACCGATTTGACATAGGCCGTCAAATAGGACAGCCTTCAGCTAGTAACAGCTACTAACCTGGGCTGGATTCCAAGCAGCAATCTAGAGGTAATAAGAGTGGGGATTTTGCAAGTCAGAAGGGTAAACACCAGGGAGGGAGAAGAGCTAAAGCTAAAGGACTATGTTGGCACCGGAACAAATAAATATAAATTGGTTGTGAATAAATTTAGGCTGGAAATTAGGAGGTTTCTAACCATCGGAGGAATGAGGTTCCGGAGCAGCCTCCCAGCAGGAATAGTGGAGGCAAACAACCTAAATCGTTGGAAGACAGAGCCGGATACATTTATGGATGGGATTATATGATGAGGTGGCCTTCAATAGCTTGGCACTAAACTCAGCGATCCAGGAAGTCTTTTCCAGTCCTATGTTCCTAGATGAAGCATTATTGAAATTTGTGATGCTATTTTCTTTAGCATGAGACAGCCCCAGCCCAATTTCTCGGGCACAATATCCTCCTTAAAGTTGAGACAGGGATTTCCCCCAACAACTTGTGGACATCAATCTCCTGGTACAGATCTCCTGAGGTTTCCTGAGAGCTAATGATTCTGGACCTACGCTAGTCTAGCTTCTTGTAACTTCACTTCTTATGGCTTGAAAATTACCATTAATAACAGATTTAATTAATGAGAATAGCATCAGATCACTAGCTCTGAGAACTAGAACACTGTAACCTGAAAGGATGAAGTGCACTGCACTCACTTTATAAGGTTTTATGGAGCATGTGTTATAAAAGTACCTCAACCGTAAGGCTTTTATACCTTGGCACTCACTTCGATACAATCCCATAAAATCCAAGCAATCTTTAAGTGTTAAAGGTGACTTTCACCACTGTATTTATTACTGAATAATGAAAAATGGGACAGACACACGTACAAATTGAGCAATGAAACACTGTGTAACCAGTTTCCGATGCTTCAGCGAGGGGCCACGCTATACGAACCATGAAGAAACAACCAAACAAGCCTCTCAAAACCCATTTGGGACTCCAGACGAACCTCTCACCAGAACCTCCTTTCCATGCAGACTTTTTGTTTTAATTACACACCAGCATATAAACCAGCAAACTCTGCAGGATCACAAAGCTCTGGGGCTCAGTGCCCTACCCGAAGTGTATCTGCCCCAACGGGTCTCACACCACAGCCTAAGCTTGAAGCCCTTCACAATCGGGGGCTTCAATAAGGGGCTTCAGGCAGAGTGCACGGCTCTCCTCCTATGCTAACGGCAAAAGGGAGCCGTACACACACCCACTCTCCTTTCCTAGGCTTGGGTAAGCAGTTCTATCCGGGGGGGAGTGGTGAGAGCAACCCCTGCTGTTCACACTCCTGGGGTAACTGCCTATTATCCGGTCTCCACATCTTCCCTGTGGCAATTAAGGTGCTTCAACATATGAGAGAGGGGAACACTGGCCCAGTGCGATAGCCGTTGTGTGTCCGCCCCAGACCTCCCTGGTAAATGGGCCTGCCTACCCTATAGGCACACCCCTGGTGCCAACCATGGCTCTGCAGAGACCTATCTCGGTTTCCCCTTCTCTCCCGGCACCCACACAAGCTTTCTCCAGGTTAATGCCACTTCATGCCCAGGGCTGGCTGAATAACAAACAGTTCAAAACAATCCTCAAAAGTCCCAAAGTAAATTCTGTCACCAAAGCATCCAAGTTCATACTCAGCTCTGGCACCCTCAGCAGGCCTGGAGCACTGCTGTCCAGTCCACTCTTCGCCCACCAGGCGCTCAGCCTCCTTCAGCTCTCTTGCTCTCGCTCTTGATACAAACAAATCCCTTCTGCTGCTCTCCTGGCCCTGCCCCGGTTACTCAGGGACTCCTGCTCTCTGCAGCCTCTGCCACTGCTCCCACTACCAGCACCCTTACCTCCCTGAGTTGAGAGAGGTCAGTGAGTAGCCTTCCTTCCCCAGCGGCTGTCTCCCCCTTTATAAGGCCCAGGTGCCTTCCCTTAAGCCCAAGTGGGCACCGGATAATCAATCACAAAAGCACCAGACTCCGCTCCCTCTTAAAGGGGCCAGTCACCCTAGGACACCTCCCTTTGTCCTATGGCCATAAACCTCTTATAAGGCCCAACCACTGGATAGGGACAAAGACCCATGTTCTCCTAGCATGTGTTACCCAGAGTTGGGTCGCATCTGAGATCATGGCAGCTCAATTTTCATTTGTTTTGTGCAGATATTCAATAGGATGGAGCAGTGGGCAGAGCCTTTTGGGATTCCAGGGGTGAAAGGTTTGCTGGCAAAAGAGCCATCGCCCATCACTCTTCTGTGGGAATGGTTTCAGGAGAAGGAGTGATACCATCTCAATGCTTTCCCCCCTAATCCTGTTACTTGTCTGAGGAGAACTCATTCAAGGCTAGTCAAACAAAGATGGCTGCCTTCCCATTATCCATGGCTAGGAGTCCATCCAACAGCACAACCATTGTTCCCATTCACATGTTGAATTAAGCCTTGCAATACCCCTGTAAAGTAGGTCACCATGGTGATCTCCATTTTCTTTCTGGTTATTTGTTTAGATGTGTACAGAAGCAATAGGGTTGTCTGAGGCGCCTGGCGCCCGTACCATAAATTAAAAAAAGAATCAAAATGAAGCAGCCCACACAACACAAACCTCACACACCCAGCAGATCGAACGCCTGGCAAAACCCCATTAAACCCAACCCTCTGCAGCAGCGCAGGCACACAGATGCACCGTGTGGCATGCCCTGAAGATCAGCAAATCAAAGCTAGTTTGGACCAAGTGAGAAAGCTGGCCCCTCATGGAAGGCATGATACCTCCTTTATGCAGATGGGGAAACTGAGGCATTACAATTCAGTGGTTTATGTGAGATCAGAGGCAGGAATAGACCCAAGGGATTCCAGGTCCCTCTTCCAACCTTTCCATGAAGCTAAATTCCACACTAGATCTGAATTGTACAATATAAACAATTGGAGAAAGGAGTCAAACTAGACATGTTGCAAACCAGAAACCTTTGGTATTGTTTTATTGTTAAGCAGGTCAGAACGACATGTCTCCCTGCTTTATCTTGTCTTCTTGGTACTGGACACGTGTACTTTTCCTGTTTAATTACAAGGCACAGCAAGCATTTGCTTGTTAAATTTCAGGTGCCGGTGGGGATGGAAGTCATCCAAGAAGCATGTATCTGACCTGGCAAAGAGTGACTTATTGGCGCCGGGCATGTGATTGGTTGTAAAACCTTTTTACTGCTAGCCACATAACAGATCCTACCCAACATGAATTGCTCTCATTTGATATTAATTAAAATTCCTTTCTATGATGTTCTATGAACACATGGGGAAAATTCCTATTTGTCACTATTCATTTTCAGGTGGAGGGATGAAAATGAATAGTGACAAATAGGAATTTTCTCCATGTGTTCATAGAACATCATAGAAAGGAACTTTCATGCTACAACTTGATCTTTCTTCTCTTTTTTCCCCGACCATTAGTGGTCATTCTGTTCTGGGGTGCTTAGAAATGGGGATCCTTCTTCTCCACAGACAAAGTCCCTTTTCACAATCCAGAAAGGCTGTACATGGTGACTGGTTGTATTAGGCAGGTCCTCTCTAGAAACTGGTGCACTGGTTGCTGGGGATGACGGCCTGTTGCTTAATGCAGGGGTAGGCAACCTATGGCACTCGTGCCGAAGGCGGCATATGAGCTGATTTCAGTGGCACTCACACTGCCCGGGTCCTGGCCACCGGTCTGGGGGACTCTGCATTTTAAATGAAGCTTCTTTAACATATTAAAAAGCTTATTTACTTTATATACAACAATAGTTTTGTTCTATATTATAGAGTTATAGAGAGAGACCTTCTAAAAAACATTAAAATGTATGACCGGCACGTGAAACCTTAAATTAGAGTGAATAAATGAAGACTCGGCACACCACTTCCGAAAGGTTGCCGACCCCTGCTGTAGTGTATCTCAACAGCCCCTTCCATGACTGTGCTGAGGCCCGGTCAGGATATAGAGGGAGACCCTGTGGATGACATTATGCAGCACAGGTTATGTTTGGATGTGGGAGCTAGAGAGCCAGCGAGAATCACAGGGTCTGTTTGTGTCCAGCAGCCTCACTAAAGAATCCCTGAGTCCAGTTTCTTCTCCACTATAGCATGACCCAAAAGTTCAGAAATCCCTTCTGAGTGCAGAGTGAGAGACTGACTGGAAAGTGCAGATGTCAGAACTCAAAGATGTTCAGAGATTCCATTTAAATGAGCAATCTAACATCCCTAGCCCTCTACTGTGTATGAAACTGGGTTGGAATTTCATGACATTAGCATCAGCCTCCAAATACCACACATACAGTCTAGATTCTGCTATTTCAGCACTTCTGGTCTTTGCTGAACTAGGAAGAGCAGAGAAAATGAAAATCAATTCATCCAAAAGAAAAGAAAGAAAAGATTTAGTTCAAGTTTTGGGCAGACTTTGATGCTTGTTGTCTCCAAGCCGGGCCAGCTCTTGCATACAAATTAGCATGTGCACACCCTCATTCCTGCTCAGAGACCCCTTCTAATCAATGGGAAGCAGCCGTTAAGTCAGACGGGGAGAGCTGAAAATCTAGAAAGACCAACGCTAGACCGTTCTTTTTACTTTTCCGTTTAGCATCAAATCATTTAGCGCTGAACTAGTGATACAGTAAAACCACTGCAGGAAGCGCTGTATAAAGACATACATTTACATTTTCCAAAAGTGGTTTCCAGGTGACACGTCTCCCCTGGTCCCAGCTCAGAGGATGAGCTTTTTCAAAAGCACTGTCATCCAGCTTATTCTTTTAGTTGCGAGATGTTTTGTGTCATTGAATGTGTCTCCTCTGAAAGCCCTGTGGATGACAGGTTTCCCCTGATCTCAGCAGTGAGATGCCCAGGAATGGCTAACCTCACGGAATGGGCTTGCGCTTTAGCAAGTGAGTGATACTTAAACAACCACGTGTGATTACGTGTAACTGGGCACTAGCCAGAAGAAGAGGTTTGTAATGTTTCTCATCAATGTTTTGCCTTGATCTGTAGACTGGTGCTTTGCGCAAGCTAGATCAGCGGGGTTCTTTTTTCACTCTCTGTGCTTTTACATGCAGAAGCCTTAATTGCTGTAAAATCCCAAATATGGTTTTGCATAATGCAGAATCACCAGCCTTCTATAACAGTAGCATTGTTTCCATGCTGTGGGTATAAGGGAATAGGTAGCATTTGTAGTTATAACATGTATATTATTTGAATCAATGCACATTTGTACTATTCTCCATAGAACACGAGAGCAATTATCATTGTTGCAGTAACTTACCAAGGTAAGCAGAGAAGATTGTAGAAAATAGTGCTATGGGGTAAGCAAAGCCTACGTGCACTAAAATTCATGGATGGGAAGGTACATTGAAAACACCATTTATATAACAAAACTTCTGTGGTTATAGATCTGGATCTTGCAAACACTTACGCATGTGAATAACTTTACTCATGCTAGTTGCTCCATTAAAGTCAAAGCTATTTGTGTGAATAAAACTACTCCTGGGTGTAAGTGTCTGTAAGATGGGGCTCATATACAGTAGAGTATTTCATTTGAGGATTGCATAATGTTTCACAACCATTACATGGATATATTTTAAGATAATAAAAATTGCATTACGGGTCATCCCAGAGACTATTAAACCTCAATAAATCTGTAAATACCTTCATGCTTTTCACTGTTTATTTCCTTTTTGCATTTTATTCCGTTTGGAGAGGGAACATAAACAGTCGTAAGAGACATCTATGGTCACCGATTATTAGAACCTATCTGTCTTCGGGCACGTCTCCCAATACGGGCAGAGACACACGCTCATTCTGCTCAGGCTAAGAGGCAACAGAGTGGACGCGGCAGGGCAAGCTAGCCTCCCAAGTGCAATCCCACCTGATCCTCTGGGTGCGAACTTGGGTGGATAGCCTGAGCCACACTGCTATAGAACACTGGCCTGAACAGAGCTAGAATGTGTCTGTCTACCCATGCTGGGAAACACCCTCCCAGCTGCTGCATAGACATAGATGCCATATAAGTGTCTAGGGCTATTATCTTAGTGCCTCCCAAGCTTGGATGTTTTTATGCTTGCGCTGTCACCACTGTGCAGTAGTAGGGAAGTGCTATTATCGCCATATCACAGATAAGGAACTGAGGCACGGAGTGGCTAAGACTCACATTGTCAAAGGTATTTCGGCACCTAACTCCATCTGAAGTCAATGGTAGTTAAGCACCGAAGTATCTTTGCGGATCTGGGCCTACAAGACGTGCCCAAGGTCACGCAGCAAGCCTGTGATGGAGCGGAGGGTCAAACACAGGTCTCCTGCATTCTAGGCTAGTGCCTTAGCCATCTTCCTCTCGAGAATTAACAGGATGCGGTTATGTTTTGGTTGGAAACATTTCTATTAAACTTGTAAAATCTTTTTAACCCAATCTTCGTTTTAAACCAATCTTGACCTGACATTGTCAAAGTCAGTTAGGTGACGCAACATCCTAGTGAGGTAAATATGAAACCCAATTTTTTTTACAGATAGGTAAATCGGAGAGACAGAAAGTAAGTTAAGTGACTTGACCAAGGTCACAGAAAGAGTCAATGACAGCATTGAGAATAGGACATAAGAAACCTAACTTTGAGTCCATTACTGTAATCCCACCACATCTCTACCATATTCCAGTGTACTAACAAATTATATATTGGCTAGAGTCCAAAATCTACTGATTTTGGATGTGAAACCCTGAAAGCCAACCAGATACAATTCTGCCTATATGAATACATCACATGTTTTCTGTTTCTCCAATTCTTGCATTGTTTAATTAATAAGGGACACGTGCACAGAAAGAGAATTTTTGGATTTTGATAATGTTCTCTTTCCTCCATTAGTCACACCATTGTGGTGTCTTTATGTTTATTCTTCAACACTGAAGTAGGGGCTATGTTATAGAGCAACTTGGAAAATTATTTCATAAACATTTTCAAAACAGATTAGATTTCTCTAGACCCACATTCCATTTTTTGTCAAATTTGGGTGATAATTTGTAGTCAAATTTTAATGGACATTGTTTCCCAATTGTTTTGTTTATTGAAAAGTAAATTTTCTTGCTGAAACTGGATTTTTGGTAAAGGAAAAATTTAGAAAGTGATTTAGACAAATTTCATTTTAAAAAGCATGGGAGAAAATTTCACAAACAAAGGAAAACTTAAATAGTGTCCACAATTTTTCACAAGAAGTTTTATTTCTGGCAAAAATACCTTTTTTTAAACCAAAAAACACCTTTTTCATGTGAAAATATTGTCCAGTTCTGCCATTTTGTTATGACATACTCTTAGTTTTCCACATTTTCAGTTTTTACCGATTTTCACCAATAAATTACCAGGTTTTTTTTAATTAAAGGAGTTCGATTTTTACTAATTTACGCCCATTTACCAATCTACTCAATATTTTTTCAGGTACTTATTTTTTTTAAACTCAACACTTTACGCAATTGTTGTGTCCTGAAGCTCTGACATTGAAGCAGTCGCATAGTGTAAAACACAGAACACAAACTTGGCGGAAGTCAGAAAATCAAACAACATTAATATCTCACTATGATTGGCTCACAATGAGACGCTGGCCACCTATTTCTTTGCGTCTGTTTAGTGCGGTGCTGAAGTGAAATGATCAATCCTCCATAGATAAAGATAAGGCAAACATGGGGCGAAAACGCAAACCTATGCCTGAATACCAGCAAGAAAATCAGTGCTTAGAAAATCTGAAGTAAAGTAAAGACAGGAGTGAAGAGATGCATTGTGCTACAAGTACTGCAGCATTGAGATCAGCACTCGCGCTGACAGAATAAAGGAGCATGTCGAAAGCAAATGACACAAGGAGCTTAAAGAAGAAAGTGAGCTTCAGGATAAACAGTCAATATCGGGAGCTTTCACCAGGGCTTTAACCACAGAGATGACACAGTACAACAGTGTCAATGAATTTGTGTATGCTCTCTGTTTCGCCGGACAACCGCTGTTAATTGCAGAGAGGCCTACTCGTGACTTTGTGCGGCAATCCCGTCCAGCAGCAAAACCCCTTCCTAATTCAGACAGTCTCACTCGTAAGTATCTGAAAGTAAATGACGATGCTTTAGTATCTAAACTGACGGAACGAATTGATGGAAATGTGGTGTCTAGTCTGATTTTTGACAAGTCTTCTACTGCTTTGGACTGTCTGCTTCTTTTTCGTTTTTCAATTTTTGATTTCAAAGCGAATAAACCCGCATTGTTTTGTGCTGATGTGACATTCATCCCCTCTGCTGACAGCCCTTTTGTCGACGCAGCAATAACCGACATGTTTGAGATGTACCAACTCGCTTGGGAAGATGTGGCCACAACTAACACAGATTCCGCTTCCTACTTGGCTAAGTTTGCACGGGAGATTAAACTCAATCAGAAACTGGAGCTGCTACGTATTGCCTGTCCTGCTCATCTGATTAACATTGCACTGTCAGCAGCGACTGCTACGGAAGAAATGAAAGACGTGAAATCTTGCATCGTTGGATTTGAGGCCGTTTTCAAGCCTGCGAACAAGTTGCAGGCTTTGTCTCACACTGTGCAAAACAAGTGCAGAGCCAACTGCGGATTACCTAGCCCTGTCGTGCCACGTCGGTGGAGGAGCTTGTACTCTGCTGCCAGTCATGTAAATCAGTGGTTCTCAACCAGGGATCCGCAGCCCCCTGGGGGTCTGCAAGCCCTTTCAGGGGGGCCATGGAGCCCTGCAGCTGAAACTCGGAGCCCCCAGCCTCCCCGCAGGGCTGAAGCTGGGAGTCCCAAGCCCTGGCGTCCCCCCACTCCCCGCTGAAGCTGGGAGCAGCGGTGCTGAAGCCCCGACACAGGCAGAAGCCCTGAGCTCATGAGCAGTGTTGAGGGGGAACAAGGGTGTTTCCCCCACAACTGCAGTGCCTTACCCAGAGTGGAGGCAGCTCCACCCCCACCTCCTCCTCTCCCCCAGCCTCCTCAGGCCCCACCCTTTGGCCAGGTCATAGACGAAGGGGAAGCCGGAGCCAGGCAGTGCGGGGCAGCTGCTCCTCTGGCTGGTAATGCCATGGAGTGGGCAGCCCTGGCATTCCCCGTCTGCTGCTGGTGCCCGGGGTTGCAGCTGCTCCTCAGCTCCCAGCCCCCTTTGACAGCTCACGTAGCCGGTCTGAGCTGCCCGGCCAGGGACCCGGCTTTGGGGCCGGCAGAGCCCTCGGGGAGCAGCCACCGGAGGGAGAGCAGCCACCATAGGGAGAGCCCTCCCGGCACACTGCCGCTAGCTACCCCTTTCCCTGCACCTTGAGCTCCCTTCTGCTCGGACACAGCCACTAGCTACCCCCTCCCTGCACCCTGAGCGGTTTTCAGAATCCCCCCTTTCAGTTATATTTTCTGGTTGTCCTCCCCCACAACCCAGACAGGCTGGGTGACCTGTTGAGGTCAGTCAGGGAGTGTAGGTGGTGCTTCCTCTCTGGACCCCGCCAGCCCTTGGCCCCCCAAAATAGAAGTCAAACTATGCCCAAGGGTCCCACCCCTGGCCCAGAGCCCCAAGTCCCCCCTCCCTGCCAGGCCCCGGAGTTTTATAGACTGTGGAGAGGGGATCTCAGAAAGAAAAAGGTTGAGAACCCCCGATGTAAATAATGTGTGGACTGTGCTAATGCATCTCCGGGTTTGTTGGTTCTAAACTCTGAAGAGATTGGTAAATAACCCAAATGACCGCCTGATTCTACGCACCAAGGAAATGTCCATTGTTAAAAACTTGGAGTCACTGTGTGACCCACAGAAAACACTGGAGTTTTCTCCAGCTGCTGCCAACACGTTTGCCTATAGAGACGTTTACTGGACCCTGACACCCAAAATCTCTGCTGAACAGAGCACAAAAGCTGCAGGAGAAACATGTGGTGAGAAAACCCAGCTGTTTCCAAAACTCCTTCTGACCCCGGAACACAAGACAATCAAAAGAGCATTCAAAACTTTCATCACAATGCTCAGCGAGGAATAGGAGACTACTGTGGCCTGTAATCGGAATCTCAAAATGTTTGGTGCCGAAGATTCTTTTTGGAATGTCATCCAGGTATGGCACCCTTCCTCAAGGTGATTTTTTCAGCAGACTACGACTGTTATGCCAGATTGTTTCAACCATTTGCCAGTAAAAATGAAATTTCAGATCCGAAAGGGGGATTTGCTATTTACATGAACACGCTTAACCCTGACAGTTAGAGCCTTGCATGGACATAAATGTATATCCGCGAATGCGGATATCTATGGATAGAAATCTGTATCCATTGAACCACAGGGCTCTCCCGGGAACCACAGCAGCGAAAGGAGCAGAACGTGAGGCTGCCACTCCAGGAGCCTGCGCCCCGTGCCGGCAGCTCCTCCCATGCGGCTGTACCGCCCCCAGCCCTCAGGGCCGCACAGATGGGGGGGCAAGTGGGGCAATTTGCCCCAGGCCCCGGGCCCTGCAGGGGCCCCCATGAGAATATAGCATTCTATAGTATTGCAACTTTTTTTTATGGAAGGGGTCCCCGAAATTGCTTTGCCCCAGGCCCCCTGAATCCTCTGGGCAGCCCTGCCAGCCCTGCCCCGGTTGCTCGTTATAGAAGATATCAGTGTTGAAAATGAGGGGCGTGGCCTCCCATTCCATCTTATCCCTCACCAAGGTTGCAGCACAAAGTTTGTGGTATTGCGTATCTGCTCAGAAGCAGCAGGCTGTGAATCCATAAACACAGGCTCTTGACTTCACTGCAGGCACTCAGGAACTGATGGGCCAGGAGAAGGCTAGCTTGCATCAATGCTCTCGGCTTCTGAATTGGCTACAACCTGGCCCAATTCACACACCACAACCCCAGGGAGGCAACCAGCACTGTTTTACTTGCTGACTCTTCATGTAGTCGTGCTACATGGAGTGGAAAAGAAATAGCTTTGCACTGACAAAAACCCAAGCCAACCATAAGATTGATGCCTTTCTTCATTTTATTTTTCTTTCACGGGGAAATGTGGCAGCCCCCAACTCCTGCTGTTTAACTGGAAATCCTGTTTATTAATTATTTACATTACAGTAATGCCTAATATTCCCCAGTCAAAGATCAGGGCCCTGTTATGGTAGGCCCTGTACACACAAGTAACATGAACAGGAGTACTTGTGGCACCTTAGAGACTAACAAATTTATTTGAGCATAAGCTTTCGTGAGCTACAGCCCGCTTCATCGGATGCAACACGGAGGCTGTAGCCCACGAAAGCTTATGCTCAAATAAATTTGTTAGTCTCTAAGGTGCCACAAGTACTCTTGTGCTTTTTGCTGCTACTCGGAAACAAGTAACATGCCATCCCTAAGTCGGAGAGCTCACAGTCTAAGCAGATAGAACTGATCAATGGGGTAGGGATGGATTAGGAGGAGAAGGTAACGACAGCAATAAAACAAAGAGAGGTCAGCAGAAAAGCAGACATCCTAGCTCACCACTTGCCTACCCGGAGCCGGAGGAGAGTGATCTGGAGGGATGACAGTAGAGAGAGGTCTGAAGGGAGATGGCAGCTTTAAAAATGGTGAGGTGGTGTTTCCCCCTATGCAGAGGTGTAGCGGGGTGGTCACCCCGCTCCAGTCCAGAGGAGTTAAAAACAGCCCTGGAGGGAGTTGTGACTGGAGAAAGCAGTTTTTAGGCTGGGCTGATTGGGGGAAGTGGCTGCAGCTGGGGCCACGCCCCAAACAGACTCAGCTGGCCCGATAAAGGCAGAGAAGCCAGGGGCAGAGAGAGAGTCTCCCTCTGCTTGTTGAGGGAGAAGGGCCTGGCTACTTAGAAGCTAAGAAAGGTACCTAGAGTGGAGCAGGGCTGGGGAAAGGCTAGAGGAGCTGGGGAGCTCCAGCCTGGAGAACTGCAGGCCTTGATAAAGGCCAGAACAGGTACTGGGGCTACAGAGGGGTAGCCAGGGGTAGGCAAAGGCAGTAGGTCCAAACCCAACCTTGCCAGTGATGAGTAGGCTGCTACTGCAGTCTGCCCCAGGGCGTGGGGCTAGATGATGACTGGCAGTACTGAGGTGAGGTGGGGATAGTGGGTGGGGGTTCCCTGAGGAGGGGAGACCCTAAGTCTGAGGGGTTACAGCCAGGGGGCAGCACCCCAGATAACAGGGCGCCGGGTCTGGGAGGGACATGGGGGGCCAAGTGGCAGTTGGATCACCAGCCTACAGAGGGAGCTCCGGGCTGGAAATCGAGCTAATTCCCTGAGAGACCAGCAGGAGGTGCCGCAAGGGTGAGTCTGACGCCCTACAAGAGGGGACGGCCTGGGGGAAAGTACCATGATGTTGGAAGGAGGAGAAGACAGGCACGCAAACGGGACTGGCACTAGAACGGGTCAGGAAATATTTTCCCCCCTGTGAAAAATGGTGACGAAAATGAAAATGTCTTTGTTTTCCTCCATGTGAAAATCTCCATTTTGATGGAAAGCATCTGACCAGCTTTCGCTGGCCTCATTGGAAGAGTGAAGGTGAGGGGAGGGGAGTTAGATAGCTCAGTGGGTTAGCAGATCTGAGAGCCAGGTTAGGCAAAATGGTGAAGGCCTTCTAGGCAAAGACAAGAATGTGGTGGAGGAAGGGGAGCCTCTGGAGGCACATAAAGGGGCCAGGAGGGTCATGGGGTCAGAGTCCCTTAGCTCCCTCCACAAACACAACCCATTTCTGGAGATATTCCTCCCAGCTACTCCCAAGGGAACTGAGCCCACCTACCCTACCTGGTGTAGGGGCAGATTAGGGGTAGTGGGTCGGAAGGAGGGGGTCACAGTGGATCCTGTAAAGCCTCAGTCCCAAGTGAATGGTTTTGCAGGAGCTCCCAGATGTGCATGAACCAAGCCCTGGTGTGACATTCCCCTCTGCTGTTATCTGGACCGGTGATCTGCTAGGTCACTCCAATCCTTGACCCTGGGAGCCAGCCTTACCCTGCTCTGCTGGGAGAACCCCCACTCCCGGGCTGTTCACGCACAGCCTCTGGCATGTAAGCTGCTCCTTGGATTGTGCAACCAAATGACACTAGCCAATATCTCCGGTCCCAGACACAACCCCAGGAACCTCCGTCTTGCAGTGTCCAGTTATGCCCGCTGGACGCTGCAAGCTTATATCAGTTCGTCAATTTAACAAAGACATTGATATGTACCAGGCTTGTTCTCCCAAGGGGAATCTTTGACATGCTTCAAAACAAATGCATTGTTTCAGGTAGAACAAACAAACAGATTTATTAACTATAAAAATATATTTTAAGTGATTATAAGTCAAAGCATAAGTCAGATTTGATCAAATGAAATAAAAGCAAAACGCATTTTAAGCTGAACTTAACACTTTCAATGCCCTTACAAACGTAGATGCTTCTCACCACGGGCTGGCTGGTTGCTTTTCAGCCAGGCTCTCCCCTTTGATCAGCATTTCAATCACTTGGTATGGTGTCTGTAGATGTAGGTGGAAGAGAGAGAGAGAGCATGGCATATGTCTCTCCTTTTTATCATGTCCTTTCTTCCCTCTTGGCTTCGTGCCCTCCCCCCCACACACACACTTTCAGAGTCAGGTGAGCATTACCTCATCGCAGTCCCAAACTGACCAAGGGAAGGGGGGTGACTCCCTTGAGAATCCAACAGATTCTTTTGTTGCTGCCTAAGTCAGTGTCCTTTGTTCCTCTGAGGCTGGGCCAGGTTTGTCCCACACATGCCCTGATGAGGTGTGAACTGTCTCTCTGCTCTTGGAGAGTTTTTGCCTGGGCTTATTTTAAGCCAGGAGGATACATTTGCGGCCTCATAACGACATACATGAAATTATAACCTACAACATTACTATAACATCACTGTAACAACAATGCTCAAGGCATCATGAGCCTTCCGAAGACAGCTGACATGACAAACTTTGTGTTGGATACCACACCATCATTTTACAAGGATGAACATGGGAGTGCTGGGTGTTCTCCCGAGGTACAGAGCATCACTCCTAGTCACTGCACTCTCTTCCGCCACTAATGAAGAACCCCAGGCGTATGTCTACGTTGCGGCATGGGCTGCAGAACAGGCTAGCCACCCACGTACAAGCCCACCCAAGGCACTGGTCCCCAAACTTTTCAGGGTCACGCCCACCCTTACGCCTGTCCACACACCCCTCCCGGGAGCCAGGGCTGGGAGCGGGGCCACTGATCCTAGGTGTGTGGGGGGGCATGGACAGAGGTAAGGAGACACAGCTAGGGGCGGATCTGGGGACAGGGACGGGAACAGAGCTGTGGCCAGGGGCAAAGGCTGGGGGTGGGCATGGGGCTGGGAGCCAGGGCCATGGCTGGGGCAGAGCAAGGCTGGGAGGCGCTCCCTCCCGGCCCCTCGTGGGGGCTGGCCTGGGCCCACCATACTCGCCCCCCCATACACAGAGGGGTGCTTGCCCCACTGCTTGGGGGCCACTGGTCTAGACATACCCTGTAGTATGTGCGTCTTTTTTGTTGTTTCCCCCAAACAAGGGCTCTTGCAAATGGAAGTGACGCTGCCTGTGCGTCGTAAACACAAAGCTGGTGATCTACCTGCACCTTTCAACCTCCTCCCAAATCCCCAGCTCTTCACCTCTCCTCATCCCCTCATTGTTTCCATCCATCCTTCAACTCCCACCACGCCAGCTCTCCGCGCTCAACTGCGTTGTCAGGTTGGGTGCCCTGCTTCGGCTGTTTCTCGGGTTCCCAGTGGATGATCGCGGCCAGTGTCAGTAGCAGGAGCCAAAAATGGTTAGATACATTTTTTTTTTGGTCATAAAGGGGACGGTAACCATGACCGGGGTGTGAAACCCAGTGCAAATGGCAGCACCAATCTCCGCTCCGCCAGGGAGGAGCATGAAAGCTGGCAATAATGCTAATGCTACGGTTCAATCAGAAAATCAGAGCCACGTTTCTCCTGGCTCTATCCACGCATCGCTTGTAACCTAATCTTTATCCTCCTCTGGATGCAGTAATGTCTGTTTGTGTACAGAGGAGCGGGGCAGTTCAAGATGGATGGTGCTCACGAAGCTCTGACGAGTGCACAAAGAAACCGTGCAGGTTTCTAAGTCCTGGAAAGGTTCTTTTCTGAGATTCAAACCAGCACTTTGGAACAAAATCAAATAGAGCCTGCCCCCAACACATCCATCTCAGGTTTTCCAGGAGACCCTGTGCATGCTGGGATAGAGCATTTTCTAACATTAAAGGGCTGATCATAGCCGTGCTGATGTAAAAGGACTGCAGCTGCATCTTTAAAAGGTGGCAGGCGCACAGGTGAGCTGGTAGGGGAATAGCTTGTCAAGTGTGCATAAATTGCTTAGTGACAGCTCTTTAAGACACACTGCCCCTTTATTAATATTGCTGTAGCTATCAATTTAACTCTGAGAGGACCCTGCTGGGATCCAGGACCCACTGTGCTTGACTCGGTTTATACAAATGGTAAGAAACATTCCCTGCCCCGACATACAAAGCTCTGCCTGCATTTTAAAGAGGGGGAACCGAGGCACAGAGAATAAGCAAATTGCTCAAATTCACACAGGAAGCCTGTGTCAGAGATGGGGGACATAGTCCAGACCTCCTGAATCCCAGCCCAGTGCCTTATCCTCCCAGTGCCATTCTCCTCCCTTATGCTGCAGTCTTTGCTACACTAAGCACTTTTAGTTACTTCCACGGGGACATCTAGCAAGAGTGAATGTGTTTCATTAAAGATGAGAATTTTCCATATGAACAGTGCTGAGTTTCTTTGGTTTATTGCATTGTTTCTGAAAAAGAATTAAATGGAAAGATAGTTTGGGGTTGGGTTTTTTTTAAGAAACATAATTGTGCCCTAGTGTATTAATTTCAATCTCCAGAAATCTAGGGCACAATCGTGCTCCAATCCCCCAAGGACCGACATCCCTGTTCCTAGAGCCGCTCTCCACCCCATCTATTATTTTTTTTCCTCCTTTTTAATAACAGAACATGCTGACTCGTTATTATTGATTGATTATTCTGCTGACTGCAAAGCACCGCTTCCCCTCCTGGTTAATTCAAAACTACCTCATTTTTCATACTTCATAAATTAATATAGTATTGGAGCTGAAGCAGTAAAGGAGAAAGCTGCATTTCAGGGGGAAACAGAAGGGCTGGGGGAAGGAAATCTTCTAAACCGGCCCTGCATTAAGAATTTGCCTCTGAGTTAGACCCCACTGATGGGCTGGGTAATAAAGCACATCCACACTGATATTTACTGGCATTTCAGCTTTGTTAATGTAACCATGATAACTCTTAAGCCACAATCAAGGCAGCGCTGGCCCACCCCAATCATCAAAGCAACGGCCAGACTAAGCATCAAGTTGCTGCGTTCCTGACTCATGCAATGAACGTGGGAAGTTTCTCCAAGAGTTTTATGAACAATATGCCTCTGCCCATCACACTTTGCATTGTGATGCACCAGAGGCAGAGGGGTTAAAGTGTTTCTCCTGGAATAGAGCAGGAGCCATTAGGTGTGTATGGATCAGGTAGCCATCTGGGGTGTGTTAATGAGACATCAAAAGCTGGGCTGGAATCAACACATTTGAATGGAAAACCCTACAGAGACAACGGGAACCCCAAGAAACGAAGATTAACACCTAGGTGCAGATGGGAAAGAGAGCTCTGTGTGGCTCAAAAGCTTCTCTCTCTCCCTCACAGAAATGGTTCAATAAAAGATATCACCTCACCTGCCTTGTCTCTCTACCTAGCTGCAGAGGCAGCGGAACGGGTGGACGCAGCAGGGCTGTGCCTGGACAACAAGGATGGAAGATGTTGGGGGCTGCGTTAAGAACTGGACTCCCAGAGCGGTCACTTGGGGCTCAGAGGCAAAGGGACAGAGAAAGAGAGAGCCAAGGATGGATTCTAGAGCAGACCAGCTTGGAGGAGTTCTGGCTTCGGCCACAATGAATGGTCTTAACCTCTGCTTCACAGCGTTACTCTAAGGGCTTTCCAGTTGGCTATGGGTTTTTGAAAAGGCTGCTTGGTATCACTGCGGATATTTACTGACGAGCTCTGCACCTTGAAGGAGGGAAAAGGTCTCTTGAAGGAGTCTGGCTTGGCTGGACTAGCTGCAGGGAACCATGGACAGAGACAGGGCCTGCTGAAGCCCAAAGGCCCAGCTTTGGAGTGTTGGAGGCCAGGGGTCTACCTTGCAGAACAGTGGGAATCCTTGGGGTCTAGCACAATGGGGTACTCCCAGGAGACTGGTAAAAGGCCAAGGCATAAACCAGACCAAGTCAATTGACCTAGGCCCTGAGAATATGCCAGGAATATGCAGTGCAGTTGCCCCAGGCCCAATGGCTGCAACAGCTCCAAAATAAGAGAGAGAAACCCAGCAGACACAGGGCCCAGCGCAGCTCCGACGGCCAGTCCTGCATGGCAGCATGAAGGTGGGGGTCCTGAGGCCAGAGTGCAAGCCTTGCAGCCATCTTGGTCTGACCCGTCCATGTGGCCCCTCTGGGGGCTGGCCACTCCCAAGACTCCACCTGCTGCGACTACCACTGGCACGCTTGCCAGGGCAGGCTGCTTCCCAGCCCAGCTCTCGGCCTTTCAGTCCCAGCTGCTAAGCCTTTTCTCCACAGCCAGCTCTGAGCCAGGGGCCCTCTGATCTTTAGCAGTTCTTCTCTTGCCTGAGCTGGAGGGATTCTGGTGCCTCTGACTGGCTGGTAACACGTGCTCAGCAACGAGCCGACAATTTGCTAACAATAAATACCTACCTCACAGGCGTGTTGAGAGGATGAAAATCCATGAATGACTATGAAGTGCTCCAATGCGACAGTCACAAATGCTGTATCATTGGCTATCTCGAACACAACAGCAAGAACCATCACACTCCTCTGCCTCTCCAACCCGGGGGTGACCCATTTGGGATTGGCTATCAAGAGTTGTCCCTCTGACGTCAAGTTACTCAGGTGTGTAAGTGGTTGCAGGATTGGGCCCTAAACCAGGCCCCTCTGCACTTGGGGCGAAATCCACCCCTGTGCACCACTCACACCCCCAAAATAGCTCATCAGGTATTTAATTTTTGCCGCTAAACTGGTGATTCTTTTGCAGTAAGAGCTCCTGGTGTGTTTGTGTCACCTGCACTTTGCCAATCTCTAGCACTTCCAAGATTTATTAAAAATGAATATCAGTAGGCCAGAAAAGTCCTCAGCCAGCTCTTTTAGGACCCTTGGTGCAAGTTATTTAGGCCTACTGATTTTAAAATGTTTATACATACCAGCTTGTTTAACATCCTACATGGTTACTATTGGACTGGAAAGTACTTCAACATTCTCATGTAATACAACCACATTATCCTACTCTTTTCCAAATATAGAACAGAAATACTTACTGAACACTTCTGCCTTTTCTGCATCGTTATTAAAATTTTTTTACCATTTCCATCTAATAATGGGACTATACCTTTTCTAGAATTTCTTTTGCTTCTCATAGACTTAAACTCCTCATTGTCCTTAGTCCTGCCAGCCATGGCGTTTTCCCTAATGTCTTTAGCTTCCCTTATCAATTTTGTACACATCAAAGTCAGGGCTGTCTAGTAAATGTGGCTGCCTGTAGGATCCCCTGCCTCACTTGTTGCAGAAGTTTGAAAGCACATAGTGACTAAGACAGAGGATGGCAGGAAGAGAAAGGATGGTCTCCTGGTTAATGTAGTTGAATGCTACCCTGTGAAACTGGATTCTACCCCACCTTTGCCACAGAGTTCCCATGTGATTCTGGGCAAGTCACTTATATCAGGCTTTTCAGAGGTGGTTATTAATTTTGTGTTCCTCATTTTCTGGGTACCAAACTTGAGCCTGCAGGACTCAGCACTCACAGCTGCAACTAAAGTCTGTTGTTGTGCAGCTGTGCTTTGAACCCAAAGTGGCATAAAATGCTACGTACTCCAAAAATTTAAACCAGGTCCTAGACACCTCAACTTGGGCACCGAAGATTAGAGGACACTTTTGAACAGAATCTCTCTGGGCATTTGTTCCTCATCTGTATAATGTGGATCCTATCATCTCATCTCAAAGGAGTGTTACACAAGTAACTTCATTAAGGTCAGTAAAGCATTTGGATGCAAAAATAATGAATTCCACAGAAGTGCCTATGAAGAAATTAATAATTCTGTCTTCACAGCAGGGTTTGGGCTAGTGGGGCCACTGGATGATTGAGGTGCTAAAGGCGTACTCAAGGAAGATAGCGCCATTGCAGAGAAACTAAATGAATTCTTTGCTTCAGTCTTCACTGCAGAGGATGCGAGGGAGATTCCCACACCTCAGACATTCTTTTTAGGTGACAAATCTGATGAACTGTCCAAGACTGAGGTGTCATTATAGGAGGTTTTGGAACAAATTGATAAATTAAACACTAATAAATTACCAGGAGCAGATGGGATTCACCCAAGAGTATTGAAGGAACTCAAATGTGAAATTGCAGAATTACTAACTGTGGTATGTAACCTATCATTTAAATCAGCTTCTATACCAGATGATGGGAGGATAGCTAATATGATACCAATTTTTTAAAAAGGCTTCAGAGGTTATCCTGAAAATTATGGGCCAGTAAGCATAACTTCAGTACCATGCAAATTGGTTGAAATTATAATAAAGAACAAAATTATCAGGCACATAGACAAACATGATTTGTTGAGGAAGAGTCAACATTTTTTTAAAGGGAAATCATGCCTCACCAATCTACTACAATTCTTTAAGGGGTCAACAAACATGTGGACAAGGGTGATCCAGTAGACATAATGTACTTGGACTTTCAGAAAGCCTTTGACAAGGTCCCTCATCAAAGTCTCTTAAGCAAAGTAAGCTATCATGGGATAAGAGGGAAGGTCCTCTCATGGGTCAGTAACTGGTTAAAAGACAAGAAACAAAGGGTAGGAATAAATGGTCAGTGTTTAAAATGGAGAGAGGTAAATAGTCCCCCAGTTATCTTTACTGGAACCAGAGTTGTTCAACATACCCAGAAATGATCTGGAAAAAAGGGTTAAAAGTGAATTGGCAGCATTTGCAGACAATACAAAATTACTCAAGGTAGTGAAATCCGAAGCAGACTGTGAAGAGTTACAAAGGGATCTCACAAAACTAAGTGACTGGGCAAAAAAATGTCAGATGAAATTCAATGTTGATAAATGCAAAGCAGTGCACATTGGAAAACATAATCCCAACTATACATTCAAAATTATAGAGTCTAAATTAGCTGTTACCATTCAAGAAAGAGATCTTGAAGTCATTGTGGAGAGTTCTCTGAAAACATCCACTCAATGTGCAGCAGCAGTCAAAAAAGCTAACAGTGTTAGGAACCATTAGGGAAGGGATAGATAACAAGGGAGAAAGTATCATAATGCCTCTATATAAATCCATAGTACGCCCACTTCTTGAATACTGTGTGCCGATCTGGTCGCCCCATCTCAAAAAAAATATATATATATTGGAATTGGAAAAGGTTCAGAAAAGGGAAACTAAAATGAGTAGGAGTATGGAACAGCTTCTATACGAGGAGAGATTAAAAAGACTGAGATTTTTCATCGTGGAAAAGAAAAAACTAAAAGAGGATGTGATAGAGGTCTATAAAATCATGATTGGTGTAGAGAAAGAGAATGAAGAAATATTTACTCCTTCACACAAGAACTAGGGGTCATCAAATGAAATTAATAGACAGCAGGTTTAAAACAAATAAAAGGAAATATTTCTTCACATGACGCACAGTCAACCTGTGGAACTCTTTGCCAAGGGATGTTGTGAAGGCCAAGACTATAACAGGGTTCAAAAAAGAACTAGATAAGTTCATGGAGGATAGGACCATCAATGGCTATTAGCCAGGATGGGCAAGGGTGCAACACCATGTGGACACATGTGTACCGAGGGCTTGTCTCCACTACCAGGGAGATCCAGCAGGGATCGATTTAGTGGGTCTAGTGAAGACCCACTAGATTGATGGCATAGCGCTCTCTGGTTGACCTCGGTACTCCAGCTCTCCAAGAAGAGTAAGGGAAGTCGACTGGAGAGTGTCTCCCATTGACTCAGCATTGTGAAGACACCAGGATAATTTGCCCATCCTAAGCTACATTGATTCCAGCTAAGTTATTCACATAGCTGGAGTAGAGTAACTTAGGTCGACTTACCGTGATAATGAAAACAAGCCCTGAGTGGGCCTAGCATCTGTTTGCCAGAAGCTGGGAATGAGCGACAGGGGATGGATCACTTGATGATTGTCTGTTCTGTTCATTCCCTCTGAAGCACCTGGCATTGCCCACTGTCATCAGACAGGATACTGGGCTAAATGGACCATTAGTCTGACCCAGTATGGCCATTATGTTCTTGAATAGTGTACAGTAAATAAGGTCTGGGGCTAGGGTGACCAGATGTCCCGATTTTATAGGGACAGTCCCGATTTTTGGGTCTTTTTCTTATATAGGCTCCTATTACACCCCACCCACTGTCCAGATTTTTCACACTTGCTGTCTGGTCATCTTATCTGGGGCACAAATTGAACAAAGTGGATAAGAAAAAAATATTGAATAGCTGCTCATTCAGTGAGCACCCCCATCCTGTGCACTGAATGAGGCAGGGGTCCTGTGGAAAAATAGTATGTGATCATGTAATTAAAGATTATCATAATGCACAAGGAGGCTGAATTAAGGTTGTACCAACAACCTTATTTCTGGCTTTTCCTAACTACTGAGGGCTTCACTTTGCAACCATAAAGTTCTTTTAATGTAATTCTGTGTATGTACCTGCAAACACACACTTCTTCTCTCTCTCTCTAGATACAAAATCTCTTGCTATATATATAGAGAGAGAGACAATGTATATATATATATATACATACACACGGCACCATGTAAAAGAGGGAACTGAAAAAGCATATATATATCTGCTTTTTCAACTCCCCCTTTTACAGGGTACCATATGTGAGAGTTTTGTTAATTATGTTTAAAAATAAATACAAAAGAGATAAGTGACTGACTTTTTAAATATTGTTTGTTCTTTCAAAGTAAGATGCTACAAGAATCTGTGTTTTTCCATGTTTAACGTACTCCAAATAATACCTCACTCCAGCACCACTCACAGCTCTGGGGTTACAATGTGTCATTAGAAGAGGTTTTGGAACAAATTGATAAACTAAACAGTAATAAATCTCCAGGACCTGATGGTATTCACCCAAGAGTTCTGAAGGAACTGAAATGTGAAATTGCAGGACTACTAATTGCAGGTCATCTGTAACCTATGATTTAAATCAGCTTCTGTACCAAATGACTGGAGGATAGCTAATGTGACACCAATTTTTAAAAAGGCTCTAGAGGTGACCCTGGCAACTAAAGGACAGTAAGCCTCACTTCAGTACCGGGCAAACTGGTTGAAACTATCGTAAAGAACAAAATTGTCAGACACATAGATGAACATAATTTGTTGGGAAATACTCAACATGGTTTTTGTAAAGGGAAATCATGCCTCACCAATCTACTAGAATTCTTTGCGGGGGTCAACAAGCTTGCGGACAAAGGAGATCCAGTGGATATACTGTATTTAGATTTTCAGAAAGTCTTTGACAAGATCCCTCACCAAAGGCTCTTAAGCAAAGTAAGCAGTCATGGGATAAGAGGGAAGATCCCTCTCATGGACTGGTAACGGGTTAAAAGATAGGAAACAAAGGGTAGGAATAAGTGGTCAGTTTTCAGAATGGAGAGAGATAAATAGTGGTGTCCCCAAGGGGTCTATACTGGGACCAGTCCTATTTAACATATTCATGAACGATCTGGAAAAAGGGGTAATCAGTGAGTTGGCAAAATTTGCAGAGGATACAAAACTACTCAAGATAGTTAAGTCCCAGGAAGACTGTGAAGAGCTACAAAAGGATCTCACAAAACTGGGAGACCTAGCAACAAAATGGCAGATGAAATTTAATGTTGATAAATGCAAAGTAATGCACACTGGAAAACATAATCCTAACTATACATATACAATGATGGGGTCTAAATTAGCTGTTACCACTCAAGAAAAAGATCTTGGAGTCATTGTGGAGAGTTCTCTGAAATCATCTACTCAATGTGCAGCGGCAGTCAAAAAAGCGAACAGAATGTTGGGAATAATCAAGAAAGGAATAGATAAGAAGACAGAATATATCATATTGCCTCTATATAAATCCATGGTACGCCCACACCTTGAATACTGCGTGCAGATGTGGTCGCCCCATCTCAAAAAAGATATATTGGAGTTGGAAAAGGTTCAGAAACAGTTCAAAAATTATTAGGGGTATAGAACAGCTTCCGTATGAGGAGAGATTAATAAGACTGGGACTTTTCAGCTTGGAAAAGAGGCGACTAAGGGGGATAGGACAGAGGTCTATAAAATCATGAGTGGTATAGAGAAAGTAAATTAGGAAGTGTTATTTACTCCTTCTCATAATACAAGAACAAGGGGCCACCAAATTAAATTAATAGGTAGAAAGTTTAAAACAAACACAAGAAAGTATTTTTTCATGCAACGCATTGTCAACCTCTGGAACTCCTTACCAGAGGGTGTTGTGAAGGCCAATACTAGAACGGGGTTCAAAAGGGAACTAGATAGATTCATGGAGGATAGGTCCGTCAATGGCTATTAGCCAGCATGGGCAGGAATGGTGTCCCTAGCCTCAGTGTACCAGAAGCTGGGATTGGGTGACAGGGCATGGATCACTTGATGATTCCCTGTTCTATTCATTCCCTTTGGGGTACCTGACATTGGCCACTGTCAGAGGACAGGATACTGGGCTTGATGGACCTTTGGTCTGACCCAATATGGCCGTTCTTATGTTCTTAATGACCAGTTTGGGGAGGATGGAAATTTGGGGTTAAGGTGTCACATTAACTTGGGTCCCAATCCTGCACTGAGAGCTGTGTGAATCGTGCCCAGGCGGGTGTATAGGATGATTGAAGCCAACGGGAGACCTCTCAGGGGCAGGGATCCACCTTCACAGCGCTCAGTGCAGGATAGGGAGTAAATGGCAACAAAATTAAAATCTGCCTTAGAGAGAGAAAGGATGCCAGAGACCACGAGTTAAGAAGGTGCCCAGAAACCACAGTGATGGAATAAAATAGAACAGATGAGACACAGAAAAACAGATGTTCTTTCAATAATAATAAACAATGCTTAGTATTTCTAAAATATTATTAGTACTTTTTTATTGGTTGTGTATGCCTTCCAGCCAAGGATCTCAAAAGAGCTTTACAACCATTAATGAATTTAATCTCCAAGGCTTAATTTACAAAAAATATGATATATATATATATATATATATATATATATATATATATATATATATATATATATATATATATATATATATGATGAAAGCATTCATTAATATAACATAACAAAAACAAAGCGAGTTAAGGCGTACTAAAATTATGTCCATATTTTAAGAGAGTTCTAATAACGACTGCTTTGTCTTTACACAGCAGCTTGCATATGAGGATCTCAATGCATTTTACAAACTCTGAAGAATTAAGGCTACCAACATCCCGGTCAGAAAGAGATGTTATATCTCCTGTTTCTAGAGGGTCAAACTGAGGCAGAGAGAGTGATGGCCCAGATCCAAAAGGGATTTAGGCACCTAACTTCCCTGTGAGGATCTGGGCTGAAAGTGACTTGCCCAAACTCACAAAGCAAGAGGCTGAGACGAGAACTCAGGAGTCCTGGATTCCTTCCAGTTCCTTGCTCCAGCTTCTACTTTACAATGACATTGCCAAAGAGCCTCAGGGCCTCGTTCCTCAAGCATATAAGACCAGGTTTACACTAAATCATTAGGTGAACTCAGCTACATCACTCAGTGGTATGAAAAATCCACACCCCTGAGCGACATAGTTAAGCCAACCTTACCCCAGTGGACACGGTGCTAGGTTGCTGGAAAAATTTTTCTATCGACCTACCTAACGTCTCTCAGTTTAATGTAGCCATAGCCTATGTAACTCTTGTTAGGAGAGTAATTTCAAAGGGACCTACTCAGTAAAGCGAGTCGCATGCTTAAGTGTTTGCAGGGTTGGACCTTAAGAGACCAACACTTGAAGAAAGAAGGATGTTCTTGTGGTTAAGGCTCAACACACCTGAGTTTAATTCCCAGCTCTGCCACAGACTCCTTATGTGACCTGTGGCACGTCACTTCGTTTCTCTTTCCTCAGTTCCCCATCTATAAAGGGAGGGTAACACCGCTTCCTTCCTTCCCAACCTTGGGGCTTGTCTTAACAAAGAATTAGTGCGAGGCAAGCTGGGGTGTAAAACTACCCTGCACCAGCCTGTCATGCACTACCCGGCCAGGTGGACCTTGCTGCCATGTATCAAAGCTTCCATGGTGTACTTTGATCCAACCTGCGTTGAGACAGGAGCAGAGCAATACATACTGGGGAACTTTTAGCGCACGGCAACAGGGTCCATTCAGACAATGCACAAGGGGGCCCTGATCACAGTCAGGGCTTCTAGGAACCAACATTATAACGATAAAGGAGGGTGTTTCACTCAGCTGACCGTATTAAAGCTACGATTTCAATCCTACAACAAAGGACAGACTCTCCCCATTGGAGGCTCTCACTGGATACGCACTTTTTTCCGAGCACTGCCTCACAAAGGAACGTTCCAAGGAGAGTAATGGGTGCAGCGAACGAGTGCACAGAGGGAGGACGAAAACTCAATTTGGATCCCAGGTAATGCAACCTCCCTTCCGTGGTGGCTGCACAGCCACCGGCCATTCAGTAAATAGATTTCACTGGGCCAAAGGAAAAGATTAGAAATAAAAGTCAGTGAAAGAAATGGTTCTATTATTCCTTCCCTGTGGCTCTAACTTACCCATTGCCTTGCTGTTATAAATACGTTCTCTTCAAGATCACAACAGCGCATGTCAGTTCACGGCACACACGGGTTTATCACAGTGTCAATATAATACGAAAAAAGGGTCCAAAGAAACCTTCCATCTGCCAAATGGCTTTAGGATTCTGCAGAACTCAGCTCCCCACCAACTGCTCGGGAGGCAAATGTCAGAAAAACGAACAGATCATAAATGACTAACGGGCGCGCTGGCAATGGATGGCAGCAAACTGCGGGTTGGGTTAGCGAGCACAGAGCCCGCGTTTGGAACCGCAGCCTTGGCCTCCTATCAACCAGCTAGGACGCTGGGGGCGGGGGGAGAGGAAATAAGGCAGCCCATGGAATTTGCATTGGGGACAGAGTGGGAGACCAAAGCCAAGATTCAGAAGCAAAAGTGTGATGTTATTGTTTATGATTTGTATGGCAGTCACACCTAGATGCTCCAGTCAGCGATCCGGAACCCCGCTGTGCTAGGGGCTGTACATGCACCAACAGAAAGATGGGGCCTGCTCCAAAGAGCTTATGATGTAAGAATGTAATGAGCAATAAAACTGAGGTCCAGCTCTCTGTCATTTAAGGTCTCCTGCCATTGCTGAAAGAGGAGAGTTGTTAGCCCTGGACAAATCCCAATTGGGTACCCATTTATTCCACCTCCTTAAATTTTTTTCTGAAGTTTTCATCACATACAGTAACAGTATTCTGCCTCACTGATTACCCTAAACTGCTGTATTCAATGTTGCTGTGTGCTAGCTATTAAAAAACATACCTTATTCCGCCCGAGAGGCTGCGTTTCAGAGATGGGTTAAAAAAAACAGCCTACGGGCTTTTAGCCAGTGATTACTTTCTGGGCTTATGTCTTCCTAAATATAAATAAACATTTCGGGGTCTGATCTGATGCGGCTGTGGGACCCGACATTTACAGGAGCAGGAGAGAGGTTCTCTTTTTCTCTACTGCCCCAGTGCTGCGGGTTACTTTGCTAGAGGGGCTTAATATCACTCTCTCTCACACTGGAGTTCTGTTATAAGGATCACTTTGGGACAACCCCCATTTTGATCTTCGCAGCTGAATAATTTCTGCAGGTGAAATTTCCCAGGGTGCAGAGTGCTGTGCAAGGCCCATGTGCCACTTAAATCCTCAGGACAGAGCCAAGAGCAACACTATGCAACAACTTCAGACAAGAGCTGTGTCCAATTGAAACTGCAAGGAGGCAGTGGAATCCAGCCAGAACACTAGGATTATCACTCCCACTTTTAGTAGGGTGCAGTGGAATATTAAATGGCCCCGAGTAATCAGGACCTCGGGTTTATTCACTTTTTATCTGAACAATATCTATGGTTGGTTTGTTTTTTACTTTTTCATTTCTCCCTCTATCCAATCTCAGCTGAAGCCCAAGGGTCAGCGCTGGTGGAAAGTTTTCCACCTCAGCTTTTTCAGTGGAAAACTGGGTTTTCAACTAAGGGGAATCTCTCAGAACGGTCTGCTTTCCAGGGGAAATCGTATTTTGTTGAAAAAAGGAAAACTTGAAAACCCAAAGTATTTTGATTCAAAATGGCACCCGGGTGCCTTATGGGAGTTGTAGTTCAGGTACCCTAGGCTCCCACTCTCCCCTGTGTGCTGGGTTTTCTGGACAGACTATCTCCCATAATGCACCACAATGAGGAACTCCTCTGATACCCCCAAGAGGGGCGAAAGCCAAGAGCTGAATGATAGCTTCAGTGCCAATCAGTAAGGATGCCTATTAGGAGTTAAATTTCCACACAGCCGGGGGGATTCCCTAGCTACAACCCAAGCAATTTGTTGAAATGTTCCTTGCCGTCCATCCCTCCTTTTATGCCCATCCACATAACAACGGAGTTTGAATCCCTCCACTCCTTCCTTGTGCGTGTTCTCGCTTACACATAAATGCGTCTCAATACTCAGCCTTACGACAGTCTCTAACACTAGCTGTAGATCCGCACACAAGGAAAATCCCTGCAAGCTGCCAAAAATGCCTGGTTTAAAATAAAAAAAAAAGTCAAATTTTTACTTGGAAACAGATCATTGAATTCTAAACTCCACAACAATTCTGCCCCAGCACAGACCAATTCATCTTGCTCCTCCCCATTCATTTCTACTTTCCAACAACAATTGCCCCAGCCACAAACCCCCTGCACCCCAGCCCTTAATTCTGCCACATGGACATAAAAGAGCAGCTGGCATAAAGTGATGGAACTCCACTGAAGTCATCAGAGCTATTCCAGTTTACTCCAGCTAAGGGTCTGGCCCTGTCTCTGGCTCAGATGCAACAGCTGTAACACAACTAGCAATGCACCGGGAAAAAATTGTATTCAAAAGAGCAAACAACTGCAACTCCTGTTCCCACACTGCAGTAAGTATCAGCCTATAATAATGTGTAACTACAGCCCAGAATGCATCGCACACAAAAAAGATCAACAGAAAACTGGCATTCCTGCTGCCCATCAGAGAATACCTGCAGAGCACCGAGCAACCTTTTGCCATATCCCTACGGATGGATCCATGGAACAGAAAATCCAAGGAAGGCAATGCCTATTTGGAGGAAAACCTTTGCTTTTTCACGGTGCTAGCCTGTTTTTCCTTTGAATCATATTCATCTGCAGCAAAGGCTTCTGTAAGATGATTCTCGAGTCTCTCGGAAAATTATCAGAGAGTCATAAGGCCCATTTCAACCTGTATGTAATTGATGCTGAGCCAGATGCCCCCTATTGTGGGCTCTCATGCAAATAACTGGGTGGGTGTATGTATTGGAGTGAAGGATGCATCCTAGAATACGCTCTGCTAATTACAACCTCTTAACGGGGGTGGAAATCTCACAGCAACAGGCACTTTGGCTTCCCATCATGATTGGAAATAATAATTATATAAGAAAAACATAGCTACTGAGGACTTCACAGCTGTCCATGGGCCGCGCATCATGACCACCTGGAATTCCATGGGGACAAAAGGAACAGATCTCATTGCAAATGCACAGAACCCCACCACTTGAGCAAACGGAGAAATCGCCTGAGTTCCTACCAATGCAGGGACTATAATACAACAGTCAAGCCGTTCTGACTCCAGCCAGGAGAGGGCAGCGGTGCATGCAGACCAACCAATTGCTGATATCATTTCTCAGCTTCAAAGCACGATAAAAACATGTATCAATCCATCCCCACAACTCCTCTCCAAGCAGGATAAGTAGCAGTATTCCCACTTCATTGGTGAGGCAAAGAGAGCGTCATTGCTCAAGGTGGGATTAGAATTCAGTAGCTCCTGGCTTCCAGGCCTGTGCTCAGACCACAACCTCTATGCTCTAGTTTTATTTAACACGTGCTGCCTGCCCGTCGGCGACACTACTAAGCAATCATAGGGTGTATTTTCCAAATACCCATTTCAGTTTCTAGAAAACGTCCCCCCAAAACACTGCTCCCACTCCTTTGAAGCACGAGACATAGCAGCAAGCAGCACTGTGGTCTAGTAGACAGAGCAGGGAGCTCATGGATTCTAACCTGATTGCCAGTGACTGAGTGTAGAGACTTGAGCAAGTCACTTAACCCCTCTGGTGCCTTCGATTACCGAGCTGTAAAACAAGACTGTTCTAAATTTACAGATTGGAAAACTGAGGCAGTGTCTACTGTACTCTTACCTGAGTGCGGCCAAGATCACACACTCAGGTGAGTGTACAGTAGACAATGCTGTAAGGTGGCAGTGGATCCAGGGCCTTGGGAAAGTCACTTAACCTCTCTGTGCCTACGTTTAGGCTTCTGTGAATACAATTTAGGTATACAATTGCAGAGGGCACCATTTAGAGATTAACAGCAACAGACAAATGAATATAGAGTATCTTCCTCTACTTAGAAACACCCCGATACAGCAATCACTGGAGAGCAGCAAATGTGGAGTGTTTAAACAGTTACGGACCATTGAGCAAACACCAGTAAGTTAATTCCCACACTCCTCCAGTCAATTAGGTACAGTAAGGATCACTATTCACCATTTTACCGATGAGGAAAACTGAGGAAGAGAAGCCAAGTCCCTAATTCACAGTGACACCAGGAATTATTTATCACATTCTGAGCCAAGGGCTACTAGCCATTTAGTTGCTACATTTTGAGTCAATGACAGAGCCAGGAATAGGACTCAAGTGTTTCTAAGATACGTAAGTGCTTGATCATTCTTCCTTCCACACCAGCTCCTGCTGGCACCATCTGTTGTACATTTAGGTGTCTAAATACCTTTGAGGATCATAGCCTAACTCCCACTGAAATCAATGGGAGTCAGATGCCTTAATAGCTTTGAGGAATTGGGCCTTACCCACTTGTGACCTTGGGCAAGTCATTTCCCCTCTCTGTGCCTCAGTTTCCCTACTTGCAAAATGGAGATAATATTTACTTACCTTTGAGCTTTACGGATGAAAAATGCTACATGGCTGCAAAGCAGAGTTGGCTGAAATTATCTGAGAATTCGAAATTTCTATACGCTTTTTTTTTTGGTAGTGAAAAATATTCGCAATTGTTCAACCAGTTCTAGAAGAAAATGTTATTCTTGGACAATGCAGGTCACAAAGCAGGTAAGAACTTGAGACAAAGCATTCTCAGTCAGGGAGCTCCCTATGGTACGAACTTGCAAAGGACAAGAGGCGAATCCAGAGTCTGACTGTCCTTAGGAAATACTGCAAAACCTTCCTCTTCAGAAAGGCCTTTCCAACACAAGAATGATGCTCGCAACTTTGGCACTCCCCTCCACCCCAAAAAACCCAGTCAGCTGAATGCCCCTGAAGTGAATCAACCTAAACAAAAGGAAATTAATAAATATATAAATAATTAAAAATTAAAACCAAAAATTCCTACCCCAAGCAGATGTTTTAGAAAAGGTTCAGAGAAGGGCAACTAAAATGATTAGGGGTTTGGAACGGGTCCCATATGAGGAGAGATTAAAGAGGCTAGGACTTTTCCGCTTGGAAAAGAGGAGACTAAGGGGGGATATGATAGAGGTGTATAAAATCATGAGTGATGTGAAGAAAGTAAATAAGGAAAAGTTATTTACTTGGTCCCATAATATAAGAACTAGGGGCCACCAAATGAAATTAATGGGCAGCAGGTTTAAAACAAATAAAAGGAAGTTCTTCTTCACACAGCACACAGTCAACTTGTGGAACTCCTTGCCTGAGGAGGTTGTGAAGGCTAGGACTATAACAGGGTTTAAAAGAGAACTGGATAAAGTCATGGAGGTTAAGTCCATTAATGGCTATTAACCACGATGGGTAAGGAATGGTGTCCCTAACCTCTGTTTGTCAGAGGGTGGAGATGGATGGCAGGAGAGAGATCACATGATCATTACCTGTTGGGTTCACTCCCTTTGGGGCACCTGGCATTGCCACTGCCGGAAGACAGGCTACTGGGCTGGATGGACCTTTGGTCTGACCCAGTATGGCCATTCTTATGCTCTTTACCCTGAAAGGAGAGAAGGGCCAAGGACCCCATGAAGTTCATTAGGGACTTTGCAATTGGTTTTACGTGGAAGGCACTGAGATGTTATGGTGACGGGTGGCAGGATAAAATCCTAGGATAGATAGATAGATTTTTAAGGGCGGGAAAGACCGTTGCACCATCTGGTCTGATCGCCTGGATAGCACAGGCCAGAGAGTTCCATCCAATTACTCCTGTACTGAGCCCCATAACTTGTGTTTGACTAACGAAATGTTTCCCCACTCCACCCCAAAAAGGCATCCAATCCTAATGGATGGATGGATAGATAGAAAGCATAATTCATTACAGCATGTAAAACTCTGAGAGGTTAAAAGGTGCCATGTAGTTGCAAAGTATTGATAATATTAATCATTATTATGGGAGATGGGGGCAGCCTGATATTAGGAGACCAGCACCTCCTAATGACCTGTCAACATAACAGCTCTAGACACTATGGAAGAATGCAACTGAATTCAATAACTTGCCATAATGCTCCCCAAAACTGGGGACAAGAGCTCTGCTTTAAAATAAAGGGGGGGGGTCAATCTTCTTGCCTTGTACTTTAATTAAGCCCAGGGATACGTTGCCGATTCAGGTAAATGATGTTTATACACCTGGCATTCAGCTGAGTGCATAATTCCTATTTAGCCATTGCACAGAAGTATTTTTAGGCTTCAAAGGAATCTGACAGGTAATTCCCACTCCAGTTCTACAGGGCAGCGGAGAAGTGATTATCCTTCTCCCTAGTAAATCAATTAGGAATGGATGGATGTAACAGGGTTCTCCTCCTCCAAGTAACTGTTAATCGTCTAAGCACTAATGAGCAGACAGCGTTAGCAGCAGTGTGCAAGCTAATCAATCGACAGAAAGTGTGAGCATCTCTGAGTCTGACCGACAACCTGGGAGGTTCAAACTCAGGGAGAAACTGATACACACTGTAAAAACATTTCACCTGGGAATGCAGAGAGAGTTCATGTTGCCCTCTTGTGACAGGTAAACAAAGAGGTTGTAAGATTTACATCCAATGCACATGGGAAGTCACTGCCTATAGCTCAAATGGTTAAGGTTGTGTTTTCATATTGCAGTAGTGCCTAGTGGCTCCAGTCAGAGACAAGTTCGCCATTGTGCTAGGTATCGTATGAACATTTAACAACAACAGAAATACTCCCTGCCCAGAAAAGTTTACAGTCTAAGTACGTGGGACTGCTTCCTGTAACATGCATCCATCTCTCTCTCATCCTTAGACAACGCAAAGGGGAGGGTGGCTCACGGTGACGTGATCCTGGGAAATGACAAATCCAAGACAATCTAATGCAGCAACGGAGGTGCTCAAAGCACTTCACAAATTCTGCACATAGAAATCACTTTGTCTTCCACTGACGTGGAGCCAATTTGGGGTTGACACAACGCAGCGTTTAACCGTGTGCAGCAACAATGCGCGACCATTTAGGACCGGCTGCAGTTGAAGCGGCAAGGAGTGAGTACACATATTGGACGGTGGGGTAGAACTACCAGGGGTGGCCAACCCGTGGCTCCGGAGCCGCATGCGGCTCTTCAGAGGTTAGTATGCAGCTCTTTGTATAGGTGCTGACTCCAAAGTGGAGCTACAGATGCCAACTTTCCAACGTGCTGTGGGGTGCTCACTGCTCAACCCCCTGCTCAGGCCCAGGTCCTGCCACCGCTCCACCCCTTCCCCCAAGGCCCCTGCTCCTTCCCCTGAGCCTGCCATGCCCTTGCTCCTCCCCCTCCCCACCAGAGCCTCCTGCACACTGCAAAACAGCTGATTGTGGTGGACGGAGGCATGGGGAGGGAGGGAGGGAGGGGGAGGCGCCGATTGGTGGGGCTGCCGATGGGCGGGAGGCACTGGGGGCCGAAGGGGGGTAGCGGATGGGGGGTTGCTGACATATTACTGTGGCTCTTTGGTAATGTTCATTGGTAAATTCTGACTCCTTCTCAGGCTGGCCACTCCTGGACTAAGCTGTAAATCCAGAAGGGTTTCCGAAGTTGTTAGGAAACGGTGTATCCCAAGGCTGTGATTAGCCAAGGAGATAACTCTGATGATGTAATACAGTAGATTCTGCTTAATAGCAACCCAGTATTAACAACTTTTGCTTACTAGCAACATTTTGCCAGCAAATGATCCTGTCCCATGGACTTTGATATTAATGGGATATGGATATTGGCAACAGGCATGCCAGGCTGCCTGTTAACTTTATTAGAAGACAGGTCCTACCTGTAATCAATTTGCTGGCTCCGAACCTGTGCAGCCAAGTACTTCTGTTGCACATCATGGCTTCCAAAAACGTTGACCATCTCTCGCCGACAAAGTTAGGGCTCTGGAGGGCCAGGCGCTAAGCAAACGTGAGTAGCTGAGAAGTTGGGTGTCTCAAGATCCGTTGTTTGGTGCATTAAGAATAGCGTTACCACTTCACAGGATCACGCGATCAGCACAACCCGAGACGACAAGCAGCAATGTGACGGCCAGGATGGCTTTTTATATACAAACACTATCGTCAATTTGTACGCTGCTGCACTCCGTGTCGCACAGGCGGAGCGTCCACTCTAACGACATACAGCACAGCAGGCTAAGATCTACATTTGCTCTGCTCGTTACAGTGCAACAATTATGGCAGGTTTTGATCGTGCCTTTTTTTCCATTTTATTTTTCAACATTGTATCAAGCAGAAATGGAATAAACAGTACCTCAGCTTCTACAATTATCGTTGCTTTGCACGAGTACATGTATGCATGAACCTGAAAACAAAGCCATCCGCATCCTGGAAACTGCCAGATAATGGCACCATTTTGCTGGGAAACAAGTGGTTGCTAATAAGCAAAGTGTACTGTATCTGCAACCTGATATCTTGCTTCAGATCTTAGGTGGGTGAAGTTGCTCTGGAAACAGAATGAACCGGAATCAGCTCTCCAGCTTGCTTCATAGAGCTATAGCTTTTAAGGCCAGAAGAGATCATTGTGATCCTCTAGTCTGAGCTGCTGTATGGCACAAGCCGGAGAACTTCATCCAGCACCAACAGACTGTCTCCATATCAATCCTGTGCACTAGATCTCACCAACCAGTTTTGAATCAACTCTATCTGATGCTTGTGTGCTTTCAATTACAATCAGTTGAATAAAGTCTATTAATGAGGCCACAGAGGGTCCTGTGGCACCTTTAAGACTAACAGAAGTATTGGGAGCATAAGCTTTCGTGGGTAAGAACCTCACTTCTTCAGATGCAAGAAGTGAGGTTCTTACCCACGAAAGCTTATGCTCCCAATACTTCTGTTAGTCTTAAAGGTGCCACAGGACCCTCTGTTGCTTTTTACAGATTCAGACTAACACGGCTACCCCTCTGATACTTAATGAGGCCAGTTGTCATCTTTCTGACTTGCCTTTGGACTCTCAAAAAACCACTCCTCCGAGGACAACAGCTGGGACCTTGTGGGGGCAAGCAGTGACAAAATCTGTACAGCAAAATGCAAACAACTTTGTCCCATTTCACTCAGAACATTGACCAGGTGAAGACAATTGTCACAAGAATTCAGCCTCTGCTTTGAAAAAAAATAAAAAAGCTGCCCTCTACATATGGGTACGGGTAGTTCTGGCTGATTGCTATAGAAATGTGCCCGCCCAAAAAGATTGCAGACAGAGAAATAAACATCAGTCCTGAAACCTCTGTGGCCTGACCAGTGATGGAAAAACAATAGTAAATAATAATAGCAGCAAAATACAACTCTGGAAAGCTATCTAGAGAGACATGAGATAGGCAGTTTGAAAATGATCAAATGTAATCGTCTCCGAGCCTGCCTAATGTGCAGTACTGATTCAAGCATTTAGCTCCAGCAATCTTGGCCTGACTTCCAGGGGCAGCTGAAAGTGCCAGGGCTCTGCTAGGTCCTTGAACCACCACAATGAGGACTTCAAATCCAAAAGCACTCCGTTGTCACGCTCGGTCTGTGTTCTGTGAGTCAGCTGCAGCTCTAATTGCCTCATGTGGGAAGCCTGGGCAGAAGGCTTGAAAGCTGTGACATCATGTTCTCTCCCACAAGTTCCACTCAAAGCTTGGGTCCCGGCCCACAGCTCCACACACACGCATATCAGCCCTCTGACGTGACGTCACCAGCCACAGGGGTCAGTTACAGCTTTTCCTCCAACTCTTTTGCTAAATTAAGGAAATCCAGGTTGGATATTAGGAAACACTATTTCACTAGGAGGGTGGTGAAACACTGGAATGGGTTCCCTAGGGAGGTGGTGGAGTCTCCTTCCTTGGAGGTTTTTAAGGCCCGGCTTGACAAAGCCCTGGCTGGGATGATTTAGTTGGGAATTGGTCCTGCTTTGAGCAGGGGGTTGGACTAGATGACCTCCTGAGGTCCCTTCCAACCCTGATATTCTATGATTCTATGAAACATAAAAGGAAGCAGCATTGAATGCAAGGAAGGGATGTCTTTTACCTGGTGTTTCCAATACTAAGTGGCTGATAATAAGGCAAGGAAAGGTGGATTAGTTGAAATCAGCAGAGTCAAGCGTCTCATAAACATTTGTGTGAATTCAGCTTATTTGCAGGTAGAACAGTCAGCAACAAGTCAATTTACCTCCCTCATTTCTCTAACAACAAACTAGACATGTTCTGCCTGAGATTAAGGGCTTGATTCTGATCTGTATTACCGCTGTGTAAATCAAGAGTAATTCCACTGAACTTCACGGAGTTACACCAGTGTCAATTAGGCCAGATTCACGTCCTTGAGTGCCTCATGATTTACTGCTGGAGTTTGCTTCAGGATCAGAATTCTTTTTTAAAATGAAGCGAGCATGGTAATTTTGTTTCTATGGCTACCAGATCAATGGCTCTCCCTTACCTTCCTCTTGTTCGTAGGACTGACATAAAGGTAGCTCAGCACAGTCTTCAGGCCCACTTTGTCATTTAGCTTTTCATAGGTAGTGCCATAGTCCGTTGACCTGCAGGGAAGAAGAGACAAAAAGAAAATCGACGGTTATTCAAACGTTGGGGAGGAAAATTAGCATATGAACAGATGCCTGAGGCTGCACATTCTTGTTCCTAAACCTGAGGTTTCATTCCAGGGAGAGGATGGAAAGGGGAGGAGAAAGACCTTGAGCCCTTTGGGACAGAGACTGTGTCTACATCTTCTGTTCCCCATTCTGCACTGAGAATCACACGGGCAAACCCCTGTGCCCAGGCAGAGCCCCACTGATTCCAGGTGCACCCAGGTGGTTTTCAATGGAGGATCAGGGCTGTTTGTAGGTACCTAAGAATGATCCCCTGATCCCATGCAGCACCCCAGGCACTCCTGTATGCCATGTATTTAAAACAAATAGAACAGATGAGTCCACAACAAAAACCTTGAACACATTTCCCCCCCTCCCCCCCAAGAGATCGGGATCAAAGTCCATATCCACATCATAGCAACTGAGTTCATGTCTAAATCAAATGTATCCATACTGCCATCTCTAAAACTCTGTCGCCCCCGTGCGGATCTGTGCCAGGGGTTTTATTTTTCTGCATTAGGTAGAGAGATTCAGGCAGATCCCACAAGAGACAGCAGATGATCTGGGGGCGACACTGCCCATTCATGACTGGCAAAAAGCACTGCTTCCGTCACAAAGGGGTTTCTGCAGCTTTCTCCTCCTCCTCTCTGGAGGTATTTAGAATCCATTCCCCTTGTTTGTTGCGTCTCTGTGTTTTCACCCCTCCCCCCCCCACACACAAAAAACTAATGTCCATGTAGTCTGCTATCCTGTCTCCAACAGTGGCCAATGCCAGATGCTTCAGGGGAGGATGTAAAATCCTCACTATGCACCTAACTGTGCAAAATTAATGGCCTGGGAAGAAATTGTCTCCTGACCCTTTATGGTGATCACTGCTCAGTCTATGCCCTGAAGCATGAGGATTGGTGGCCTTGGGATGTTCTCCTGTCCCTTTCCTCCCCCCTTTTTCCCTTCATCCTCCTCCTTATATATTTGAATAGAAAATATTTAGGAATGCAATGCACTTGCTAGATGTACGCTCCTCTGATACCAGCTGTAACACAGGTGTTCGTTATCATAATTTCAGTGTCACTGGTTCTGGTTTTGAAGTGTCAGGGGGTGCTGTGATCAATACTCTGATCCCTACGCATCTGCTGCAGGAATGGGCCATGCACCTCTCCCAATGCCAAAGTGAATAGCATTGCTCCCCTAAAGAGTATGATACAGCTGCTACAGACTCCCTGCCAATTGTCTGTAGAGTCTGATTGATTCCACAGTCTGTCCTCAGCCTGCCTTTTTTACTGCGTCAGTGTGAATAATGCACCCCAGCATCACACTGAAAAAGTCCAACGTTGGTGTTGTCCACTGCAAAGCAACAAAACAAGATGTCTGGGGCCAGGCTCCAGAGCAAATCAATGGTGGAATCCATAAGGTGGGAAGCCCAGTTATTGTTACCAATGGGGCTAGGACATCTCATCATGCCTCTGTTCCCAATTTTTGTTAGTTGGTCCCATCTTAAAATGAGCAAAACCAACCCCCATAACTTGAACACCCACAGATCATGAGATGTTTGGAAGCTTAATCAGATTCCAGTTTGTATGGCTTGAGCTTATCTGTACTAAATCTATCTAGGTATCAATACCCAGATCATCACTGAAGTAGCTGGCTGACTTCTGGCTCTCAGAAAATGCTGAAACTAAAGTAGTCTGATGGATAAAACTGAATAATCCAAGAGCAATTAGCTCAGCTGTATGGGGCACCCAGTACATGCACATTCACTGGGGAAGAAATCTTCAACCTATGCTAAATGCTTTGAAATGGAAATAGGATGAACACTGATGTATCTCTTTGGTCTAGCCCCCACCAGCAGTGCTGAAGCTCTGAACAAGCCAGATCCACGATTATACAAGGGAAAGATACAATATATCATGTCGTGAAAACCTGACAATGGAAGAAATCACTAATTTCAATCAGTGTTCAAATCAGTTTCAATCAGTGTTCAAATAGAATACAAATAGTAGTTTAATATTCCCACAGGGCCAGTTTGGTTTTGTTCCCATCATCACTTGCAGATCTCCCAAAACACTTTGCACTTGTAAAGATGTCCTAATGACCCTTTCTCATTAGCCCACTATCAGTCACTTGACTTGCCCTTTCAAAGGATAGGTAGAGAGGAAGTATGATCATTATTTCTTTAGCTTTCCTTGGGCTCTCTGTATTTCAGTGATGGCCAACAACGGCTTTGCAGAAAGTCTCAAAGGACATCACAGTAATACTCTGAACTTCCGTAACATCTTCTGTCAAGAGATCCTGAAGCATTTGACCAGAATTAATCCATTCAGACTCACAAAGTCCCAGTGGCTGCATCGGGGAACATTATCCCCATTTTACAGATGAAGAAACTGAGGCATTGGAGCGGTGAAGGCCAAATGTTTCAAACTAGGGTGTCTAAAGTTACACATCTAAATGCATATCTAGCCACCTGAATAGGAGGCCTATATTGAGAGGTGCTGAATCCCTATAGCTACCAGCCTCTTTTCCTGGAAACCAACCCACTTATTTAGGGGACTAGAACGAGTAAGGTGTCTAACGTTGGGCACCCAAGTCTAAACATTTTGGCCCAAATAACTTGCCCAAGATCACACAGCAAATGGTGAAGCTGGGAACAAAAGGAGAGCGCTGACTCCACCTTTAACCACTAGGCTGTACTCTCACAGCTACTGGCTAGTCACCTGTGCAGCCCCAGACTCCATAAGCAATTTAATGGGATCGCATGTGCTTATGATCACTCAGGGTTAGCTTCACCAAGGAGGCCGATGAGCTACCCCCTCAGCATCGCAGTGAACGGATTTTATGATCCCAGTGCCCTAGTAAAATTCACAGCCCTGAATCAGGCCCCCAGGCAACACATGGGAAAAGTTAGCAGCATGAAACAGCCTTAATAACCCTTAATCCAGCCAGGGCACCCCCCTGGCATGTGGGAGAACCAGGTTCAATTCCCCACACCCGATGGGGAGAAAGGATTTGAACTTGTACCTCCCAAGAGACTGCCCTAACCACCGCATTGAGCTGAAGTTTATCCAGAGGGCCAGCTCTTCCTTTTCCGTGCAGTGTAGGTGTGCTCTGAGCAGGCCTACCAGATCAGGACCCAAAGGCTACATAGGCACCTCCAGGGCTAAGCAGCAGCTGAGTGGTGGGAGGGAGGGTATTGTGAATGCTGGACTTAGCCGCCTCAGTCCCTTCAGGAATCTAGCCCTCAGTGGCTATACTCTGATACCTCCATTTCCAACTTCCACGGTTCAAAGACCATCCAGTGCCCAGAGGTCCACATCCAGAGGTGCTTTTACTGTATACATGTCACAAGGGATAGCTGAGCTAATGACCAAAGACAGTCAAAATGGGATACATTCCACTGACCTCATTAATGCGTTGCCTTTAAAGGGCCACATGGCCACTGATTTTGTTTACTCCAATTGTAGAAACAGGAGGTGGAGGAGATGGTGAATCTAGTGGCTCCAGCACAAGCGACTGAGAGTCAGGATTCTTGGGTTCTCAACTCCTGTGACTCAGTTTACTGATCTGCAAATTGACTATAGCCACAACTAATAGCAATAATACTTAAATATTAGCAATAGCTACTTAAATATTATTGCATACGACAAAGAATTATATTCAGGATTAATTAGTTGATATGTGAAAATAACTGTACTGACATTGTGATAAAATAAATATGATGAATACCAATGATATGATTAGAAGTTGTGACGATGAGAGGAAAGACACAGGCTTTCAGTAAAAGGTCAAAAAGACCATTCTCCTGTACATTCCCGCTCACTAATCTCACAACTAGCGCCGTGAGGAAAAATTTCCCACACTACTTTTTTTTTTTCCTGAGAAAAATTCTGATTCAGTGACATGGGAATGTTCAACAGATGTGTACATTTTGACACGTTTTTCATTTTGAAAATAAAAAATGCCAAAAAAAAAAATCAAAACAGCCAGTTTCAACATTTTCAAAAGAAAATATTTTGATCTTTTTTTTGTTTGAATTGACTTTTTTGGTTCAAAATTGCCTTTAATTTTATTTAAAAAAAAAAAAGAGTAAAAAGCTCCAAATCTAAAAGAAACATTTTGATTTTGTCATAACAAAAGATTTGGTTTGACCTGAAATGCAATTTTTTTCAAATTTTCAATGTGATTAATTAAAAAAAAATCATTTTCATTTCAACCCAATATGATTTTTGTTAGTATTGTAAAATTGCCAAAGCCAGCTCTTCTCAGATCACAGTTTCCAACTTTCACGTGGTAAATAAGCACCCCGGCTTTCACAATAAGCCAAAAATCAAACGAATCCCATTTCAAAACAAGCCAATCCCTATGAACCCCAACACTCTATGTTACTAGATCCCTCCTGCGAGCAGTCTGGGACTGTTGTGGGCCCACTGTGCACCCCGACTCTCTCCCCTCCTTATCCTCTTGCCCGGAGCTGATAAAAAAAAGAAGCAACAAGCTACAAGCCCAACAAGCTACAAACCAAAAACTAGCCAACGAACAACTCTCAAACTAATTAAGCCCAAAACAAACCCAATTTCTGCATTTTTTTCGCAGGTTTGGCATGTCTGCTCAGAACACCTCATCATCAGTTTGCACCACTGTGGCCAGTTTATCCTCTCTCAACACAAAGCTTTTGGGAGATCACCAGCGACAAAGCAAAACGGTGCACCAGGTAAGAGAGAAGAAAGATAAACAGGCCCTCGCACATCTGCATGCTACAGTTCTGGTTGAGATATGCTACCAAAGCAGAGATTTATATAACCTCCAAAGAGGGAAAGGCCAGAGGGGTCTCGATGGAGTCCATTAGGCTCTGATTAACCTATTTTATATGGAAGACACTCAGATACTACGATGACGAGCAGCAATACAAAACCCTAAGACAGACAGACTATTCTGTGTGGAGTAGCTGTCATTGTCATATAAGGATGGGGAGAGGGGCCTGACGAGATCAAAGGTCAGCCTCCATTTTGCAAGATGGGGTCTGGCGTGCAGGGGGCAGCTCCAACAGACTCTCATTGCTGTATTATGGAAAGCCTATGTAACCCACACACCTTCTGGGTGTGGTGTTCTGTCCCATCTAGACCACTTAAAAGCGAGACAGATAAAATATGTCTGCTCTACAGCCTTCACTAAAAGCTAGTTGGCTTTTAGCTCAGGCGGTAGAGGCTCATGCACTAAGCTCCAGAGATCCCAAATTCGATTCTGCCCGCTGACTACCGGGGTCTGTTGGCGTTACACCTACATAAAAATAATTGACTTGTTCAATACAAACCCTTGTGTTGCTTTAATGCAAAGTACAATGTGTTCATTCACTAAGGTCACCATATTTGAACACTGAAAAAAGAGGACACGCCACAGGGGCCCCCAATTCTGCCCCCATGCCAACCCTTTCCCCACCCCAACTCCACCCCTTCCCCCCCCCCACATTCCAACCCCTTCCCCAAATCACCACCCTGGCCCCGCCTCCTCCCCTGAGTGCGCCACATTCCCCCTCCCTCCCAGCCACCCAAAGCAGCCGCCTCCTCCCTGGGCTCCAACTTTCCCGGGTCCCACCGCTCTCCAGCACGTGCGCCCCCAGCCAGGCGCTTCCCCTGCACAGCCAGAGCCGGGCGGGGGCGGAAACTTGCTTCGGGCTCCGGGCCTGCCCCTGAGCTGGGCATCCCAGCCCCAACGCGCTCCCACCTGCGAGGCTGCATCCCAGCCGCGGGCTCCCTCTCTGGCCGGGCTACAGCAGAGACGTGCTGCAGCAGCTCAGGCCGGGCGGCTGTGGGAGGCGCTGCCGCGCACCGAGAAACTTTCCCCTGAGCTGGGACCCCCCCTGGGCAGCAGCTCAGCAGGGGAGGGGGAGGCAGGCCCTGCTGCACAGACCACTGGCGGGGGCGCTCCTTGCACGGCCGGGGCGGAGTGGGGAGACTGAAGCTCTGCCAGGGCTTCGGGGGATGCTCGGAGGAGGGAGAAGTGGCCGCGGGTCCCCCCCACCCGCAGCTGGCTGCAGCGAGGTCACCGCTCCTAGCCGTGGGGTTGCAGCAGCACTGTGGGAGGAGGGGGGGTTGCAATCCGCAGGCTGCAGCGAGCTGACACCCCAAGAGGAGAGGGAGGCAGTGGGTAGGGTTATCATACGTCCGTATTTTCCAGACATTTTTATATATTTAAAAAGTCCTCCCAGACGGCGATTAACTACTAAAATGCTAGACATGTCCGGGAAAATACGGACATTTGGTAACCCTACATTCACCCTTGTATACACCATGCCCTATGCCATCTGTATGGCCGAAACAAATTACATTGAAGGAAGAATATCGACTGGTTTCTAGGGACAACGATTGCATCGATCCAGTCCGAGGGAGACATATGAGCCTTCTATTCAAATCAATCAACTTTCCTTGAAGCTACAATGGCACTGAAACCTGTTTACTCCCCCTGGAAAAAGCAGATTTATAAGGTAAGTCACTTATTTGGAGCTTGTGGATTCTCCTGTAACCCATATGGTAGTCAAAATGCAGGAGAGAAAATTACCTGCTTAATTCAACTGCCCTGACAAGCTATTAAGCATTTAAACCATGATGCACCTGCTCCCAAACTGTATTAGAGCAGGGCTTGTGGACCTAATATGGAGTGAGAAAGTTCCCTCTGGCAAGCCCAGTCGTAACTCAATGTAACGAGCACCTAAGGAAATCAATCCAATTCCCACATTTATATGAGCGTGGGCTTCCTCACAAACCCTACAGACAAATGGGCCTGAGCCAGCACCTTCTAATATTGCAATAACAAGCACTCATCCTGGGGAAATGAAACGGAGGTGGCAAGAGAGAGCGGGAGAGCGAGGGAGAGAATATTGGAGCAGACAACGACCCACCTGGGACAGCCAGGAAGGAGCCTATCTTCAGAAAGGACAAAGTTACGCCAGCTGACTCTTGTCAGCAGAGCTGTCCCATCAGCCCAGTCTGCCACCCTGCCCCGCCCATGCTCTGGCAGGGAGAGAAAAGGAAAATGGAGGGGTTTTGTTTGTTTGCATCTTGAACCATTCGGCTGAGGAAACAGGCAATAAAATATGGATCAGCCCCTTGGGGATGGAATTCCTGCAAACTCTGCGACTTGTTTAGCTGGGAGTGTGCGTGTGTCTGAGTCTCCCTGTAAACAGAGGTCTTCTCTCTCCCGCGGGGTGAGTCACAGTGCGCGTGTGCATTTTCTGTCTCCCCTTCGCTTACTGTCCCCTCTGAATGTGCCTCTGTCTCTGTCGGAGATGAAAGAATGTCTGGGGACATGGTGAAATGTGCGGCGATCCCTGCACAACTGGACACCGACATTCAGGGATAGCCCCAGTTCACCCATCAGTGGCCCTGCAATCCCTGTAGCTACACCACCATGGCCCCCTAAGCACGGAGAGGAGCAGGAGCAATGCAAACCCTGCTGTCTCTTGTCTGTACACAGGGATCAGCAATGGTTTGCACCCATTGCTGGTCTTCAGTGGCTGAATCGGGGTTATACCAGAGCGTAGGCCAGGCCTTAATTTCAGAGAGCATGAGGGATGGAAACGTTGCTCCAGACTTACAAGTCATAGAAACCCTCTGTGAGAGTCACCAGCTTCCCACCCAGCTGGGGAGGCTGAGACGCGGAGGGCTGCATGTAACTGGCACGCATACCTGTGCATTTAAGATGAAGAGTAAACGCACAGAACCTGGCGTGTTAGACAGCTGACCCACTGCCCCATTTCACAATGCTGTTGTGTTCCCACCACCTCTTGTATGTCCCTCCTGCTCTCTCTCACAGCTTATTTCCACAGCGGCTGTGGGCTATTGGCACTCTACTTGTCCTACCCTGGTGATATTTCCCCCTGCACTTGGGATCTGAGAGGTGCACATTCCTTATGCTGCTCCACTGCCCAGAGGTGAATTTCACCCTCCACAATTCAGATATTGCACAGTTACCAGTGCTCAAGCCCTCTGGGCCACTGTTACTGCAGGGGAGAGAATTTGTTCCAAGTCCCAGTCAATGCTCTGTGACTTGGCAGTCAACAGGACCCAGGCCACTTTGGGTTGTGGAGTGCAATGGTTCACTCCGCTTTGTCCTTGATGCCCCTTGGTTTGTTCCTCTGATGTTCCAATGTGTCCAGTGATGTGCTGCTGAGCCTCCCTGTGCAGGTGACACACAAATTGGGGGAGTGGTAAATAATCAAGAGAACATGTCACTGATTCAGGCCAGTCTGGACCATTAGGGAAACTGGGCACAAACAAACCCTTTTAATACAGCTAATTGTAAACGTATATATCTAGGAACAAAGAATGCAGGCCATACTTATGGGATGGAGGACTCTATCCTGGGAAGCAGTGATTTGGGGTTGTGGTGGATAATCAGCTGAACATGAGCTCCCAATGTGGCCAAAAGAGTTACTGCCATCCTAGGATGAACAAACAGGGGAATCTCAAGTACGAAAAGAGAGGTTATTTTACCTCTGTATTTGGCACTCGTCTGACCGCTGCTGGAATCCTGTGTCCAGTTCTGATGCCCACAATTCAAGAAGGATGTTGATAAATTGGAGAGGGGTCAGAGAAGAACCACAAGAATGATTAAAGCATTAGAAAACATGCCTTGCTGTCATAGATTCAAAGAGCTCAATCTAGTTACCTTAACAAAGAGAAGGCACAGTCTACCCGTATCTCCAAGGGGAACAAATATTTAATAACGGGCCCTTCAATCTAGTAGAAAAAGATAAAACACGATCCAATGGCTGGAAGTTGAAGCTAGACAATTTCAGACTGGAAATAAGGCGTAAACTTTTAACAGCGAGAGTAATTAACTATTGGAACAGTTTACCTAGGGCTGTGGTGGATTCTCCATCACTGACCATTTTAAAATCAAGATTGGATGGTTTTCTAAAAGCTCTGCTCTAGGAATTATCTTAGGGAAGTTCTATGGCCTGTGATATGCAGGAGGTCAGACTAGATGATCCCATTGGTCCCTTCTGGCCTTGGAACCTATGAATCCCCTGCACCCACTGGGGCCTGGGAGTTCTTTTCCCCACTTCAAAATATCAAGGATGCCACATGTTGCCTCTCCTCCTTCTGTTGGATGACTTCTTGGATGACCCAGTCATGTGTAATGGGAGCTTTTTCAGCTCTTAGCTGCAGCAGGTACATGGAGCCAACTCCCTAGCAGGGAGAGCTTTCCCCCAAAGCATTTTAGCGAAATAGGTGTTATCCAAAAAAAGTCAGCGAGTCTAACTGTCTGAATAAAACCAATTTCCCTCTCGATTCATCCAGTCTCACTTCCTTGGTATCTCGGATATCACAATTCTACCAGATCTCATAATACTTTCCAGGGTGAGCAAGACCTGAATTTCTAATGTCAAAAAACAAATAGGTCACCTTTAAGCCTTTTGGGGAGCTCTTATTTGTCCTCAATTCCATTGATTTAACTTTTTCCACTTTAATGTGCATGGTCTCCAAACAAAACCCTGCAAAAGTTCCTCCTAAGGAACCGGCTCATGATACCAAAGCAATTTTTTTCCCTTAATGACAGCTTCAATCACCAAAGGTTTGCAAGACTTAAAGATGACCTCTGCTGATAAGCTTCAATTTATACAGCGCAGCGGAGATGGGCAAGGCAAAACTGGCTGTCATTGTGTATTAGTCATTATGATTCATAGTTCAAACTGAAGAAGATATGAGCCGTCTGGGAGCACTGGGTTTTTGTTTTGTTCTGGGGTTTGGTTTTTTTTGACAGCAAAGGTATCCTCTGTGCTCCTTCAGTCTGAATCTTTGCAAGGAGACTAGATGGCTCATGGGATTGGCAATAGGATACAGAGCCTTCTACCACTAGGGTAATGATTAAAGCCCTACCACAAACTAGCAGCGACCAAAATTTGTTCTGTTCGATGGTTCTTCGGGGTCGGTTGTGACAACTGGGCCAACAAATGTACCCGAACTGCAAACTCAACTGTAAAAAATATGTAAAAGTTCAAAAAAATGGCATAATAACCTATAACAACAAATGTTGATGGGAAAAGGTACAAAAGGGAGGTGGAATAACTCTAAATTAGTCTAAACAAAAAGGCCAAATATATGATTCAAGGACTCTGTTGAAATTATACTTTGTTAAAAAACAGGATATGTGGAGCTGGAATTTAATGAGCCAAGATTGGTATGTCAGATATTAAGTCTAATTGATGGACAATTATTCAACCCATGTCTCCCTCTTTGGGTCCTGAAAGAATGAGCTTTTGTGGGGAAATGAAAGAACAAAGAAGAAGAACAGACAGAGGCTACTGGAGTGCGCTTCACCATCATGGCTGCCAGCCCCGCTCTTTGCTGGGACCCCGACCTGCATTATCCCGATGCTGAGAGGTGACCTGATCAGAATGGGGCAGAGAGAGAAACCCAGATAACCTCACCACCACCATCCCTCACCACCTCTACCGGCTCCAGCTGGGTCCCAAACTCCATCTGGAATGACAGTTATTACTGTCTTTGGTACCATCTAAGAGACTATCGAACAACTGGGCTTTTCCTAATAAGACTGGACTTTAAGACTGGACAATGTTCCCTCTCATTTTTTACATCCACGTGCGGAATGAATTTTGTTATGTGCACCAATATGGAGGTGCTGCGTGGCGGGGGTGGGGCCAAGGGATTCGGCGTGTGGGAGGGGGCTCAGGGTTGGGGCAGAGGATTAGGGCGTGGGGGGGTGAGGGCTCTGGCAGGGGTGTGGGCTCCGGGGTGGGGCTGGGGATGAGTGTTTTGAGGTGTGGGAGGGGGACTCAGGGTTGGGGAAGAGGGTTGGGGTGCAGGAGGGGGTGAGGGCTCTGGCTCAGGGTGCAGGCTCTGGGGTGGGGCTGGGGATGAGGAGTTTGGGGTGTGGGAGGGGGCTCAGGGCTGGGGAAGAGGGTTGGGGTGCAGAGAGGTGAGGACTCTGGCTGTGGCATGGGGCTGGGGATGAGGGGCTTGGGGTGCAGGCTGCCCCGGGGTTGTGGCAGAGAGAGAGAGAGAGAGAGAGAGAGAGAGAGAGAAAAAACGGACTCCCTCCAGCCCTCTCTCGCCACAGCAGCCCGGGGCTGGGGGAGAGGCGCTTCTCCCCGCCGCAGCCCTGCATGCCCCCTACCTCTCCCCTCTCCAGTCCAGGCCCCTGCAGCTGCGTGCCTGCGTGGCCCTTGATAGCCTGCTGTGCGGCCATGCAGCTTAGAGGGAACTTAGGACTTTAACAGCAGCAACGACATCTCCAGCCCATCATAACTAACTTATTCTCTTCTCCAAAAGGCCAGTTGTTATCATCTTTGATACCCTCTAAGAGACTGTCAAACAACGGGGGGGGGGGGGGGGGGGAGGAGTCCCTTCTCAAAACTCTCTCTAGCTAAAGGGAAAGGGGATGAAGGAGGTTGTTAAAATGGAAGCCTGACTTAATATTTTACATTTCAAATGCTTTAACTATTTTCCTTCTTTTCTGTATCTTTAATAGAAGGTTAAAAGGATTTTTAATGGTGTGTTTGCCCTGGTGCTAAGCAGTCTGACGTCTCTGCATACCAAGCCCCAAACCCTGTTAAACATTGGTTAATGCTGGACAGGGACAGTAGTATGTTAACACCTTTAGCCCATTTATTTCCCCAAAATTAATACAACAGGTCTCTGTGGTCACAATTCTGTTCCCTTTAGACAGCTGTCCACATCACAGCGGGCACTAATTGGCAACCTTCGTTTGATCAACTTAGCAAGGAGTCTGACCCTGAGAAGCGATCTCTGCAGGCCAGGGTTAAGCAGTGTCGCTTGTACCAGCCCACCTCTATTTGTCCTCTGGGAAAATAGGGGACCCTCTGGATAAATCCGGTGATTTAATTATTCAGAAGGTCCCTCAGCAATGGGCAGCCTGAATGGCTTTGGACCCACCCTCTGTAAGTGGCTCAGAAGCTGTGCTCAGCCATGTCCCAGAAAAGGAACTGCCACATTTCTCTCGTCCCATCTGAAGCGGAGGTGGGCATGAACTGAAACTCCAGCTCTAAACGCATCCGATCTTGAGGAAAGTTTGAATCCAGACCTGGGTCTGAGCTAGGAAGCTTCAGCCTGGCTCCAGTACTAGTGTGGTTTAACTTTTACAGAAGCTGTTGCTGATGCTTAAGAGCAAACCGTGACCACCTGGAGTCTGTGTATATCCTGCCAGAAGAATATCTCCAGGCTTTCATTCATCTGCAGTAAGCCAACATCTGGAAAATGACCCAAGCCGGAGGCAGCGAAGAATACAGGTGACGCTCTAGCTCTTCCTAAGAGTTCGATGCTGTTCACTGGTTGTGACCAAAGCAGGAGCCAGTGGAGACGTTTCTCTCCATTACACTCAGGTTTATCTTTATGCCACCTACGGTCTACAGAACAGAGATAAGGATGTCAGAGAGGTCCATAGGAACGGAGTGGTGCCAGCTTTCCAAGTGATCTTTTTGGTAGAATTTTGCATGAAGGTATTTTTCTGATGTCACGGTTTTGCTCTATGTGCTACTTTGAGAAAATAAAGTCATGACAGTAAATACATACCCTTCCCATCCAAGGTTATCAATCCACTCTACAAACATAAATTAAATAAGCCTCATACCACCCCTGAGAGGTAGGTGATGGTATACACCCATTTTACACATGGGGAAACTGAGGCACTGAAAGATTAAGGGCTGGATTTAAAAAGATATTTAGGAGTCTAAGGTGAAAGATGGGTGCCTTGTGAGGTTTTGAAAAATGCCTAGGTATGTAACTCCCATTGATCTCAATGCAGGTTAAGCATCTTTCTTCATCTTTAGGTGTGTAAATGTCTTTAAAAATCTGGCTCTAAGTGACTTACCCAAGGTTGCGCTGTGGTAAAGCGAGGCAGAGAAACTCAGGTCCCCTGACTCCCAGTGCTGAGTGTTAACACAAGATCGTCCTTCCTTGGAATTTACTGATGCTCTAACGTCGGTAAATATGTTACACTTAAAATTAGTCTCCATGCCAAGCAATGTGCTGGAAGTGTGCTTGAATGCAAGAGATAAAAATGATTCCAATGCATTATTGTAGCATCTAGAGGCCACAACTGAGATCAGGACTCCATTGTGCTAGGCGCTGTATGCACAGATGGTAAGAGACGGTCCTTACCCCCAAAGAGTTTAGGTGTAATCAAAGGCAGACAGAAGCAAAGTGATTCTCCTAGTGTCACACAACCGGTTAGTGACAGAATTTGGATTAGAGTTAAGGTCTCCAGACTCTCAATCTATCGCCATATCCACTAGGCCACACTGCCTCTCAGTACAGCGTACACATGAGAGCCTGGGTTCTAAGCTCCTTTGACCTTCCACCCCTACGAAAGACTTCACCAGGAGGCACATGAAGTAACCAAGGTTGGGAGACGGGGGACGGGGCGGGGGAGGGAAATCAGTATGTCCCAGGAAAAACACCTCCAGCCAAGATGGCTACTAAAGAGAGAGCAACTTATTTTCCCTGCATTGTTCAGTAAAGAGCGAGAGAACCCGCCAGGTTATAAAACTGAATTGATCTGACAGTGCTGAGAGTGTAAAACAAACCGGAAGGAAAGCTGGAGGTGGGGGATGGAAGGTAGAGTGCACAGAGGTTCATGGCAAACACCATGGAAATGGCTCGGTGCGCAAGCAGCAGGAGTAATTAAAAGAAGGAGACAATGGGGCCTTGAAGAGACGGCAAAGGAAATTTATTACTGGGGAGGGAGGCACCACAAAGGGATGAAATAAATTTGTCACCTTGATATGTTCACAGAGAAGAGGATAGAGAGCAGATGCTGAGGAGAGAGAGAAATTCCCCCAAGAGTGAAGGGGGACAGAAGAGGAGGAAATATGGGAAGAAAATCTGAGACTCACACTCCAACACAGGCGAGTAGGAAACTAGAGCATTTCGGACAAGAACAGGGGCAGTGCTATCTTCCCTCACTCTTCTCCTCCCAATGGACAATCAGAGCAGTACGAGCAACACGGTGCCCAATGTTAGGGCACAAGAGATTTGGCTTTGGCTTCTCTGCTGAGCCTGCCAGCGAGTGCTGGGTAGCACCATTTGGCCCCATTAGGCTGTTCGATTAGGAGCCGGACTGAGACCTTATCCTCACTGGGCATTTGCCCCACGACAGCCATTGGTGACCAGCTGCAAATCCCTAGTGTGGCCAAGCAAGGCTGCCCCATGCATCAGTGGAGCTTACACCCTGCCTGAATCCTCTGCATGCTGCAGCTGTGCTCTCTCACAGCAGTCTGCTCTGACTACACTAGGGCTTTGAGCCTGTGCAGCCCCATGGATAAGAACATAAGAAGGGCCAGACTGGGTCAGACCAATGGTCCATCTAGCCCAGTCTCCTGTCTACCGACAGTGGCCAATGCCAAGTGTTTCAGAGGGAATGAACGGAACATGGAACCATGAAATGATCCATCCCTGGATGGCTGTAATCAGTGCAAATTCTCACTCAGACAACACCGGAGATATCCGCTCATTTCCCACTGGCCACAGAAACACTGCTAGATGGTAATGACTGTCATTCTCTTTATACCGGTGGCATGGGGCATTTGAACCAAAAACCTAGAGCTAGGAAGTTCCAGATCCTATTGCTATTATGGTAGGATCCTCTCCTCCTTTTTTTCTGGACACTATTGTTATTACTTAGATATGAACTATGAACAACGACACTTCGTCATTACTCACTCCCTCTCTATTTGGTTTTAAAGGGTTGATATGTTTATGCTCCTTGCAATTCGGATGGGTTTTAATTTTTGAGGGCATGTGTCTAGGCATCCTTGGCAGACAGCGTTAGTGACTTGATTCCAAACACACTATTGATTTCAGCACATAGGTGACCTGATGGCACACTCAGGATATTTGTTCTAGAGGATGCTTTATAATCGAATAACCCTGAAGGATAAAAGGAAATGTTCATGACAACCCTCTATTAATCAATCAGATATTAATTAGGTTATTAATTAGAAACAGTGTCCCTCCAAGGGCTTTCCCCCCCTCTTTTTATTACTATTTTTGAAAATGCTAATAATAAATGGAGATATCCCATCTCCTAGAACTGGAAGGGACCTTGAAAGGTCATCAAATCAAGTCAAGTCCAGTCCCCTGCCTTCACTAGCAGGACCAAGTACTGATTTTGCCCCAGATTCCCCAGTGGCCCCCTCAAGGATTGGGCTCACAATCCTGGGTTTAGCAAGTCAATGCTCAAATCACTGAGCTATCCCTCCCCTCCAATGAGTCCCTTAGCCAATTTACCATTTACATCTGAAATATTTTGGTGTGAGAGAATTGCTTTAAATGTGGTCATGGAAGGAGAATCTTTTGTAGCACTAATGAAAGGCCCTCAGATAAACGGTATCTAAATCCAAACTCCCTTAAAATGGGGCTGAGAAAGGAGTGATAAGGGCATAGCAGTAGGCACCACCTCGGGCATTCTGGAGGTTCAGAACTGAGAAATAGCCAGACAAGGAAGTTTAGTGCTGGTGAAACATGCTACAATCACCACCCTGGAAGGTAGAGACCTCCATTTATCCCCAGGACAGGTAGAACCCAAGCAACAGCAGTGCAAGGTGCCCTGGCAATGTGCTACGGACCTGAAGAGATCACCAGCTGGAGAAGATAGTTCATTCAAACCTTGGCTTCCCGGCTGAGGCTGCTAGTGGGTGTCAATTAGTGTCCATGGCAGAAGTAGCTTTGATGAGGAGGATGCTAGAGACTTGTACCATGTGACTGTGGCTCATTGGCCATACAACTTGGACCTGAGTTTCTTCTAGATGCTGGTGAGCTGCCCCTGCTGATCTGAATAGCCTGGAGATAGGAACATTAGAAATGAGGTTAGGTATTAGGGCCAGGCCCCAGGATGAGGGAAGGATGAGGTATTTTGTCACCCAAGTTTTTGATGCTCATCAGGAGACTGACACGGACATACGTATCACAGACTTTGGGAGAGTCTTTTCATCTCTCTGTACCTCAGTTCCCCATCTGTAAAATGGGGATCATAATCTATTTAGATTATTAGCTTTCTGGGGCAGGAACCCTCTTTTACTCCATTTATGTACATCTCCTAGCACAACTAGGCCCTGATCCAGTTGAGGCCTCTATGATACAACTAACAATAAAGACCCATCTCTCCAGTTGATTGAAGTCAGCGTAGCTCCACCGAATTCAAGGGACTGGCATCAGTGAAGCTATTGCAATTCACGCCAGCTGAGTTTCTGTCCCATTCCACCCTGGGGCAACACGAGTTTGCAGAGAGTCCTACATTCACAAGGGACAGTCAGGACTTTGTGAACGTTTTGAAAAACATATAAAACATTGCAGAAGTTTAAGTCGGCAAGTGAAGGGGGAGGCCCAACTTTTGAATCTGGAGCTGTGAACACCCATGGATACATCCCAGGCCAGGGGTAGTCCCGAGAAGGGTGCAATTCATCAATTTTTCACACAACGTTTTCCCAGTGAAACAGAGTATCTGGCAAAAGACCTGTTTTGGTACGAAAAAACATATGTATAAAATTGGCCCAACTCTGAATCCCTCAGAGTCACCAGTTGCAATTACTGCTGAACAGCATGTGTCCATCTATCCTGTCATGGAAGCTTGGGACCCAGTGTGTCTATCTACCCCGCCATGGGAGCTTCAGGCAGAGTTATCTTAGACTGAATTTCCCTCTTGTAAAGCTTTCCCTGTCATCTTTCACACACAGCACTCGGAGAATCATCTAACACAAAATGCCTCAGCCGGGAGAATAAACCTGTTGGATTTTTTTCCCCCCAGACAGAAGATCAATAAGCGGGAACAGCTTGAAAAGTCAGTCAGGCTTAGGAGGGTCCCCAAGGAGATAGCTGGAGACGAGTCATTGTAATGAAGGAATCACAAGAGGCACATAAGGATGTGTAGAGCCTATCCCTGCTCATTAGGGAGGGAAGCCGAGGCTTAGGGTAGGTCTATACTTACCCACTGGTTCGGCTGCAAGCAATCAATCTTCTGGGATCGATTTATCGCGTCTTGTCTAGACGCGATAAATCGATCCCGGAAGTGCTCGCCGTCGACGCCGGTACTCCTGCTCCGCGAGAGGAGTACGCGCAGTCGACGGGGGAGCCTGCCTGCTGCGTCTGGATCCGTGGGAAGTACCTTGTATTTCGAACTAAGATACTTCGACTTCAGCGACGTTATTCACGAAGCTGAAGTTGCGTATCTTAGTTCGAACTGAGGGGTTAGTGTGGACCAGCCCTTCGTAGCACCAGGACAGGAAATGCTAGACTGGAACAGCCTGATATCCTGTCTCCAGCAGTGGTCAATCCTAGGTACCGGAGGAGAGGGTTTAAAACTCCCAGAATTAACGACAATGACACACTATGGGGAGAAATGACTCCCTGTCACTCCCTGAAGCACGAGGGCCGATAACCCGGGAATTTTTTAGGCTAGCTAGTGTAACTACAAACAATTCCTCTTCTTAGCGGGGGAGGGATAGCTCAGTGGTTTGAGCATTGGCCTGCTAAACCCAGGGTTGTGAGTTCAATCCTTGAGGGGGCCAATTAAGGATCTGGGGCAAAATCAGTATTTGGTCCTACTAGTGAAGGCAGGGGGCTGGACTCAATGACCTTTCAAGGTCCCTTCCAGTTCTAGGAGATGGGATATCTCCATTTATTTAGTCATGCCCCAGCTCAGCAGAAGCGGGATCAATCTTCTTGAGGATAGACTGGTTAGAATAGTCAGGAGGCGTTTAAACTAATAACACAAGGGGAGGAAGGAAAATATGAGCACTCAGCACAAAAAGGTGGGAGGGATAGCTCAGTGGTTTGAGCTGCTAAACCTAGGGTTGTGAGTTCAATCCTTGAGGGGGCCAATTAGGGATCTGGGGCAAAATCAGTACTGGGTCCTGCTAGTGAAGGCAGGGGGATGGACACAATGACCTTTCAAGGTCCATTCCAGTTCTAGGAGATAGGATATCACCATTTAAAAAAAAAATTGAGATGCCAAGAACAAAATTAATCAAGGAACCAAAAGGACTTGAAAAGAAGAAATTCTTTAACTGCCTATCCACAAAGCTAGGTGCGTGGGTAAGAAACAAGAGGAGTTGGAATTGCTCATTATGAGTATAAATTTGATCAAGTTGGTATTACTGAAACCTGGGACGACATGACGCCCATGACTGGAATTTTAAAATCAATGGTGATAACCCATTTAAGAAGGCTCAAGGGTAAAAGAGGTGGCACTCTGTGTCAAAAATGCCATTACCTTTTTCTGAGCCTCAGACAATGCAGAAGAAAGTGATCTGGAATGCTTACAGATCAATGTCCTAACAGATAAAGCAAAAGGTGGGATATTAGTTGGGATCTGCTATAGACCACCAACACCAGGGAAAAACCACAATCCCACAACCGAGAAAAAAGGCCATATTGGTTACAAAAAACTTGACCTGGTTTAGAGGGGAAGTGAAGGCAGCTACAAAAAATAAATAAATGGAAGAAAAGGAAAGTTGATAGTACTGTCTATATATCAAAAGCTAGTGATTGAAGAAAAGTGATAAGTGAAGCAAAGGGACACAAGAAAAAATCTATGGCCAGCAGAGGTAAGGAAAAGAAGAATTTTTTTTAAAGTATATTAGGAACAAAAAGATTCCATTACTAGATGGAAACCATAGCATTATCAATAATAATGCAGAAAAGGTAGAAATGTTTAATAAATATTTCTGTTCTGTATTTGGGAAAAACAGATGATAACATTTTTTCCATTTTAGCTTAGGATGATTTTAAACAGAATTCAAACTTTTTAGATGAGCAGGTCCAGATAACCTGCATCCCAAAAGTTTTAAAAATGTAGGCTGTAGAGCTCACTGTACTATTAATGGTGAGTTTCAATAAGTCTTGGAACATGGAAGTTCCAGAAGATTGGAAGAAAACGAATGTAGTGCCAATATTTAAAAAGAGTAAACGGGATGACATAGATCCCAGGCAAGATAATGGAGTAACTAATATGGGACTTGATTAATAAAGAATTAAAGGAGTGTAATATAATCAGTGCCAGTCAATATGGGTTTATGGAAAATAAATCCTAGCAAACTAACTTGATATCTTTTTTGATGATATGACAAGTTGGTTGATAAAGGTCATAGCATTGATGTACTAGACTTCTGTAAGGCATTTGACTTGGTATTGCAAGACTATTGCAAGACCTTTTGATTAAAAAACTAGAAACATAAAATTAACATGGCACACCTTAAATGGGTTAAAAGGTGGCTAACAGATAGGTCTCCGAATTTAACTGTCAATAGGGAACCATCATGACAGGTGGGTTTCTAGTGGGGTCCACCGGGATCTGTTCTTATCCCTACGCTATTGATCAATGACCTGGAAAAAACAAAGCCATCACTGATGAAATTGGCTGATGACACAAAAATTGGGGGGGGGGGTAAATAATGAAGAGCACAGGTCACTGATTCATAGCTATCTGGATTGCTTGGTAAACTGGACTCAAGCAAACAATATGTGTGGTAATACGGCTAAATGTAAATCTCTTACACAATGGGGGATGCTATGATTTTGAAATAGATTTGGGGGGGTTAATGGATAATCAATCTGAACATGAGCTCCCAGTGTGGTGCTGTGGCTAAAAAGGCTAATGTGATCCTTTAATAATAGGGGAATCTCAAGTAGGGGTAGAGAGGTTATTTTATCTCTGTATTTGTCACTGGGGCGACCGTTGCTGGAATCCTGTATCCAGTTCTGGTGTCCACAATTCAAGAAGGATGTTGATAAATTGAAGAATAGACGATTCAGAGAAGAGTCACAAGAATGATTAAAGGATTAGAAGACCTGATGTATAGTGATAAGCTAAATAGACTGAGCTCTTTGAGTCTAACAAAGAGAAGGTAGGTGGGTTACTTGAGTACAGTATATACATATCTACATGGGAAACAAATATTTAATAACGGGCTCTTCAATCTTGCTGACAAAGGTATAACACGACCCAATGACTGCAAGCTGAAGCTAGACAGATGTAGACTAGAAATAAGGGTGTAATTTTTTAGAGTGAGTGTAATTAATCATTGGAACAACGTACCAGAGGTTATGGTGGATTCTCCATCACTGACAATTTAAAATCAAGATTGGATGTTTTTCGAAAAGATCTGCTGTAGGAATTATTTTGGAAATTCTATGGCCTCTGTCACAGAAGTCAGACTAGATGACCACAATGGTCCCTTCTGGAAACAGTATGAATCTATGAATGTGTAATACTATATGGAGTTTCCAGAAATCAATACCTGTGAGAAGCATATAGTGTCCATATTTACCTCTTCTTTAGGGAAGGACAGTGTAGGGACAGTGGTTGGAACAGGTTGACTGTGATCCAAAATATCAGGGTATTCTTCCTAACTCTGCCACTGACTCCCTTTGTGATCTTGAACTAGTTATTACATGCCTCAATTTACCCACTTGTAAAATGTACCTTCCTCAACATGGGGATGGGGAGGGTTACTGAGAAAAGGAATGGTCTTGTATTTAAAATACGGGACCCAGGGACCTGGGTTAAATCCCTGGCTTTGCCACAGACTTCCTGTGTGTGACCTCTGGCAAATCCCTTAATCTACTTTTTGTCTCAATTCCCCACCAATACAATGGATGTAATCATTCTCCACTGCTCCAACCCTTTAGCCCCAGTGCTGCAAAGATTTATGCATGTGCTTAATTTTCAGCATGTGAGTAGTACCATTCAGGCCAACAAGACTACTCAGGACTCTAACTCAACCCTGAGGTATGGACAGGAATCCCTTGGGGAGATTCTCTGGCCACTTTTATGTTGGAGGTCAGACTACATGGTCGTAATAGTCTCTTGCAGTCTTAAAACCTGAGAATCTTTGCACAAGTCGAGCCTTTGTCTACGTGGTCTCTTTAGACTTTTGGTGGAGGGTCTCTCTTACTAGGAGTGTGTACCACACCTAACTTAATCTCGCTTGGGACATCTGGGTGCTACTGAAATAGAATAATTAATAGTATCATTTGGTTGTGGCAGCACCCTCACTGGATAGCAAGTTTAAAAATTAGTACCTTTCCTGAAATAGCTGTTTAATCTTATTTCAACCCAGCATGATTCGGTCACAGCCTCTTGACAGGTTTAACACAGAGACAAGTCAAGTTCCCCCACTGATTTTACTCTGCGTGAAAAAGAAGGAACATTTTAATTTACCCCATCCAGCCCAGTCCATCGTAAGCAATCAAGACAAGGAGACTGTATGAAGCGTCTTGCTAGGCTCCCGCAGGGCGCCATTAAGAACCATGGAGTAGTGCCTGCATCAGGAGGTCGGCCGACCATCCCTTTGCAAGCGGGATGCAAAGACCTTTGATTCATTAGGAAAAAAGTGACAGCTCATCCATTTCCTTCTCCTCTTTACCTGTCTTACCAGAAGGCACGAGTTTCATTTTTTAAGTGAGCTTTCAAATGCAGGGAATGACTTTTCCTTCTTCTTCAGGCTGGATTGCAGAGCAAGTAGATGAGCCTCGTGCCATTGCCTGGGGCCTCTCTGTCACTCAATGCAAGGTGTGGTGCTGCAGGATGCCTTGCTTTTCATGTGTTCACCCCGCGGGCTGGGTTGAGGACTGAGGAGAAAATGAAGGGCAGACGTGCCAGGAGAGGGAAGGAATTGCACACTGCAATACCTTCTAAGGAACCTACCTAGAGATGGAGGTGTTACTGATCAGAGGTAAGAGGAAGAGCGCAAGACCGGGGAAACTTTCTCAGCCCAATCCCACACCCACTCAGTGGATGTAGTAGGGACAAAAGATGCACAGGGAAGTCAACGCAATATAGACCACCTAGAGAGGGAGCATTGGGTTTCCATGGCTCAGCGCGGAGGGGGAGGGGAAAGCAGGGCTGCCCAATGGGTCCACGCACACAGCAGATGCACTGGGCCACAAATGGTGGGGGAGAGGATGCAACAGGCAATGCATGTTCCTCTTCCTGGGTGGCTGGAACAGTGGCTGTAGGGCAGCTGCGTGGGCACCCAGAAGGTGAGGATCCCTGCATACTGGCCCTTTAAACCTGTGTTCTGTCCGTTATGCACTGCCCGTGGCTTGTTCACATACCGTACTCCAGGAAGCAGATTTCACCTCCCTGAACCAGTAGGGTAACTGCACCGGCAGGCGCGTTGACCCTAAATGAAGGGCAGGCATCTCTCCCCTCCCCCAGGGGTTCTGCCACAGGAAAGCAGTGAGCCTCCCCGCCGCCTGCTGGTGACGTGGTGACAGCTGTGTTTCTGTATAGCTTCACAGAGAGCCCACCATTGCCCTGGCCCTTTTCTGCCTCCCAGATGACACTGCAAACTCTGATCTAATTTGCTGCCTGCTACCACCCCTAGGTCCATTCTCAGAGCCGAAGTCTTGTCTTCAGAAACTGCGGTGTCCTTTTTGCAGCCTGCGCCCCAGTGAGGAACGATTTCAGTTGCTTCTTTGAGCAACATGTGGCATTTCTTCAGGTCGCTGGTCATCGAACGTTATTTCCGCCTGACAGCTGTCCAGTGGCTTTCACAAGACAAAGCATCCGTCTCAGTCCAGCGCCGTGTGGCCGTGTATCCACATCACAATAGCCAGCCCAGCCCTGAGCCTTATTGTCAGCCTCTCCAGAGAAGCCCACGACTGAATGAGCCACGAAAAACACCATTCACCTCCTCAAGAATGCTGGCAGAGAGGTCTGGGTGGAGGAATCCTGATGCACTCCCCGGAGAAAGCTTACACGGCTGCTGCTACCTTTGGCCAGTTTGGTGGAATAACTAAGGCCTTCAAGGCTGCCAGTCGAGTACTAATGTCACTTTAGCTCCAGTTATTCAGAAATAGCAAACAAAGCACAAGCAGTTTTGGTCACTGGGCTAGATCTTCAGCTTGTGTAAATCGGTGACACAAAAGAACTCCATTAACTTAAACCAGCTGAGGTACCAACCCATGAAAACTGTAGAGAGTCTGTTAACAGTATTGACAGTGTGACCTCTCAGCTTTTATAAATAAATAAAGATATCCTATCTCCTGGAACTGGAAGGGACCTTGAAAGGTCATTGAGTCCAGCCCCCTGCCTTCACTAGCAGGACCAAGTACTGATTTTTCCCCAGATCCCTAAGTGTCCCCCTCAAGGATTGAATGCATAACCCTGGGTTTAGCAGGCCAATGCACAAACTACTGAGCTATCCCTTCCCCCTGATAGTCCCACTTCACCCTCCACCTCCAGCCCCTCTGGATTTCGTCTCTGTGGCTGATTTTAATCACCAAGTTAAATTTTCCACCGGGTCAATCAAACATCAGCCTTCCTATCACAAACTAAAGCTCCGTGCAATCAAAAGCGTCTTTCCCAGGAATGCTTTAAAAAGGTCCCTCTCCCGGAGGTGCGAGATTCAAACATGAAGGGGCACTTGCATATTAGTGCGCTACAATTATTGATCAATAAAATAGGTATTGCAATCGAAGTGCTGTGTGTACAGACAAAGAGAAGGAGAAGAGATATTACGAAATGTTTACATGTCTATTACACAGCTGCTAAACTTCAAACAACGTGTTTGTACTAATCAGTGTGGTGAAATAACAGCTGTCTTCTTAAGCGCACACTAAATGCGTGCTAGAGTGTTATCTGAAAAAGTTATTTCTTCTCTTGGGCTTGACTGCATAACTGACGTTGAAGACGGAGCAAATAAATAATGATGGGTTTTCCCTACAAGTCATTCTTTTGCAGCGATTACACATTAATAACTCAAAGCACACGGTATTTTCAAGAATTTCACGTATTAATCTCCCTTCCCCTCTTCCCCCCTGCATGAGGGCAAACGATAAACATGTTGCTTTTGTAATCCCATTGTGCCACCACTTATCGGCATCCCTGCAGCCAAAAAAAAAATTTTTTTTAAAAATGGATTGCTGGAAATGGGATCTCAACCTTAATGACACCATCAATAATTGCTGTCACTGCCTAATATCCATGTTGCAACCTTACACGGAAGATAAAGAGACAGAGTTCTCCATAATGTGGCTTCCAGACAGTCCCCCAAAGTGATTTCTTAACGTGCTCTTAAAGACTACCTGCATATCCCATTGATGGGGAGTGACTAAAAGCCATCAGAGCAGGCAAGGATCACCGGGCTGTGATTTCCCCCTGACCATCACAGGTAAACAGCGTCAGACGCAGACACCAGAATAGAAAGCTATAAATAAGAGCGCTCCCTGCAGCAGCTTACTCTGTTGGAATATTTCATTGAGCTACTGGGTTAGCCCAGATGGCTGCAGCTTCATGCATCAAATGGATCGAGTTATTCCCCTGACTCATCGATGCAAAACGTCCGGTGTCCGCTTTGGCCTTTCCCACGCCGAGGGTGTATTCTAAAGCACCGCAGAATAGTTACCATACAGCTGAGACGGTCTAAACATTGTTAGCAGAATTTATACCTACAGCGTCTTCTAAAAAGAGTCCATGCTATACATCTCCTTGGTCCTGACCCCATTTGTACCTGTGCCTGGATAATAATTATTATAATTCAGGATTTATAGTCCCCGAAACATAGTTGCATATTGTCCGGCACGCTGGATGTGGCCAGGATCCTGGAAGAACTTGCTCCCGTATTAATGAAGTGAAGTAACCTGTTGGACTCCAAGATCCTGGGAACTTTTGACTGATCCTCTAAAAGCCAACTTAGCACCATCGGTATGTATTTGTACAAGACCAGTGACAGGTTCAGAACTTATAGCCAAGGCCCCTGCCCGTAAGAACTTCCAACCCAGACGAGTTCTGCCCTCATCTGCGCAGTGAGAGCAATGCCAGTATTTTGCCCCTGATTCACAGTGGGTTCACTGAATGCATCCGCTCCTGGCATCTCATCACTAAAATGAACAAAAACTGCTCAAGTAGTGTGTCCTACCATTTGTATTACAGCAAAGCCGACGGCTATGTCTCCGCAGCCCAGAGCAACTAGCCTCCCAGCTCGGTCAACAGACTTGGGCTAGCACTGTAAAAATCACTGTGTAGCCAGGGGTCGGCAACCTTTCAGAAGTGGTGTGCCAAGTCTTCATTTATTCACTCTAATTTAAGGTTTCACATGCCAGTCATACATCTGAATGTTTTTAGAAGGTCTCTTTCTATAAGTCTATAATATAGAACTAAACTATTGTTGTATGTAAAGTAAATAAGGTTTTTAAAATATTTAAGAAGCTTAATTTAAAATTACATTAAAATGCAGAGCCCCCCGGACCGGTGGCCAGGACCCGGGCAGCGTGAGTGCCACTGAAAATCAGCTCGTGTGCCGCCTTCAGTACTGGTGCCATAGGTTGCCTACCCCTGGTGTAGACAGTGCTTTAACGTTATGGCTGGGACTCTGAAACCCATCCCCTGCCCTAGGCTTCAGAGCCTGAGCTCCAGCCCGAGGTACAGCTCCTAAGTGCTGTCTACAGAGTTATTTTCTGAGATCTAGCGTCTGTCGACCTGGGCTGCAAGGCTCACTGCTGCAGGCTCTGTAGAATATACCTCCTCGGGCCTAGTCGAGATCGGAGCCCCGCTGCACTGGGTGCTGGAAGAACACAGAATAAGAGACCATCTCTGCCTTGAGGAAGCGAGGCGAAGGTGGAGGAAAGGAAGTGTTATTAGCCCCATTTATTACAGGTAAGAAGTTGAGGCACAGAAAGGCTAAGGCCCAGATTTTGAAATGTATTTAGACATTGCTGTGTTCAGCATCTCAAGGCCTATCTGATCTAGGAGCCTTAGTTTAATTTCCAAAAGGGATTAATCCTAAATCCCACTGACTGTCAATAGGAGATAGGCGCCTAAGTACCTAAATCCCTTTGGAAAAGGAGACTTCGGCTCCTAAATCAGGTGTTGCTGCACTCAGCCTTGAAACAACACTTCTGAATCAGGCACTGCAACACTGAGCGCAGCAACACCTTAAATACCTTTAACAACCTGGGCCTAGATGACTTGCCCCAGGTCACACTGGGAGCCTATGGCAGACCTGGGAAATGAACCCAGAGCTCCTGAGTGCCAGGCCAGTGCCTCACCCCTAAGACTACCCTGTAAGACAATGTTGAGGAGCAGTTGTATTGATTCCAAACTGCTGTCCCGTCTGCCGATGGACATAACCGCAAATGGGCTTTTGTTTGCAAGGAGGTTTAGAAAGCAGCTGCTCTTCCTACCCCCCCCCCGTATCATCCTGAGAGCAAGCCGCTTTGCGCACCAACCACAGAACCCATCAGTCACTATCCTCCTATTTAATGAGTATCGGCCCTGCCATCAGAGAGCAGAAACAATAGTGACTGCTAACATGTCTACGGCTCTCGGGTGACAGCTCCATTGCCTTGAGTTGTATTGAAGGCAACCAAGCAGCCTAGGGTAACTGACCACCCAATACTTCACTCAGATAAAGTAAAGGGTGTAAACTGTTCTCCTTTAATTTCGCATGTTCATGTTTCCAGAAAACAAATGTCTGAAAGGGAGGAAGTTCCCTGTTAAATTTCCTATACCAGCCTCTCACTTACCAAGCCCCTTTCCTGAAAGGAGCTGAAAGCACCTTACAGACATTAATTCACTAAGACTCCCAATCTGCCTGGGAGAGAGGCAAATATTATTACAGCTGGGAACAGAAGCCAGAAATCCTGACTCCCTGTGCCCTGCTCTAACCATTAGACCGCACCATCTCCTTCCACACACACTCTTGATTTTGCACCAGCACTGGATAAACTCTTGGGTGGGATATCATGGAATGAGAGCCCTTTTCTCAGCGCTGCAGATTGAGGCCTGGCCTACCCTGAAAAATTAGATCGGCCTAGCTACATCGCTCAGGTCTGTGAAAAATTTGCACCCTGAATGCTGCAGTTAGGTAAACCTAACCCCCAGTGTAAGTACGGTTAGGTCAATGCAAGAATTCCTCCATTAACCTAGCTACCACCTCTCAGAGAGATGGCTTAACGACATCAACAGAAAACCCATTTCTGTCATTGTAGGAAGCATCTATATACTATGACGCTACAGCAGCTGTGTCACTGTGTCATCTGTAATGTAGACGTGCCCTCAAGAGTCACTCCCTTGGGGAATTGAGGTCTGAGGGTCCTGATGTGTCACCATGCACAGTTGTCACCGGTATCGCCCCATTCATCCAGATCACACTCAGACACATTGCACCCTCAATGCACTGTCCTCTCCTGAGTCGCATGAGCAAGACCCATCTTCCCACATACACAGGAAAAAGGGGAGGGAAAAAACGCAGTCCAGATAAGCATGGCACACTTGCAAGGATTCCTTTGCTCATGTATACACAAGGTAAAGCTTCCCACACAGTGTTAACCCCACCACGGCTGCGAATTTCTAATGCAAATCAGCCATCGAGCAATATTTGTATTACAATTACAACTTGGAAGAACTTGTTTCATATCAGAAGACTTAGTGAAGCAGATGAATAGCTTCAACATGATATCCATGGGATAGAAATTCAATTAAAAACTGCAAGTGGCACAGGAGTGGTAGTTATTGTTCAACAGATACCACGGGGCCTTTGCTGCAATACCGCCATTAGCGGTGCTGGTTGAAAAATTCTGTTTTCCTTTATGGCAATCTGTTAGCTTGTATAAAAGTTCAATTAATAAAAACACAGAGCTGTTCTCGCACTCAGGGAACATAATGAAGCCAAGGGCTAGTTGCATATTTTATAATTATGGATTGAGTGCGTGGTGCAGCGGAAATTAGAGAGATGCCACAATCATCATAAAAATGAAAGATCGCTCTTCGGTAAACGCTGAGGGCGCAACTACTGCATCCAAAACGCAGTGCCTGGACCACGCCTAGCCCTCATCACTGCTCTATGGGACGTTTAAAACTATTCCGAATGCCTTGAGCTAAATCCACCCTGGGGTAAGCCTTTGCTAGAGATGCACCGGCATGGAAAGGACACCAGGGGAAGAGGTTGCAGCAGCACGAAGCAGTCGTGACCTCTCTCTACGGCCATGGAGGTTGGTGCTGACCCAAAAGTGGGTAGTGCTGATGCGGGGGTGAAGGGGCCTGTCAGGGAGTGTGGCTGGGAGTGGAATAGGTTGATTTCATCACACCCGCCCTCAGCAGCTTCTGGAACTTTCGCTGGTGGAATCTCCCCAGAAGAAGCCCCAAGGGAGCATAGGCTTTTTGCACTGCCTGAACGTCCACCACCACCTACAGCACACAGGGCCAGAACCGGTTCATCTGGCCCTGTGTTTAGGTCTAATGGTGCATCAGGGATGCAGCAAAGCAGGATGAAATTTGCATATAGCTTGGGCCTCCGCTCAATGCCCTCCACCTCCCCAAGCACACACCACAGTTGCTAACACCAGTGGGAGCCAGTCAATCAGAGAGGTCCAGCTGCAGGTGGACAAAAGACTTGATGGAAAAGCAAAAATAAATAACCCTGCCAGCACATGGAGGCATATGCCAGCCTTCACCTCTGGCCTTCTCCCCATGGCACTGTTATTAACTGCTCCCTGGCCTTAGAGGGTATTTGCCAAATCAATCACCTGTGGGGGTCAGGAAGGCAATTGAATAAGGCACAGAAGCAAAAAGATGTCTGCCTTGGAAGAACCGGTGCTTCCCAGCCCCACATGTAGCCCTGGGTTCCACAGTTCTTTTCGGGATTTCTGGAGATCCCCAGGGATTTGGGATTGCTCCTGCTGCTGGGACTCAATTCACTGCTAGTAAGAGGAAGTTGAAATGGGGGTCAGTAGTGGGACAGGGCTTATTTGACTGCTCCTGGAGGTTGACAGTTCACATCCAGTCCAGAATAGTAGTGAACCAAAGCTTGTTCCCAGCAAATGACTTTTGGTGGACAGTGGGAAACGAGCGGCTGGAACTTTGTCAAGTGGGACCTGGGCTTCGACAGAGTACTTGTAGCCGTGTTGGTCCCAGGATATTAGACCCGAAGAAGAGCTCTGTGTGGCTCAAAAGCTCATCTCTCTCCCCAACAGAAGTTGGTCCAAAAAAATAAAGCCAAGCTTTTGAGCCAGACAGAGCTCTTCTTCAGGTCTAATATCCTGGGACCAACACAACTACAACTACTCTGTCTGCTCGGACCTGAGTGTTCTCCCATTGCATAGGCAGCCATCACAACCACTGCAGCTCTGAGCCACGAGAAGCGTTGTCAATACTGTGGCACAGATGCCGAGAAAGCAGAACATCGTGATCCCCGCCGGCTACAGGAGAGAGTCTCTGGGATCTAGTTGCCTTTTTAATTTCTAGTAGGCAGCAGGGGAACAGAGGAAATGTCAGAGCCTCTGGAGTAAACTTCAAACCGCAGGAAGTTGCGACGTTTCCTCAGTCTTTATCAGCACCATTTCTGAAGTTTTTCAGAAGGACGATTTGGGTTTTTGTTTGTTTTACCTTAAGTTTAAATGAGTGAAATCGCCCATTTGGCAGTCTTATCACCAGAATCCATCAGATCCTTCTGCTTCAAGGACTGCCTGCAATTCCACCCCAGACAGAACCACGGTCTAAAGCACAACATTAGCCCAGAGGGGTTTTGCTGTGCCTGTGGTGGGGACCCTAGATAAGAGATATGGACCCACCAGGTTGCTTTTTATACCGAGGACCACAAGCAAGTCATGGACTCTTTAGGGCTGAGTTTTTCTGAAAGAGGATTGATTGTTTTCAAATTTTTCAGGAAAGTTTGGATACCAGTTTGAGGAACGCCTTAACGTACCCACATCTATATAAATTAGCCCGTTACCTGAGCACCTCACACTCCTTTAATGTGTTTAGTTGCACATTATGCTGTGAAACAAGGAAGAGCAGTTAGCCATGAAACTGAGGCACATAGATGCTAAGGATTTGCCCAGAGAGTCTGAGCAAGGAATTGAACTAGGGTCTTCAATATGCCAGGCTCGTACCCTATCCACCAGACCAGCCATACCTTGCTGTTATAAAACAGGATGAACAAGCTGCCCCCCAGCTGCCCCAACCCACACCACAAGACCCCTCCTCAGTGGATGTCAGACCCATTCACTCCTCACCCTCCGTGCCGAGACTACCAGCAAGGGAAAACTGGCATTTAGGGCCAATTGCACTAGAGGTTTTTTGGGACAGGGACATCTTGGGAGTGGCAACTTGACAGAGATCCACCAACCCATCTCACATGTTGGGACAACACCTCGTCAGAGAGGCGAGGCTTGGCGCTTGGCTGGCTTCTCAGCGGGGCCCCATGTCAACTGTCACCATTTTGTAATGATCTGTATTTGTTCCTCTGTGTAGGGGTAGTGCAGACTGCAGGGAGTCCTGCACTGTTCAGTGCTGAGAATCTGTGCTCCATGAGGGGCCCGTCTACCCCAAGGACTTAATGGTTAATATCTGTGCAGGGACAGGGGTGCGGCTAATGCAGGAATTACTACAGCTTTCCAAGGCTGGAGGGGAGGATTCCTCCACCACCATCACCCCAAGCTTCCCGTGCAGAGGCCGTTCACATTTACTCAGGCCACACACATTTAACTCAACTGAGATTGAAGTGAACTGGTGACCAGTGCCCAGCTCACTACTCTGGGCCCCCCACCCCACCCCCACCCCCCGACTCAATATAGCATAGGCAGCAGCAGTGGAAAAACTTTCCCGCCCCATCCCACCATCATGTCTTGGCCTTGTTCTGAATGGGGCCATTTCCATTTCAGTCTCCAGGAGCTGAGGGGAGGGATAACTCAATGGTTTGAGCATTGGCCTCCTAAACCCAGGGCTGGGAATTCAATCCTTGAGGGGGCAATTTAGGGATGGGGGGGTGAGGACAGTACATGGTCCTGTTGTGAAGGCAGGGGACTGGACACAATGACCTTTCAAGGTCCCTTCCAGCTCTATGAGATTGGTATATCTCAATATTATTAAGTTTGGCATCTCTGCAGAAGCTACTAGTACATCGAGGGTTTCATGAGATAGATCTCCCCAGGTCAAAGATAACATGACCTGCTTTTGAGCTCTACCCTGCCAATGGCAGCAAAATCACGCATTTTTATTCAAATCCTTCCAATGTTGCATTGTTCTATGGTTATCTAGTAAGCCAACAGTCTTTCCCCTATGTTCCTGGCTTCATGACCATCCTCTTCCATCATGTCCAGCAAAGTTCAGGGGCAGATATGCATCTTCGTTTCCTCTGCAGCTCAGAAAGCATTTATTGTTAACCTCCCTCTTTTCTTCACATAGTTGCTGGTGAGGGTGGGGCTGGGGGTGTGAGAGAGAGTTCAATTATGAAATTTCTGTCTGCAAATGGAATATAATCCCTGGCAGCCATAACTTTTCATAGAAACATAGAACTGGAAGGGACCTTGAGAGGTCATCTAGTCCAGTCCCCTGCACTCATGGCAGGACTAAGTATTATCTAGACCATTTCTGACAGGTGTTTGTCCAACCTGCTCTTAAAAATCTCCAATGATGGAGATTCCACAACCTCCCTAGGCAATTTATTCCAGTGCTTAACCATCCTGACAGTTAGGAAGTTTTTCCTAATATCCAACCTAAATCTCCCTTGCTACAATTTAAGCCCATTGCTTCTTGTCCTACCCTCAGAGAACAATTCTTTTCCCTCCTCCTTGTAACAACCTTTTACATACTTGAAAACTATTATGTCCCCTCTCAGTCTTCGCTTCTCCAGACTAAACAAACCCAATTTTTTCAATCTTCCCTCATAGGTCATGTTTTCTAGAGCTTTAATTATTTTTGTTGCTCTTCTCTTTTCTGAAATGTGGCACCCAGAACTGGATGCAATACTCCAGTTGAGGTCTAATCAGCACGGAGTAGAGCGAAAGAATTACTTCTCGTGTCTTGCTCACAATACTCCGGCTAATACATCCCAGAACGATGTTTGCTTTTTTGCAGTAGCACTGGCAGCAGCTGTGTAAACACCAGGGAGGAAGAAGAGCGGTTTAAGCCAAAGGACAATGTAGGTACTAGAACAAATGGGGATAAACTGGTCATGAGCAAGGAGGTCCCTTCCAGTCCTCTGCTTTTAACTATCACACACTGACCAGTGGGGCACCTGAATACAGGCAGCAGAAAATAATCAGAGCTGATGTGAGAGGAAGAGTTGCTGATCTCTAGGAGCCAGCTGCGCTGGCAGATTATAATTATTTTTTCTTCTTTGTTTTTTTTCCCACATTCAGCCTAGAAACTTGTCCAGATTGTGCCCAGGGTCATGAAGTAGACAAGGAAGTGATAGGCCTTCTTCTCACAGGAGAGCTGGAAATGAGTTCCCCCAGCACCCGGATCGCTGGAGTTTAGTGCGGCTACTGCTGCTAGACTGCCCAGAGGGAGTAGAGAGGGGACACCCACTTGCCCTTCCAAGCAGACCCACAGAGCTGACCCCACACCAAAGTGTGAGGGGGAAGTCTATTGTTACAGGAGTGCTCTACAAAACAGATGTCTGTATCTAGTTAGCTAATAAACAGCGGGCCAGAAAACGGTGCTCAAGAACATGTAGCACAGCGCATAGGCAATGGAGGACCTATAAAGGTCATGGTGGTTGTGCCCTGCAAATGGCTCCGTTCATGCACACAGAGCCCAACCCCACAATGTTGTAGCAACTAAATGAACTCCCCTCCTCCTGCTTAGGTAGGTATTGTCCCTGGCTGGTGCTCTCGCCAGGGCCCAGCAGCAATTTCACCCTCAGCCTCTCCACTTCAGTCTCCCCATATAACAAGAGGAGAGGACCTTCTAGTAATTAACCTTTGCAGAAATTGCTATACAGAATGATTCATATTTAATAAGATTCCCTTCTGGAGCAAAAGATAGGACAGAAAAGGGGGGGGGAAAAGCACAAGAGAGAGATGTGCAACTCAAGCGATTTCCCAAGACCGGGTCTCTACACAGAGCTTTGGTTGACATTCTCCCAGCTTCCAACGCTAGCAAGAGTCAGAGCGCAAGCCGAGATCAGCTGCCGACATTTTCACTCCCGCGTTGGCTAGACATGCTCAAGAGCAATGTGAATAAAGAATGATATCGTAACTGCTGTTGTCATCCTCTCCACTCACCAGCCATCCACACCCCTGAAGCCCTCCACGCAGGCTTGACAGCATCCTAACGGGGGAAAAAACAAAAAACCTTGAGCTCGGTTTCAATCGCCGGCCCATCTCTCCTTCAATCCCCAAACATTGATAGAAAGGATTAAAGAAAGGGTTGCTAAAATAAAATGAATCTAGGATTCAAAACCAATTACCGAAGCATAATCTTGCTCAGATGGGCATGCTAAGAATAATTACTATCCACAAGATGAATGCCTATTCTAGACACATTACAGAAGACTGCATAATTAAATATAGCAACTGATCCTCATTTATCTCCCAAGCAATTCACATTTAAAGGTTCACCTGCATGGGTTGGCAAGACACAGCATTTGTGCAAAGGCAAATGGGAATTTGGAGGCAGTGCAAAGTTTGTGCAATAGCAAAAAAAAAAAAGGGGGGGGGGGGACGCTGTTTTGAGCATTGTGTGTCCTTTAAAATAGTAATGTTCTTGAGAGAGGCAGAACGTGGCTTCAATGACAGCTTACATTTTGTCCAAATAAGGATTATTTCAAGGAAGAAAAACTGATGCTGAAGCAAAAGGGGATGCGTGCCAGATCTGTCCGTGGAAATCTGCCATCCGCAGCGTCCAAAGTCAGGATGAAAACAGCTGTTGGGGAAAAAATTGGACCGGCGATTGCCACACGTCAGCGCCCCTTATTCCCTCTTAACAGCGTCGCCATATGGGCTTGGCTGATCGTTGGCTGATAGAGCATAGATCTGAGGAGTGGTAGATACAGCAAGGACAATGAGACGCCTTTGTTTCTGTGCACCTCCCTGCTAAACTCCTAAGAGCACGGCCTGTTTGCAGATATGGCAGCTATTTAGTTGTCAGCGGCAGTGCACACTGCCCTTTCTCATGGAGGCATTACTTTTGTTCTTTCTTCTTGTACTCTTCCTTAATCTAAATGTCCCACTGAAAATATCCGGGTGGCTTTTGTGTCTGGAAAAGCATGACATGCAAACCCAGGCCCCACATACCTACAGATTGGAGAGGCCGCCTGGATTTCAAGAAAACAAAAGACTACTCTGGCTTCTACATGCTACTCTGACAACACAAAGCATCCACAGAGCCAATTTAACCAGATCCCTGGAGAATCCCCACATAGAAATCCCCTCTGTGGTAGCAGGTATGTAGCAGGTCCTATGTCTCCCCGTCCCCCTCTCCCCAGCTGGTAACGGAGGAGCTGGCATGTCCAGCTGTGTATTGGCTGCTGGCACGGTCCCATTGGTGCTATGGTAGCCAGCACATCATAGACCTCTAAGGGGCACCAGCCAGGCAGCCCCACGATGGAGGAAGAGTAAAGCCAATCTTTGTGCCTTCCACGCCTCACAGAAGTCACTAAAACACAGGATTGGGGACTTCAACGGCAGAGTCCAGGGAAGGGTCTTGCAGCCTGCATCATGCAGGGGGTCAGACCAGATGATCATAATGGTCCCTTCTGACCTTAAAGTCTATGAGTCTATGAGTCTAAGAGCTGGAGCTGAAGATTTGGACCATACATTTTATCTGAGCCAGTGCTACTCAGTAGCTCCATTTTGGGTGGGGCGTTATACGCCAAATAAGGGACATCTCTTAAAATACAGGATAGGTGGTCACTCCGCCACAGGTCAAAGCATTTGCAACATGGCACGTCTATATGCCTAGCAAATACTGAGGGAGTTTTAGCAAGAGCAATTCTTGCCCTAATCCTTGAAGTCAATCAAGTTTTACAGAAGGGCGATCCCTCATCTGAGGTCTGGAGCCAAATGAATAGTGAAGGAAATGATTTGCGAACATGCTTGTGAAATTCCTTGTTTCTGTTTTCTCTGGTGAGGCCCGTTCTAGTTGCCTTTCCGCAGATATTTGTAAGACATTAGCGTGAACGTCTGCTTAGGAGCCTATATTTATGAGAACACAGATGTCTTGGTTTGCAAATGAGAATATTAGTGTGACAAGGACTCACCTGGCCTCCTGTTATGTACACACAACTACAGGTGTGAATATGACAAGGGGAAATTGACTGCAAAATCTGCTAGATAGCCAATAACGCTGGTTTATATCTGTCTGTCTCTCAGTCAAGAAGGAACCCAGTTATTGTTTAATTTGGAGTCTGTGTGTAGCTAAGTATAAAGCTCTTTCTTGTGCTAAAGAGGAAAGAAAAAGATTTAAAGGTTGAGATTTTCAAAGCCACCTAAGTAATTTGGATGCCCAATTAAATTTAATGGGAAGCAGGTCTCCAGCCTCCCTTCAGCTTTGAAAAAATGCAATCAAACTGTCCTCAGATTTCCTAGGCTTGTTTATCTCCTGAAATATCTCTCTTCTTAAAATGCACGTCCCCCACTCCAGGAGCGATTCAATGCCCCAACAGCACCTTTAAGCACGCCTCTTGAGCACTGAGGTTGTCCAAAAGCGCACCATGTGACTAAAGTGACCGATCGTGCAGCTTGAGGGCAAACCTCTGACTATCAATCACATTCAAAGGAGCACTCGCCATTGACAGTGCTGAAAAATCCCCAGGCTCTTTTGTGAAAACTCTTTGTTGTGCAATTGTATATTAAAAACAAAACAAGTAGAAATCATGATCGGTTTGCGGACAATTCACAAATAGAATGAAGGCCTAGCCCAATTAATGAATTATTTGCAACAAAGACTTTGACCAGCTCAATGTTTAAAGACTCTATCCAGAAAAAAACACGAGCATGGAGAAGTCTTGCTAATAACAGAGCTTTGATGCTTGAAGTAATAATATAGTACTTTGGCACTTACAGAATACTTTGCGTACAATGATCAAACAGAGCTTTGCAAAGGCAAGTGAACATTATGATTGCTATGTTACCAATGAGAAAACCAAAGTATAGAAATCCTGGCTTGTATTTCTGGTTGTGCTGGTGACCTGCAAAGGCAAACAGCATATTTCTACTATAATGTGTGGACACTTAGGCTCAAATTTTAAAATGTCTACTCATTTTAGGTGCTTCAGACTTGATTGTCCAACTTTATAGATAGATGGAGACACCAAAATTTAAGGCAACCCAGAATTAGTGGAAAATTTTCAGAATCTGGGTCTTAACTTCTTTGGGTCTCAGTTTCCCAACCATATATAGAATAGAGGAAGAAACACGTATCTACCTCATGGGGTTAATTCAAAAGTGTGCATACAGGGCATCTGAGATCCATGGATGAATTGCCCTACGGAGATGCAGACTATTTTCATGATGGGCTTGCTCTTACAATCAATGGCAGACTCCACGCCATTGGATCTTCAAACAGAAGCAGGATCTGGACTATTATAATATCACACAGAAATCAGTGACTGAGAAAAAGCACAGATCAGTGAGAACGTAGTCTACAGTTTCATAGATTTAAAAGGCCAGAAGGGACCACTGTGATAATCTGATCTGATCCCCTGTATAGCACAGGCCAGAGAATGTCCCCAAAATAATTCCTAGAGCAGATCTTTTAGAAAACTTCCCATCTTGATTTAAAAATAGTCAGTGATGGAGAATCCACCATGACCCTTGGTAAGTTGTTCCAATGGTTACTTACTCTCACTGTAAAAATGTATGCCTTATTTCCAGTCTGAATTTGTCTAGCTTCATCTTCCAGCCAGTGGATTGTGTTATACCTTTCTCTGATAGATGGAAGAGCCCATTATTAAGTATTTGTTCCCCATGTAGGTACCGATAGACTAATCAAGTCACCCCTTAACCTTTTCTTTGTTAAGCTAAAATCGATTGAGTTCCTTGAATCTATCACCAATAGGCATGTCTTTTAATTAGTCATTCTCATGGCTCTTCTCTGAACCTTCTCCAATTTAGCAACTTCTTTCTTGAGTTGTAGGCATGAGAACTGGACACAGGATTCCAGCAGTGGTGATGGCAGTGCCAAATACAGAAGTAAAATAATCTCTCTACTCCTACTTGAGATTCCCCTGTTTATGCTTCCCAGGATTGCATTAGCTGCAACGTCACACTGGGAGCGCATGTTCAGCTGATTACCCACCATGACCCCCAAATCTTATTCAGAGTCACTATTTCCCAGTATAGAGTCCCCCTCCATCCTATAAGTATGGCCTACATTCATTGTTCCTGAATGTTTCAATAGACTGGTGGTAATATTTGACAGGACACCTGTATCCTAACCAAAAAAAAATGAAATCAAAAGGGAGAAAAACATGCTGGCAACTCAAATCTCCATTTAACCTTCTTTAAATACATTGTCAGAAACGATACAAGAACTGCTAATAGAATTACTTCTTTTCATGATGGATACAACCTCTCTGTGATGTAAGGTAGCAGAGGTCACCTACTTCCACAAGAGGCCCCCTCAAGATCTAGGTTATCATTTTTTTAGCACAAAGTAAATTGAAAACATTTAAGCCACAATTTGTACCTTGGAAGTCTCTGCCACTCTACCCTTCGCTTAACAGGCAAGTTCTTAAGCAAGTAAATCTTAAAAGCAAATTGTATTTATATTTTATAGAGGGCCTCTTTAGTAGGCACTAGTGAAATCACATCTAGAAGACTGACTCTGATTCTGATCTTAGTTACATCAGGTTAGCAATCTGAAGTGACTTCAGTAGAGTTATTCCCAATTTACAGAGGGCCACCGTGTTTAGTTCTCGGTACCTCTGTACCAGGAAGGTGTCAACAAGTTAGAGGGAAATTAAAGAACAGCAACAAAAATGATTATGCATTGGGAAGGAAGGGGGAATTTGTGTGGAAAAAGTAAAAGAACTGAGTGCATATTTGGCAAAAACAATGAGTAAAGAGATGGAATAATAGCCTACAGGTATATGAAAGGTCTAAGGGTGTGATTCACTCCTACTGAGATCAGAAAGGCTCCGATTGGCCTCCAAAGGAGATAAATCCAGATGCTGGAAAGTTTGATTGAACACTGTGTTCACTTTAATACCTTGGAGTATTATTAGTAGAGCTGGTCAGAAAATGTCTGTCAAAATATTTTTTCCAATGGAAAATGTAGTTCCTACTAAATCAAATTTTCAACAAGAAAATTTAGATTTTAATGAATTATTATTTTTTTATTTTCCATTGGGAAAATATATAAGAACATAAGAATGGCCCTACTGGGTCAGACCAAGGGTCCATCTAGCCCAGTATCCTATCTTCTGACAGTGGCCAATGCCAGGTGCCCCAGAGGGAATGAACAGAACAGGTAAACATCAAGTGAGCCATCCCCTGTTGCTCATTCCCAGCTTCTGGCAAACAGAGGCTAGGGACACCACTCCTGCCCATCGTGGCTAATAGCCACTGATGGACCTATCCTCTATGAATTTATCTAGTTCTTTTTTGATCCCTGTTATTGTCTTGGCCTTCACAACATCCTCTGGCAAGGAGTTCCACAGGTTGACTGTGCATTGTGTGAAGAAATACTTCCTTTTGTTAGTTTTAAACCTGCTGCCTATTAATTTCATTTGATGACCCCCTAGTTCTTGTGTTATGAGAAGTAGTAAACACTTCCTTATCTACTTTCTCTACACCAGTCATGATTTTATAGACCTCAATCATATCTCTCCTTATTTCATTTCAGGTCAGTGTGTCCCAAAGAGAAGATACTTTGGTTTGTCAAACTAAAACTAAACATTTCAGTTTGGATTAGTCTGACATTAATCCAGTTGAACTGCCACAATGCCTCATGGGAGATAAGTTACTGTGCCTCAGGCCCCCATCCTTCTCTACCGGATGGGCTCCCTGGCTGGACTACATCTCCCAGGATGCATAGTGGTCTCCCCTCTGGTTGAACTATCATAATGTAAAATTATTTGAGGGTGTCAACGAATGTGGCCAAGGGTGATACAGTGGATATAGTGTATTTGAACTTTCCCTCATCAAAGGCTGTTAAGCAAAGTAAGCAGTCATGGGATAAGAGGGAAGGTCCTTTCATGGATCAGTAACTGATTAAAAGATAGGAAGCAAAGTGTAGCAGTAAATGGTCAGTTTTCAGAATGGAGAGAGGTAAATGGCTGGGTCCCCCACAGATCTGTACTGGGACCAAAGCTGTTCAACGTATTCCTCAATGATCTGGAAAAAGGGGTAAACAGTGAGATGGCAAAGTTTGTAGATGATTCAAAACTACTCAAAATAGTTAAGTCCAAAGCAGACTACAAGAAGTTACAAAAGGATCTTATAAAACTGGATGACTGGGCAAAAAAAAAAAAAAAAGGCAGATGAAATTCAGTGCTGATAAATACAAAGTAATGCACATTGGAAAACAAACCCAACTATACATGCAAAATGATGGGTTCTAAATTAGCTGTTACCACTCAAGAAAGAGACCTTGGAGTCATTGTGCACAGTTTTCTGAAAACGTCTGCTCAATGTGCAGCAGCAGTCAAAAAAAGCTATCAGAAAGTTAGGAATCATTAGGAAAGGGATAGATAAGAAGACAGAAAATATCATAATGCCACTATATAGATCCACGGTACACCCACGCCTGCCCTGTTCTGGTCACTCCTTCTGAAGCAGCTGGCACTGGTCACTGTCAGGATTCTGTGGTAGATGGACCACTGGTCTGACCCAGTATGGCTGTTCTTACGTTCTTATCATGTCAGTTGTAGTCCAGCCAGGAAGCCCAATGACAGAGGAGAATGGGAGCAGGAGGCACCAAACCACAGCTCCCATGAGGCACTGCAAGAGCTCAGGGGGACACAAATTGATGTTGCATAGACCCAAAACGAAACTTTTAGATCCACCAATGTGAAAACAAAACATTCCAATTAAAACTACGGAACATTTCAACACTTCCAAAGCAAAACATTTTGAGAACGTTCCCTATTGTGAAAAAAATTGTGGTATTTCAACTTTTTGTCATCATTCAGGATGAAAACGAGTTTTGAAATATCAGAATTTCCTGCAAGATGGAAATTCTGCTGGTCAACTCACTCTTATGATTAGACCATGGAATTCTCTCCCACGGGATGTGGTGGAAGCCCAATTACTTGAGTGAACCAGAACTGGACAAGACAAATTTGACTTTTTTTTAGCACAAAGAGAGCAGGCATATGCAGGGAAAAGGCTATATTTATGTAGTAACTTGTCTAATTATAACCTTCTCTGGAACATTCCCTGATGTGCAACCTAGAGATGCTAACCCACAACATCAAAGCTAGCTCATGTGGCAGGAGCACTAACATACACACATAATACCAAAATTTCACCATTATTTCAATGAACTAAATGGAAATCAGTGAGTCAACAGTGTGCCCTTGTTGCCAAGAAGGCTAATGGCATTTTGGGCTGTATAAGTAGGGGCATTGCCAGCAGATCGAGGGATGTGATCATTTCCCTCTATTCAGCATTGGTGAGGCTTCATCTACAGTACCGTGTCCAGTTTTGGGCTCCACACTACAAGAAGGATGTTGAAAAATTGGAAAAAGAGTCCAGCGGAGGGCAACAAAGATGATTAGGGGGCTGGAGCACATGACTTATGAGGAGAGGCTGAGGGAACTGGGATTATTTAGTCTGCAGAAGAGAAGAATGAGGGGGGATTTGATAGCTGCTTTCAACTACCTGAAGGGGGGTTCCAAAGAGGATGGATCTAGACTGTTCTCAGTGGTACCAGATGACAGAACAAGGAGTAATGGTCTCAAGTTGCAGTGGGAGAGGTTTAGGTTGGATATTAGGAAAAACTTTTGCACTGGGAGGATGGTGAAGCACTGGAATGGGTTACCTAGGGAGATGGTGGAATCTCTTTTCTTAGAGGTTTTTAAGGCCCGGCTTGACAAAGCCATAGCTGGGATGATTTAGTTGGAGATTGGTCCTGCTTTGAGCAGGGGGTTGGACTAGATGACCTCCTGAGGTTCTTTCCAACCCTGATATTCTACGACCTCTTACATTTACTTAATAAAAAAAGGTTCATGCAGAATAGAGATGTTTGCAGAATATAAACATATTTCATAGCACTAAGTCTTTATTTTTATTACGTTGGGTAGCTTTTCCGTTCTAAAGGGAACTCTGAGGAAGGATAACTAAAAGTTGCAAGAGTTACTACAGCTTTGGGTTTATGACAGCAGACCATTTTTTAAACTACTTGCAGCAAAATGTTGCTAGGCAGACAGAAGCCAATAAAAACACTTGTAAATGCTCTACTGAGAGACAGAGACAGAAGGAGAGAGAGAGAGTCTGGTACTGGAAGTAATATATGGGAGTTGGATTTTAAAACCCAAAAAATGACATAACCAGTTTTTAACAGCGGTGAATTAAAGGTGGTCTTTTCATCTTAATGCTTTGGGGCAGGGGGTTTACAATTCAGTACAAATACAATCCAAATACCTTATTGTGTATTGTGGGCAGCATTTTAGGGTACCAGCTGTACCCTAAAATGCATTACAGAAGCAAAATAAAACTGTTACAAAACTAAAATAAAATATAATACCTGGGAAAAAGACATTAAGACCTACAGACAAAGGGAGAAGAGAGCAGTTTTCAGAACTAATCAATAAGGTCAGGATACACATGCAGGCTGCTCCAGACAGTAGGAACAGCAAAGAAGGGTCTTGTGCCAAAAGCGGCAAGATTGGCCTTGAGCATACATTTAAAATGTGGTATTTTGGTTCTTGGCTTATGCAGCTGCCTGGTCTCTGCACAACAACTGTCTCCCATGTAAATCTATTGCTCTCCGCAGTTTGCAGACTCCCCGTTCACCCAAGGGCAAACACAAGAGGTTTGTGAATGTTGATCCTGCTCCCACTAAAGACAATGAGATTTTTTCCCATTAACATCACTGAGCCAGGATTAGGCAATGAAGGATGATTGGGGGCCATTCTGGTCACTGGATTTTAATGAACACTGCAGCACCTCTAGGCCTGATCCTACCCCGCTGAAGTCAGTCGGAGATTTGCCATCCATTTCACCAGCAGCAAAAAAGCACCTTCTCATTGCTGCACTCATGCAACTCTCTGAGGATCTGGTTCTCACGGTGATGAATTCCCTCAACTTCAGCAGACATCGACAGGAGCTGAGAGCACACAGCACAACTTCTGATTTCAGAATAGCGTGCTCTTTCCTTGTGCCTGCCATAGGAGTGCTGTATAGACATTAAGGAACCGTGTGTAGGGAAGCCACTGTGAAGTTGGTCAGTGTTGTTATCTATGATGTACAGATGGGGAAACAGATACAGAGCGGTTAAGTGTCTTCTATTGGTACTACTGAGGACCTCAGATCCTCTTAAATACATAGACATGCAGACTAATGTCAGCCAAGAAATTTGTGGCAGAGGGAAGAAGAGGGATGGGGCCTCCTGATTCTCAGTCCTGTTGGACAATTTTGTGGGGTCCTTTAGAGAGGGAGAGAAGCCCAGAAAAAGAGACCCAGTCAAGATTTATTCCATCCTTCAACTCTGTGCTATCAGCTCCTTCTTTGACATTCTTTACGCAAATGTTTTTAATGCCATTGAGGGGAAAGAGATAAAATGGAGAGAGAAGAGAGTCTAGGCTTCCTTTTACAATCAGCTGAATTGCAGCTGCAATGAGAGACTTAGTGGGTGTTAGGGATTGTCTTGCAAATTATCATGCACAGCTAGCGAACAGGGGACCGCAAACCGTGGAGTTTGGGAGGGACCAATCAGCTTAACTTCTGTACCTGGAAAGATAATGGAGCAAATAATTAAGCAATCAATTTGCAAACATCTAGAAGATAATAGGGTGATAAGTAACACTCAGCATGGATTTGTCAAAAACAAATCGTGCCAAACCAACCTGATAGCTTTCTTTGACAGGGTAACCAGCCTTGTGGGTAGGGGGACAGGACGTGGTATATCTTGATTTCAGTAAAGCTTTTGATACTGTCTCATATGACCTTCTCATAAACAAACTAGGAAAATGCAACCTAGATGAAGCTACTATAAGGTGGGTGCAAAACTGGTTGGAAAACCATTCCCAGAGAGTAGTTATCAGTGGTTAACAATCATGTTGGAAGGACATAATGAGCGAGGTCCCACAGGAATCAGTTCTGGGTCTGGTCCTGTTCAATATATTCATCAATGATTTCGATAATGGCATACAGAGTACACTTATAAAGTTTGCAGATGATACCAAGATGGGAGGGTTACAAGTGCTTTGGAGGATAGGATTAAAATTCAAAATCATCTGGACAAAGTGGAGAAATGGTCTGAAGTAAATAGGATGAAATTCAATAAAGACTAATGCAAAGTACTCCACTTCGGAAGAAACGATCAGTTGCACACATACAAAATGGGAAATGACTGCCTAGGAAGGAACAGTGTGGAAAGGGATCTGGGGCTCATAGTGGATCACAAGCTAAATATGTGTCAACAGTGTAACGCTGTTTCAAAAAAAGCAAACATCCTTCTGGGATGTATTAGCAGGAGTGTTGTAAGCAAGACATGAGAAGTAATTCTTCCAGTCTACTCTGTGCTGATTAGGCCCCAACTGAAGTACTGTGTCCAGTTCTGGGCACCACATTTCAGGAAAGATATGGACAAATTGGAGAGAGTCCAGAGAAGAGCGACAAAAATGATTAAAGGTCTAGAAAACAGGACCTATGAGGGAAGATTGAAAAAATTGGGTTTGTTTAGTCTGGAGAAGAGAAGACAGAAGGAACATGATAACAGTTTTCAAGTACATAAAAGGTTGTTACCAAGAGGAGGGAGAAAAATTGTTCTTCTTACCCTCTGAGGATAGGACAAGAAGCAATGGGCTTAAGTTGCAGAAAGGGAGGTTTAGATTGGACATTAGGAAAAACTTCCTAACTGTCAGAGGGGTTAAGCACTGGAATAAATTGCCTAGGGAGGTTGTAGAATCTCCATCATTGGAGATTTTTAAGAGCAAGTTAAACAAACACCTGTCAGGGATGGTCTGATAATACTTAGTCCTGCCTTGAATGCAGGGGACTGGACTAGATGACCTTGTGATGTCCCTTCCAGTCCTATGATTTCAGAGTACAAACCTGCTTGTACTCTAGCAATGTCGTATTCAGCTAATCCAGCCAAGAATTCCTCTGGTACATGGGTGATTTGAAAGATGAGTCAATTCTAGCAAAAATTGCTGACATTACCATCACTTGCACTCTTTAAGTCAGGATGGGATATCTTTATAAATGATATGCAGTAGTTCAAACAGATGTTCTGTGCTCGATGCACAGAATGAGTGAGGCTCTCTGGTCTATGTTACATAGGAGGTCAGACTAGATGATCACAATGGTCCCTTCTGGCCTTTAAACAGGATGTTTAGAGGATTTAAACCTCTGTTCCTCTATTGCAAACAGGAACACAGGAATTGCCATTGTGGGATCAGTTCATTATTATTCAATGGCTCATCTACAGTTGCTTCTTGAACCAAATCCCGTGTGTTAACTAGGATTAAACTGACAGTAGCCTCACTTCTTGGATTCTCTAAACCAACTGTTCCAAAAAGCATTCCTGCAACAGGTGTCAAGAAACTGCTTCTCTAAACCTTGTCCCATTGTGACATTTGCCTAGTTTACATGCAGGTACCTAAAGCCACACACTTTTATCATTTTATTAGTGCTTATAGACGTATTATATTCTAGTCAACCAGGACACCCCAAGTTTTCCCATTGCAGCATAACCCCTCCACCTCTCAACAACGTGGGCTAATTAAAACCACATTCTGGCCCCACACCATCCCCTCCCTTTTTCCATTCTGTTTATGCTTCACTGTCAAATATTTCATGGTCTATTGTTTACATAAAAACACAGAGTTTTGGTTGGAGTTCTGATCTTAGCAGAGCTTTTTGCGTCCCAAAGAAACTAAACCCCAGAACGCCGAACTGCTCTGGACTGGCTAAATTTCATACTCACCCTTGTTATCCCCAAGAGTGGCTCAGTTAACAAGATGCTGGCCTTAAATCAGCAGCTCTGACATCAGCATGTTTCTTGCACTGTTCTGACATCAGCGGGCTTACTTCTGCCCTACGCAGTATCATAGTTAGCCCGGAAATAGGTCAGAAATGTCAGATGACCATATTTCACACACTCAAGCCATTAGACTCATCCGTTCTATCAAATGGAAAGCGCATTTCTGCAATACCAGATGTTTGCTGATGGGCTCTAAATGGAGCTAATACACTCCAGAGATAACATGAACCCAGTCTCAGGTTAACACTTGTTATGCTGCTGCACGCAGCACAATCAGTTACCAAGTTGGCTTCTACATCTCATTTGCATAATGTACTAACATGCATAAACCAAAAAGATGTAAGACAGGGCCTCAACCAGCAAGGTAATGAGTATCCTCAATAGAGAGTATTCATTAACTCTCAGGAGGTGCTCAACTTCCATAGTCAGCATCAAACATGGAGACAGCTGTGCTGTCCCATCTTCAGCGTTCGGCTGGCCTGCTAGATGACAGGTAGGGCCCTTCGTTTTCAGTTTTTATTTTATTTAATTTTTCTCGGGAATTTATCAGTGTTTACTACTGCAACAACAAAAAGAGATGACAATCCGTGCAAAACACTATTAATTTTTCTGGGTAAATATCGGGGTTTATTTTGGTGGCCGGAAAGACGTGGAAAAAAGTATTCAGTAGATTAATGGAATTCAATGTGGTTTGCTGCAGAACTAAAACAGAACTCAAAACACAATGCCACCTGAGTTTAAAATTATAATTTAAATAAATAAAATATAAAACTTTTCATTTGACTAAACAGTTTACTGTTGTAGACTCAGAACTATTAGCCTATAAATATTTATATTTAATAATAATTGCCAGCTATGGCCCATATGAGATGTCTCCAAGAAAATCACTCCCATCACCATATTTGACCAGACTTGTATACAACTCCTCAGACTTGTATACAACTCAATGGCATCCTCTCTCTCTTCTCCCTTCCAAGTTGCAATAATTTGCTGTGTGCGAGTCCTGCCAAGATCCTCTAAATAGCTTTGTTTGCCATTTCGAGCTCAGCTGTACCTTATCCAGCCTGCTCATTGGTGGGCATCAGATACTAGGGCATTAACCTTACAATACCAGCATTCTCTAGACTGTCACCCAAGGGCCTGATCCTAAGCTCATGGAAGTCAACAAAAAGATGCTTTGGCTCAGCCCGCTGATGAACACGTACGAAAACGTGCACAATATAGATCTGCAGGTCCAAAGGGATTAACATGAAAAATACATGCAGCCCTGTCTGCATTCCCACCACGCACCAAGAGGCTACATTGCTCAGAGTCGGGGTGTCCATTTGCAGCATCATGGGGCCAGGCTGCATGTGCTTTCACAGCTAAATTTCAGGGGAGCAGAGGAAAAAAATTTGGGCTTGTGCCTAAGCCTGGATCCCAGTGCATATAAGCTACTCCTGTAGCCAGCTGCATTAGGGACAGGGAATGAAGGCAAGTACCTTTTTTAATGGAAACAGATCTACTGGCCCAAAGTTTTGCAGTGAGTTGGGGCCAAAGTTGACCTTATAACATTTCTTTTTCCTGGGATCCTCTCTGCTTGCAGATTCCAGCCAACAGCAGAGGTACAAACACGTGGACAGAAATACTATCAATGTATTTCTAGCTGCAGTCGGCAGAAAAAGTCTGCTCTCCATTGCACAGAGGCAAAGACGCATTTGGAAGCATCCAGGTTTTGGGATCCTTATCTGATCATTTTCAGCATAATACCCCCATCAGTAATTCGCTCCCAAAAATAAGCAGCAGGAAGGAAAGCGAGATTAAAAAAAGTAACAAAATAATCATGGTGCTTCATTCATCCTCACACTTGATGGCTGGAGAGAGCAGGCCAAATTCTATAGGGATCTAAGAGGGGGCAATTCACAGTCTTCGGGCCCCTCCAATGGGTATAAACACAGACTTCCTTAGATTTTCTCACAATCGTGTGGGCTGATGCTCACTTTTCAATGTGCAAGTGAAAACATTCCCATTCTCTCTCACACACACACACTCCTAACATATCATCTCTGAATTTGATTTTAAAGGAATTTATGGAGGCGTGAACCAGTCGTTAACAGGCTAGAGGAGAGGACTGCAACAGGAAAAGCAGCTACCAGGCACATGCAAGGTGTAAGTTACACCTTCTACCAGCTCCCAGATTCGTTAGCTATCCCAGCTCAGTCTCATTTCGAAAAGTAGGCATCAGTGGGTTTAACGGCGTTCACTTGAGCATAAGAGACTCTAATCCTGATTCTCCGTTGAATCATAGAACATTAGGGTTGGAAGAGACCTTGAGAGGTCATCTAGTCCAACCCCCTGCTCAAAGCAGGAACACCACCAACTAAGGGTACGTCTATACTTACCCGCTGGTTCGGCAGCCAGCAATCGATCTTCTGGGATCGATTTATCACGTCTTGTCTAGATGCGATAAATCGATCCCGGAGGTGCTCGCTGTCGACGCCGGTAATCCTGCTCTGCGAGAGGAGTAGGCGGAGTCGACGGGGGAGCCTGCCTGCCGCGTGTGGACCCGCGGTAAGTACCTTTAAGTTCGAACTAAGATACTTTGACTTCAGCTACGTTATTCACATAGCTGAAGTTGCGTATCTTAGTTCGAACTGGGGGCTTAGTGTGGACCAGGCGTAAGTAACTTTGTGCCATCGTTTAAACAGCTGCAAAGGCAAGTGCAGAGCAAACCAAAAGTTCCCCATCAGGAATAACAGGGATTTACACCCACTTTGCACTGCTGGGAATGTCCAAGGTTCAAGGCAGTGGAGAGTGATTGTATGAGATTCTAAAGTTAGTGGAAGCTACTCATCACATTTACATCACCACCACCTCCAGCGGTAACCCTCCATACCCATGACTTGCTTGTGGCTTGCTTACATTGTGAGTTGTTGATCTCCGATTCTATGCAAGGAATGAAAAATAAAATAAAATAAATGCCTACCCCTGCAGCTGTCCATTGGGAAGTATCAAACTGCCATATTAACTGGGATTCAATGGGGCCATTACGTTAACGTGCTTCTCAAAGCCAGTCTTTGCCTTAGACGTTTCCTCATGTTTCAGCGACTTAGTGTGTCAATAAAACACCACAGAAGCTCGTTGTCAGATGAATTACAGCTGTGCACCTGGGAGAAGCTATTCGTTCGGAAAAGGGGGACAGGGCTTTCAGTCAAGACCAAATTTAAGTCACTGCTTCAACAGCAATTTTGTAGCATTACATGTAGCATCCCTCCATTGTGATCAAGAGCTGGACGCTGGCTCCTGGAAACAATGGCCACCATTGTCTTCTCAAGCCTACCCTTGCAAAGGCACCTTATGCTAACTTTAGAGCAGCACTTTCTGAGCTCAGTGGTAATTGGCTGATTAAGTACGCCTAATGCTGCCAGAGTGTGAGCTGATTGCATAATGGGGCTAATTAGTAACTGCCAGAGCTCACTCCAGTTATCAGCCTTTATGAATGTCATTTATAAAGGTAAGAGGCCCCACCACTCCTTGCTGCAGTATTAGTAATGGCTTCCGTCACCCAGAGCAAGAAGCAACCAGCCTCGCACTAAGGCTGTGCAAAGGGTAGCACAAAGGAAGCCCAAGCGGCAAAGACTTTTTCATCTTTCACTCCCTGCGCTGGTACAATGTCTCAGCTGGGGAGTGGTGTTGCTCACCGTGAGAGCTGCGAGATTGCACCTAGTAATTCTGGAAGAGAAAGGAGTTCCAATAGCCCTTTCCGCCAATGCCGAAATGAAAGTGAGTATGTACCTTCAGCTGGGGGTCCTCTCACAATATACCCCCCTCAGCCAGGCTCTGGAGCGGAACAGAGAAGAGGTCGACATATTCCAGACGGCTGAAGCATGGCATTGGGTAGCAGAGGGAGAGCGAAGTGCCCAATGTCCACTCTGACTCGGGCCTATTGTCACCTCAGTGACACGGTGCATTTTTCAGACGTATTCTCGCTCTTCTGAAGTTTACGATGGGGTGCACTGTTGCAGTACTTTGAGTCCAATCGGGCTATGTTTTCCATGCATGGCTCATTTGCACATAGCTGACACTGTGCATGCGGTGTGCACGAATGTGTGCAAGGCTGGCTTTGCTGTGTAAACTTTAGTTTGTATTCCCCGTAGGCATGACTTTTCATTTGCTGGCTATAGCCGATAGAACCAATAGTACAGGGGTGGCCAACCTGAGCCTGAGAAGGAGCCAGAATTGACCAATGTACATTGCCAAAGAGCCACAGAAATACGTCAGCAGCTCTCCCCTCCCCCATTAGCTTCCCCCCCCCCACGCCTCCCACCCACCGGCAGCCCCGCCGATCAGGGCCTCCCCTTCCCTCCCCACACCTCCCGATCAGCTGTTTCGTGGCATGCAGGAGGCTCTGGGGGGAGGGGAGCAAGGGCATGGCAGGCTCAGGGGAGGGGACAGGAAGGAGTGGAGTGGGGGCAGGGCCTGGGGCAGAGCAGGGGGTTGAGCAGTGAGCACCCCCCCGGCACATTGGAAAGTTAGTGTCTGTAACTCCAGCCCCGGCGTCGGTGCTGGTACAAGGAGCCGCATATTAACTCCGGAGCCACAGGCAGAGATACCATATTTGAACATTCAAAAAAGAGGACACTCCACGGGGGTTGGGGCGGGGGGAACCTTCACTGTTGCAGCTGCCCTCCCAGATGTTTTTAGATATTTAAATAGGGTTACCATCTGTCTGTATTTTCCCGGGAGGAATTTTTAAAATTGAAAATTGAAAAATTCCTCCCAGACGGCGATTTAAGAACCAAAAAGCCTGACATGTCCAAGAAAATACGGACGTATGTTAACCCTACCTAAAGTTCTTTTTTAAAAAGATGGGCCTGAACTAGAAATGAGCTCCGTTTCACATGTGTGGGTCCCAGCTGCTCCCTGCCCCCGTCATTGAAGCAGGTGTGCAAGGTTACTGCCCTGGGAACTGCAGGGCACCAGTGTGGACGTGGGGCTGGCTGCAGACAGGAGCATGGGGCAGGGCTAGCTGGAGGCAGGGGGTGCGGGGCTGGCTGAAGGCAGGGGACATGGCAGGGGCTGGATGAAGGCAGGGGCTGGCTGCAAGTAGGGGGTGTGGGACTGGCTGGAGGCAGGGCAGGGGGTGTGGGCATAGGCACCGACTCCGTGGGTTCTCCAGAGCACCCACGGGGAAAAATTGGTGGGTAGAGAGCACCCACCAGCAGCTCCCCGCTGCGCCCTCCCCCACCCCAGCTCACCTCCGCTCTGCCTCCGCCTCCACTGCTGAGCGCACCGCCGCCACTCTGCTTCTCCCCCCTCCCTCCCAGGCTTGCCGCGGAAACAGCTGATTCGCAGCAAGCCTGGGAGGGAGGGGGATGGAGGGGAAATGCAGCATGCCTGGGGGAGGCGGCGGGGCCGGGGATTTGGGGAAGGGGTTGGAATGGGGGCGGGGGGCTTGAGCACCCACCGGCTAGGCTTACCATGCCTCCCTATTTTCCCCAGACACGTTCGGCTTTTTGGAAATTCCTCCCAGTAGGGGATTTGAGAACCAAAAACCAAAGACATGTCCGGGAAATACAGACGTATGGTAACCCTAGCCACAGGTTGGCCACCCCTGTGATGGTACATTAATGTTTCCTGGGATATTTATTCTCTAGGCTCCTGGAGGCATGCTGAATGATGTAACCTGGTCTACTGTAGCTTACTGTGTAGCTTTAACTACTGTATGGCAATAAACCATTGTAGCTTAAACATTAAATTTCACTGGTAGAGCCTGTCTCACCTTAGCCATCCTGCAGCTGGAAGTATATGGAGGGAAAGACAAAAAGCACCAGTGCACGGTCCTCGCAGTGTACTATACAAGGCATTCTAGAAGTGTAGTGCTTGTAGAAAGAGAGCAGACTAGCAGTGTATGGCTTCTGAAATATTTGCTTGATGCCCATGTCACAGTTACCAGGCTAACTGCACCTTCCTGGTCCCAGGCCTCAAACCATCACCTTTCTTGGGGTGGAATCATGTGATTCTCCCACTCTCAGAGCAGGCCCTCGGCTGCAATCCCCTATATACCAACTGCAGTCATATCAGCAGGCCTGCATGAGGGTCAGTACCTTCTGGTCTCTTCCTTTTGGGAGCAAGGAGTCTCCAGAGACCAGATCATAGAATATCAGGGTAGGAAGGGACCTCAGGAGGTCATCTAGTCCAACCCCCTGCTCAAAGGAGGACCAATTCCCAGTCAGATTTTTGCCACAGATCCCTAAGTGCCCCCCTCAAGGATTGAACTCACAACCCTAGGTTTAGCAGGCCAATGCTCAAACCACTGAGCTATCCCTCCCCCAGCTTCATAGCCTTCATCAAGTAAATTTTCTTATTTAGAACTAAGGCATTTCCGAGAAAATGATCTTCAAACAATAAAACAGTCTATACACATTCAAATCTTTCCCGAGAGCTGGGGAAGGCCCTAACTGTTTAGACCTTTTTACACGACCCATATCTGTGCCCCATGTCAGTCTGGTCTTCCCCCAACAACCCCTGAGAGTTTTGGAACCATTCAGTGTTCCTTTGCTCTCCGGGTTCCTGGCCGTGGCTAAACAGCTGTCTGACTTCAGGCTGGAGCCTGGAAGTAGCATCCTCACCGGTAGCAGCTGGGCCACTATCTTGTAATCGTCCCACATTTGGCGGGCTGTTTACCTAGAATCATTGTGTTGCTTTCCTCCTTGTTCCTCCAGCAGTCCCGTATCAAGCTAGATAGTCATACGGAAAGTCTAATAACCCAATACAGCTATATAGTGACTATCTCCCCAACCACAGAACATGCAGTATTCATACAATTATTCTAATTCCTTATTCTTACGTTATTACTTAGCAGCTTCACATCTACGACTGCCCAATCCTGTAGGGTACGCAGCACTCTCAACTTCTGCTGGGATCACTCGGCAGCATTCAGGCCTGGCGGCTGCAAACATCAGGAATGTTTGGGTGATAATAACGGCTCACATATACAGAGGCTGTTCTGCAAAGTAATTGGTCGTCAAAGGCCCAGAAACAAGCTGTGATAGCCTGCCTATAAAAGAGCTGTGCTAGTCTTTACAATCTTTATACACAAGCAGGCATCCTGAACGTAAAAATGTATTATCCTCCTATTAGCTGGGCATTTTATGGGAGCTAGTTTGCTTCTTTTTTTCCCCTCTTAGTTAGGAACACATTCAAAAAGGACAGCCCGCCGTATTTTGCAGAGGGGAATATCTGGCAGATAAATAAGTCAAGGGCTACCTTCAAAGCTGGGGGAATACAAGCTGTGTGTAAATATCATTTGGAGAAGTGACCATTTGAAGTTCTTCAGTTATTAACTTCATTAGGAGCGCTAAGGAACGTACTGCAGAGAAAACGACAGAGAGACCAGGATGAGAAAAAGATGGAAGGATTTAAAAAAAATTTCTCCATTCTCCATATTATTTATGGCCGTTATAAAATGGCAGTGCACTTCAGGAAAAAAAATAACCACAACGTAATAAAACACAAATGTAAGCAGACATAATCCATGTTAAAGCCGTAGATTCTACTGAACAAAGCAACCAAGTTTTACAATTTCAGGCCCAGCCTAATTGGGAGGGAGGAGGAAAAAAAAGGACTGTCTCTCTCACAAAACAAATAATCATATAGTCTATGAGCCATAGCCCTGGTCAGGGCCCCTGGTTATTCCATGGAATTTTCTATAGAATTCCCCTGTTGCCACAGAATTGTGCACCAGAATCTCTGCTTTGACTCATTTTTAAAAATACCTTTCTAAATCTTATGGCAGTGTAAACCAATAAAGGGCTGAGTGCCTGAGTCTGCAGACAGCCCGAAATAATAGCACACCATTCATCTCAATTAGCCCCCTCCTTAGATGGCTCTAGAATAGGGCATTTTTCTGCAGCTCAGTGTGGAATTTTGTTTTCAGCATCCTACACTGTAAAGTCAATATCAAGAGACTGAAGGACCAGGCAGTGGAGCCAGCCCACACAGACAGCAAAAAAAAAAAAAAAAAAAAAACCTCAAAAATTAATGGATTTATAGATTATAGAGCCAGAAAGGACCATTCTGATCATCTAGTCTGACCCCCTGTACAACACAGGCCATAGGACTTCCCTGTATTAATTCCTGTTTGAACTAGAGAACATATTTCAGAAAAACATCTAATCTTGATTTTAAAGTGTCCAGTGATGTAGAATCTACCACACTCCTTGTCAAATTGTTCCAGTGGTTAATTACACTGACATTTAAAAATTTGGACCTTATTTCCAGTCTGAATTTGTCTAGCTTCAACTTCTAGCCATTGGATCAGGTTGCACCTTTGTCTGCTGGATTGAAGAGCCCTCTATTATCGAATTTCTGTTCCCCATGAAGGTACTTTTAGACTCTGACCAACTCCTTCCTTACCCTTCTCTTTGATAAGCTAAATAGATTGAGCTTCTTGCATCTATGCTCTGAGGCATTCCAATCCTTTAGTCATTCTCATGGCTCTTTTCGGTATCCCGCCCCAATTAATCTTTCTTGAATTGCAGATATCAGAACTGGACACAGTACTTCAGCAATGGTCACACCAGTGTCAAAAACAGAGGTAAAATAACCGCTCTACTCCTACCTGAGATTCCCCAGTTTACACATCGGAGAATCCTATTAGCCCTTTCGGCCACAGTGTTACACTATAAGCTCACGTTCAGCTGATTAATCACCATGACCCCCAACTCATGTTCAGGGTCACTGTTTCCCAGGATAGAGCCCCCCAGTCTGTAAGTATGGCCTTCATTCTTTTTACCTTTGACTTTACATTTGGCTGTATTAAATCACATATTGTTTGCTTGCAACCAATCATCAGCTCTGGGTCAAAGATCTGTCCTCTTCATTATTTAACACTCCCCCAACGTTTTTATGATCCACATATTGAATCAGTAATGATTTTATGTTTTCTTCCAGGTCACTGATAAAAATATTAAATAGCGTAAGGCCAAGAATCAAACCCTGAAGGACCTCACTAGAAACACTCACTCGATGGAGATTCCCCTTTTAACAATTACATTTTTAGACCTATCCGTTAGCCAGTTTTGAATCCATAAAAGCTGTCACATTGATTTTTATAATTCTAGCCTCTTAATCAAAATGTAGTGTGGTACAAAGTCAAATGCCTTACAAATCCCTATGTTCCTGTTTGTAATATGGGAACAGATATCTAAATATTTTCATAGGCGCACCTCACTGAAAGTTCATAGACTCATAGATCTGAAGAACAGAATAAACCACCATGGTCATAGAATTATAGGATCAGAAGGCACCGCAAGGGTCATCTGGTTCCACTCATTGCCAAGATGCAGGATTTGTTGTGTCTAAACCATCCAAGACAGATGGCTATCCAACCTCCTTTTGAAAACCTCCAGTGAAGAAGCTTTTACAACCTCCCTAGGCAGTCTGTTCCATTGTCCTACTATTCTTACAGTTAAGAAGTTTTTCCTAAAATTTAATCTAAATCTGCTATGCTGCAGTTTGAACCCATTGCATCTTGTCCTGCCCTCTGTGGCAAAAGAGAACAACCTTTTTCCATCTTTTTATACCAGTCTTTCAAGTATCTGAAGACTACTATCATATCCCCCCACTTTAGTCTTCCCTTTTCCAAACTAAACATACCCAGTTCCTTCAGCCTTTGCTCATATGGCTTGCATTCCATCCCTTTGGTCATCTTTGTAGCTCACCTCTGGATCCTTTCCAGTTTTTCTACATCCTTTCTATACATTGGTGACCAAAATTGGACACAGTACTCCGGTTGAGGCCTAACTGAGTAGAGCAATACTACCATCTCCTCTGACCAGCATGGCATGCCTCTGTTAATGCAACCTAAAATTGCATTTGCTCTTTTTGCAACAGCAGCACATTGCTGACTCATATTGAGGCTGTGGTACACCACAACTTCCAGTTTTCCCCCCCTTCTGTATTTGTGCATATGGTTTTTCTTCCCTAAATTTAATACCTTAAATTTGTCTTTGCTGAATTTCATTTTGTTGTCTGCAAAAAGAAGAACAGGAGTACTTGTGGCACCTTAGAGACTAACAAATTTATTAGAGCATAAGCTTTCGTGGACTACAGCCCACTTCTTCGGATGCATAGAAGTGGGCTGTAGTCCACGAAAGCTTATGCTCTAATAAATTTGTTAGTCTCTAAGGTGCCACAAGTACTCCTGTTCTTCTTTTTGCGGATACAGACTAACACGGCTGTTACTCTGAATTTTGTTGTCTATAACCCAGTTCTCCAATTTATCAAGATCCCTCTGAATTTTAGCTCTATCCTCTAAAGTATTGGCAATCCCCTTAGCTTTGTGTCATCTGCAAACTGGATCAGTAGGCTCTCTCTACCTTCATCCAGGTCATTAATAAAGATGTTAAACACCATCGGAACCAGAACAGATCCCTGTGGAACTCCATTTGAGACCTCCCTCCAATCTGACATCATTACATTAATAGTTATTCTTTGTTTAGGCTTGTTTAACCAATTATGGTAGTTCCACCGAGCTGGCATTTCTCCAGCTTATCAGAATGTCATGTGGGACTGTGTCAAAAGTCTTGCTGAAGTCCAGGTATATTCTGTTAAAATTCCCCATTAATACTAGCTCGTATGTGTTAGCTAATCTTGTTACCTACCTGTAGAATGACTCATCCACTTCCTTTTCCTGATTTGGATTTGCTGATTTCCCTCACCATAACATTGCTATTGTTCTTTTCCTTTGGTATCCTGACCCAGAAACTCTCAGTCGGTCTGTTGCTCACTTCCTCTTGGACCTCGGAGCAAGTGTATACACTCTTGATATACATACAGCCCAACACCTCCTCCTTTTTCCCCCAAACCTATCCTTTTCAAGATATATCCCTCAATGCTGGTACTCCAATCATGGCAGTTGTCCCACGAAGTCTCTATGATGCCAATTAAGTCATAATTTTCTTCATCAACCATGACTTCCGGTTCATCCTGCTTGTTTCCCATACTCCTTGCATTTGTATACAGGCTTGGAAGATATTTTGCAGACTGCCCCGTTGCTTTTCTTCTTGCCTTTTTAATGAAGTGATTTCTAGACCCTTCTCAAGAAATGAGCCCCTTTTCCCTTGTCTTCGTTATTTGAGCCTAGATGCGCATTGGCCAGATTTTTGTCACCATTCCCCACAGGATCTACTTTAAAACTTTCCTTATCACGTTAGCCAGACTATGTCCAAAGATTCTCTGCCCAGTATTTGGTAGATGGAGCCCATCCCAGCACAGTAATCCTCTTTCCTGGAATTTTCCTCATTGTTGACGATGCCAAAGCCCTCTCACTGATACCACCTGCATAGAGTTGCATTTACTTCCATGACTTGATGATCCCTGCCCGGGCCATTTCCTTCAACAGGGAGGATGGACGAGAACCCCACTGGCACCCCAAACTCTTTTATCCTTCTTCCCAGAGACACCATCTGCAGTGATCCGCTCAAGTTCATTCTTGACAGTATCGTTGGTGCCCATGTGGATAAGTAGGGAGGGGTAGTGGTCTGAGAACTTGATGAGTCTTGACAGACTCTCAGTCATGTCTTGAATTCTAGCTCCAGGCAAGCACACTTCTTGGGATTTCCAGTCTGGATGGCAGATATATGACTCTGCCTCCTCAGAGGTAGTCCCCGACCACCACCACCCTTCTCCTTCTCTTGGGACTGGTGGTCGGGGTACCCCCATCCCTAGGACAATGCATGCCATGCCTTCCGGTCAATGGGGTCTCCTTCTGATCCCTTCCCTCAGATGACCCTTCCAAGGTATTCTCAGCAGTAGTATTTGTGCAGAGAGCCTGAAAGTGGTTGCTTGCCTCCATCTGTGTTGGGGGTATATTGGTTCTCCTCCTCAAGGACACATGCTGCCAAATTTCTTCCGTGTTTTCAGTCCCCCCTGCACTTCCCTCTCCAATTCTTAGGCATGCTGTGCCCTCAGTACCAAATCCTGACTCCTATCCAGGAAGTCTTCATTTTCTCTGATGCAATGCAGGGTTGTTACTTGGGGCTCTAGTCCTTTAACCTTTTCTTCCAGTATGGAGACCAGCTTGCACTTGGTACAGAAAAAGTTGCTTCTATCCTCTGGGAGAAAGACAAACATGGCACATCCTATGTAGGTCACAACAGATGATCCTTCACTATCTATATGCAATATCCATATTATCCCTCACTATCATCTATCTGACCTCTTGCATAACATAGGCCAGAGAACCTCATTTAGTTTTTGCATCAAGCCCATAAAATCTGTGTGAGCTATTTCACAGCTTTTAGGAAGATATCCAGTCTTGACCACAAGTGATGGTAATGTCAGCACATGTGTGTCACCCCTAGAACCAGCTCACCTTTCCCCTTGTTCATGTAGCAAACAGAGGGATTCTTGGCTGGATTGCCCAAATACGACATTGCTAGAGTACAGGCAGGTTTGCTGCCTGCATGATAACTTACAAGGCAATCCCCAACACCCATTAAGCCTCTAATTGTAACTGCAATTCAGCTGATTACAAAAGGAAATAGAATCTCTTCTCTCTCTTTCCCCTCAATGGCATTAAAAGGATTTGCATAAAGACTGTCAAGGAAGGAGTTGATAGCACAGAGTTGAGCAATGGAATAAATCTTGACTAAGACGTGTGTGTGTGTGTGTGTGTGTGTGTGTGTGTGTGTGTGTGTGTGTGTGTGTGTGTGTGTGTGTGTGTGTGTGTGTGTGTCTCTCTCTCTCTCTCTCTCTCTCTCTCTCTATCTCTCTCTCAAGGACTCTATAAGAATGGGAGAACTGTCCAAAAGGACAGAGACTCAGGAGGCCTTGTCTCTCTTCTTAACTCTGCTGACTTTAATCTGCCTGCCTATGTACTTGGCTGACCTTAATCTGACTGCCTATGTACTTAATGACAGGTTTCTTAAACCTGTACTTAAATTGGCCTCCATCATCACCATAGTATCTGAGAACCTCTGTAGCATCTTACAGAAGATATTTAACCCCTCTGTATCTGTTTTCCCTTCTGTAAAATCAGAGATAACACTGACCAACTCCACAGTGGCTTCCCCACACACAGGTTCATTAATGGCTGTAAAGCACTCCAATGGAAAGCACTAGGGAAGAGCACGCTATGACACAGTCAGGAGCCGTGTTGAGTGCTCTCAGCTCCTCTTGATGCCAGCTGCAGTTGAGGGCCCTTAGCACCTTGAGGACCAGGTCCTCAGCAAATTGCACGAGCGCAGCAAAGAAAATATCCAATCTTGCCGCTGATGAAATGGATGGCAAGTCTCCAGCTGACTTCAACAGGGCAAGATCAGATCCCTTATCCCAAAATAAGGAGCCACAGCGCTCATGAAAATCCAGTGACCAAAACATCCTGCCTCCCTCCTTCATTGCCTAATCCTGCCCCACTGAAGTTAATGGCAAAAATTCTATTGTTGTCAGTGGGAACAGGATCAAAAGTCGCAAACCTCATGTGTTTGCCTCTCAACATTTGCATGAACTGGGAGTCTGAAAGCTGCCGAGAGTAATAGATTTATATAGGTTTCAGAGTAGGAGTCGGTTGTTTTTTCTGGGAGTGCAGGGACCTGGCAAGAGGAAAGTGAGCAGCTTTATAAGCCAAGAACCAAAATGCCGCATTTTAAATGCATGCTTAAGGCCAATTTTTGGCATAAGATCCTTCTTCTCTGCTCCCCCTATTGTCTGGAACATTGTGCTTGGATCTCCCCACCATACTGATTAGTTCTGAACACGGCTCCCTTTTCCCTTTGCCTGTACGTCTTAATGTCTCTTCCACTGCTAATATATTTCATTTTAGCTTTGTAACTGTTTTATTTACTTCTGTAATACATTTTAGGGTGCCCACTATACACAATAAGGCCTTGAATTGTATTTGTACTGGATTTCAGAGCCCCATGCATTAACATTAAAAGATCTTCTTAGATTCCCCGCTATTAAAATCTAGCTATGTCATTTCTAGGTGGTTAAAATCATAACAGGCAGTTTTTAATTTATATAATATTTAATATGTGGCATGTTGAATTTATATATGTCTAGTTTCTTAAGCAATATGTTGTGTGATACCAAGTCAAATGTGTTACAGAAGTTGAGGTATATCATACTGAGACCGGATTTTGGGTTAGGGAGGAATTTTCCCCAGGTCAGATTAGCAGGACCCTCCTCCTTCCTCTGCAGCATGGGGTGTAGATGGCCTTCTGGGACCATCCAGACATATCTAATCAATTACCTACCATTGCAGGGGCTCCAGACTCTGATCATCTCAGTCTCTCCCATTATCTGCTTGTGGCACATAAAAGTTTAGACTCCTGAGGATTGAACTGCTTTAATTTATCTCAATACAGAGGTATCTGGGTGAAATTTAATGGCCTGTGTTATACTAGATGATCTAATGGTTCCTTCTCTCCCTAAACTCTGTGAAACTATGAAGCAGTTTATCAACAAGACTTGTAATCTCATTAAAAAAATAGATATCAAGGAGGTTGACAAGATCCATTTTTCATAACCCCCTGTTGATTGGCATTAATTTTATTACCCTAATCCTGGTTCATGAAATTTATGTCAATTCTCATTTCCAGCAACAAGCCATATAGGTATGTGTTTGTGAGGGGATAGAAGGATGAGAAAGAAGGCTATTTTATGATGAGTGAGTGAAGATAATTAACCACTGGAACAGATTGCCATGGGACACAGGATATTCTCTATCATTCAGTCTTTAAATCACGATTGGACGTCTTCCTAACTGACACCATAAGTTGAACAGTTTGATGCGGCTGGCAGTGGCTCTCAACCTTTCCAGACTACTGTCCCCCTTTCAGGAGTCTGATTTGTCTTGCGTATCCCCAACTTTCACCTCACTTAACTTATTGCTTACAAAATCAGACAAACATTTTTAGAAGTGTCACAGCGCATTATTACTGAAAAATTGCTGACTTTCTCACGGTTACCATAGAATTATAAAATAAATCAATTGGAATATAACATTGTACTTACGTTTCAGTGTATAGTATATAGAGCAGTATAAACAAGTCATTGTCTATATGAAATTTTAGCTTGCACTGACTTCGCTAGTGCTTTTTATGTAGCCTTTTGTAAAATTAGGTCAACATCTAGAAGAGTTGATGTACCTCCTGGAAGACTTCTGTGTACAGTGACGCATTTGGTCCTTAAAATGGACACCGTAGAATTAAGTTTAACACGGCCATGGAATTTAGGGCTTGTTGCCATGGTATTTGGTGCCCTAGGTAGTATATAGAGTCTTGGTCTATCTGCACATACAGTCTGGTGATGGGTGTCAGAAGAAAACCCTGCCCAGATAGAGTAACCAAACCAGACAAATAAGAAGCCACATGAGGAAATGCAATAACATATTCTTAAAGAGCAGTGTTATTTACAAATCTGTCTCCAGTATACTGGCTTAGCGTGTGTGGTCTATTCTAGGCTATAGAACTTTGTGTACCACCCTCATTACCATAGCATCTGAGAGGCTCCCAGTTGTACACTGAGCAACGTGACTGATCTCGGTCAGGTGTGGCTAATTCTCTGCCTTTGAGCCTTTTCCCAGGGGAAGCAGTGTGTTCTCAGCAGCGTTTCGTTGTGGTAAGGGTTTGTTTATGTACCCAGTGTATATCTATATTAGAGAAGGAAGAGTCAGGAAGTGCACTTTGAGCGGAAGGTACTGGGTTTTGTGATGACTCCTGAGTTCCTGGGGGAGTTTGTTCCAGTGTCTCAGCCCAGCCCCAGAGAAAGCTCTGCCTCCTGCACAGACGAGCTTTAGCCTTCCAGTAAACGGCTCCATTATGCCTGAGGAGCAGAACTGCTGATCACAGTACCCATACGAGTCCTTTAGACTCCTTTAAGATACCATCAGTGCAGACTATTAAGCCCCTTGAAGATAAGGACAGAGGCCTTTTCCATGACTCAATATCCTATGGGAAGCCAGTGGTGGGAGTAGACAAGGTATGATGTGTTGCCAATAGCCTGTGCTGCTGAGGAGAAATGCTAGTGTTGTGTATTAACTAGAATTTCCCCAAGAGCTGATGGCTTCATGGCCATGGATGCTGCATTGTTATAAGCCAAATGGGAGGTTACCAAAATACGTATAACCAAGACCAGGTCATCATCCATGAGGATGGGATGGAGTCGCCTGTCTGACCAGAGATGGCAGAAAGTGTTATTTGCAGATGCTGCTATGTGAGAGCTTACAGCCAGTGAGAAATTCAGGAACACTCCTCAAGTACGAACTGAATTGACCAAGTGTGGGTGTGTATCTCAAACCGAAGGACAGGGCACCGTAGATGCAAACTCTTCAAAGTACTTTCCCCTGCCCATCAGCATAACCTATCTCTTTCCAGTGACTGAGCCAAGTGAGGATAAGAACCTGCTACTTACACACACCTAATGGAGTTACTGCCATAGTTCCATTACACGTGACACTCCTGTATTCAGACAACTGTGGTATCTGTACATATGTAACCACAATTTGTGATGCATTTATACACAACAGTTCTACCAGTCCATGCATAAATGCTTTCTGAGAACATGTATTTATTCTGCCTCTCTAAATTCCTCTTGCTGTTTCAGTTGGATACAATATTTTTCCTCCAAGGAATTCTTCTTTACTCCCCATTCTAAGTTGCACAGCATTGCTGTGTGCTGTTACGAAGTCACTTTCCACCCCAGATGTGGCTCCAGTAACTAAAGATTCACTTGATCAAGCTGTCTTTAGTTGGGATTGTTCAGATAAGTCACATATTATTTACACTCTACAGGCACTCCCTTCCTGGACATTTGTGTATGTAAATTTAACATGGGATTTGCATAACTACTTGTACATAGCAACAGAGGGTCCTGTGGCACCTTTGAGACTAACTTCTTACCCACGAAAGCTTATGCTCCCAATACTTCTGTTAGTCTCAAAGGTGCCACAGGACCCTCTGTTGCTTTTTACAGATTCAGACTAAAACGGCTACCCCTCTGATACTTGTACATACACCTTTGCCATGCACTCTCTGCAAACACTAATGCTGGTGAAACTCCACTGCACACAAAGGACATCAGCATGGTCAAAACAAATTCATCTTAAAATGTGTCTATTTGCAGAAAGTTTTGCAGTCTCTATTCAGCTCTAATTATCGGGTAAGATGAGACAACTCGAAGCAGAGCGCTCTAAAGGCAGCAATGAATTACCGTTCCAAAGGATAAAAAAAAAGAGATGGGCTAGCCAATTCCTGTGAACAGATGCAGCTCTGCTGAAACAGCAACAGTAGCAACACCCAAAGGATCTGCAACAGCAGGTTCTTGGCTGCAAATTCTCTTCTGAATGCCATCTTGCTGCTTCTTTTCAGAAACAAGCAGACAAAGCACTACACACATGCTGTACCTGAGATATCTGGCAAGGGAAATTCAGAGGGGATGGGATGCCTCAAAATACACCATCTTTTGCCAAAATGTTGGGAAGTTCTGGGGACCAAGTCGAAATTTAGATAGCCACAAGGGGCTCTCCGTGACCTCTTTGGGAGTTGTGAAGTTATAACCAAGAGCACCTATGCTAGAGTCGATTAACAAATACAGAACACGGCATTAAATATAGTACATTTCATAGCATGGTTTAAAAGCTCTGGCCTTCCACTTTCCTAGCTGTAAAACAGGGATAACAATGCCATTCTGGACCTTTAAAATATAGCTGAGTGAATAACTGATTTTCCAGTTCTGCCCCCAACTCACTACATCTGGGGGAGAAGGTGGGGGGGGAAATTGATTAGTTTCAAACCAAACTGATTTTTTTTCCAGTTTTTTTTCCACCAAATGAATAATCAAAAAACAAATTAATTTAGGATCCAAATAATCCCAACATGAAAGGGAAAAAAATCAAAACAAAAATGAACTTTTTCAGGCTTTTGTTTCATTTCACTTTGGGGTGTATTTTGATGCAAAGTGAATTTTTTCCATTTTTTTGTTTCATTTGTGGGTGTTTTGAACCTTCTAAAATAAATATAGCTGAATTGCTACATGCGTGTTACTGAAATATGTTGTGAAGTTGGAAACACCCACAACAAGCATTTCAGGTACAACAATGGAGAGGCCAGACAGCGTTGATGGCCCATTAAGGGGAATATACACACTCACAAGGATCATCCCAGGAACCATATACAATGGAAACGTCTCAGAGAGAGCACATACACAATGGAGACTGTTTGGCTCACATCACAGCAAAAGATCTTTCTATCAAGCTGAAAGACGCTATTAAAGAGGGAAGTGACATCATCATTTGGCCTCACTCCCTTCACAACTCAACACCTGGAAGTACGTCCAGAGGACAAAGACTGAACTGGGGAGGTGGACCCAGGCGGAAGGGATTTCTAGCTTATGTATGGAAGATCTGTGACCTGCCTGTATTGTCTAGCAGGGGGAGACGCCGCTTAATCCACATCCTGTCTAGTCTGTGGACCTCAGACTGTGATTTTACTTTTTATTTCTTAGGTAACCAACTTTGATCTGTACGCTTACTACTTATAATCACTTAAAATCTATCTTTCTGCAGTTAATAAATCTGTTATATAGTTTTTAATCTAAAACAATGTGTTGCTTGAAGTGCAAGGGATATCTGCTCAGGAACAAGGGGTGGTGCATGTGCTCTCCACATTGAGGGAGGGTTGGACTGGGTGATAAACTTACTCTGGTGAGGGTTCTGACCAGAGCAAGATGGAACAGCTCTGGTGTTCTAGGCTGGGGAAGTGGGGGGAATTGCTGCAGCCTCTCTATCGTTGGTTCATGCGTGGCTGGCGAAAGCATTCATGTAATCAGCTGGGTGTGTCCCTGCCTGTGGATGGCTGTGTGAGCGCAGGACACGGAGGGGTTTGCAGCTTGTCACAGCATCACAGTGTGAGAGGGAGCCCAGGTTAATATGTCAGCGGTATCCCAGTTCCAGGTTGCACCCCGGGGAACCCACCACACATACCCTTACTATATTGAGAGTCTGATGCAGAACTTGCTTTCAGCCCAGACCCATCAGAGACTAACAGATATGAAAAAAAGCAGAGTGAATAGGAGCGGAAAGCTTTTAATTAACAGCCTAGCTAAAATGCCATTACAATCCGCAGTTTTGTTTTTATTAATTCGCTTGGATTCAGCAGGAATTCCACCAAGGAATAGAGATGAGCAGATGCAAAGGGAAGCACATTAATAAATCATGAGTGTCATTAAAATTTGTAAACTAATATCTTCTGGGAAGTCTCGGCAATTAGTCTCGGGGCTTTCTTGGCAAACAAAATATTAATAAATCCAAAAGGTCCATGTTTTATAAAACCACCATCCCGTGGAAAGGTCATTGATAGAACAATTAGGCGACAAAACAAATGGACCAGCCGGCAGCCTGACTTGCGGAAGACAAACAAGTTTCCTGGAACGGGACGGCTGAGACAGCCTAACAGAGGAAGGAGGCCAGTGCTGGAACGCGGGTCTGTGTGCCAGCATTTTACAACATGCAGCTGGGAATGATCTAATTAGCATGTCCACTGGGTCACCTTTTCTTGAGTGATAAAACAACTGCTGAGTTTGCACTGTGTCATTGTGCCCCTCCATCCAGCCGTGACACAACATTAGCCTTATTGCTTGCTGAAAGAAGGAAGCCCCAGAGAGGATCGGTATGAACCTGCCTGTTCCCTTACAGACTGTCATAGGGCGGGAACCAATAGACTTCCATAGAAATCTTTCTTAATCTTAGAGAATACAACTGAAAATGCAATTTTTCTTATTATTATTACTTGTATTTCAGTATTATCTAGAGCAGTGCTTCTCAAAGCCGGTTCACCGCTTGTTCAGGGAAAGCCCCTGGTGGGCCGGGCCGGTTTGTTTACCTGCCGCGTCTGCAGGTTCGGCTGATCACGGCTCCCATTGGTCGCGGTTCGCCGCTCCAGGCCAATGGGGGTTGCGGGAAGGGCAGCCAGCACATCCCTTGGCCCACACCGCTTCCCACAGCCCCCATTGGCCTGTAACAGTGAACCATGGCCAATGGGAGCCGCGATTGGCCGAACCTGCGGATGTGGCAGGTAAACAAACCAGCCCGGCCCGCCAAGGGCTTTCCCAGCACAAGCGGCAGACCGGCTTTGAGAAGCATTGCCCTAGAGGCCCCAACACAAAATTGGGCCCCCTTGTGCTAGATGCTGTATTCACAAATAGTCTGAGCTGGGCCCTGCCCCCAAAAGTATGCAAACTAAATAGGCAAGACAGACGAATGGTGGGAGGGAAACAGAGGCATGCAGGAAGAAACTGACTTTCCCAAGTGACAGCAGTGGCAGAGCTGGGAATAGAATCCAGGTTTCCTGGCTCCTAGCTGAATGAATGATCTGTCCACTAGCCCATGCTACATGTCTATAGACATTTTTAACCATCCTTTAGAATTTTACATAGCAATAGAATTCCCTATTACATTCAATAGGATGGTTCCAAAAACCCATAGAAAGGTTTCCTATTAAATTTGGTCACACTTTATATTAAGGTTCCATTTATACGCAGCATACAAAGGGTTAATAAATGATTCATAGCTATTATAAGCATGTTATAGACGGGACTGGCATATGTTATGGATAGTTATAAGCAACCTATTGACCTGTTGGACTCTATCATAATCGATGAACCATTTAGTAAAACATCTATTCATCACTTATTAACTCTTTATAAACAGAACCTTAATATAAAGCATGACTTTACGTAGGATAGGATTTTTCCATAGCATTGACTTACAAGGAAACAGCAAAAGAGCTAATTACATGCATCATGGGTAGAAGATGGGGATACAAAGTGGGGTAGGAGAACATCCTTCAAAGCTTCCCAGATGTTAACACCAAGGAGGTAGAGGAAATATTTGGCATGGCACATAACAGGGGGTAGGTTGTAAGTAGGAGTAATAGTACAAAATGGAGAAAAGAAATATTGAGGCTGAATGCCAGGAGAGTGGGATGTGCTGTGTAGCCTGTGGCATAGTCTGCCTAGAAAAGTGGTAGAACTTCCATCTCTTGAGACTCAAACTAGACTGGCGAAAGCATGAGAAATTGTCTTGTATAGAACCATGACAAGGAGATGGATTGGGTGGTCTAACAGATCTTCGCTCTGGCATAAACCTGTGGACTCATAAGATATAGCACTACACTTCTTGGGTCAATAGGTCTCAGCCAAAGATAGCCAGTCGGATGAGGAAAGAGAGATCTCAGAAGAAGCTGAGAGTCAAATTACTTTACAAGTATGCAATCTTTACCCAGATGTGAGAGGTTAGCACTACGGTGTAGAAAGGTGATGGGGGCTTTGAAGGGAGACAGCAGTGATCAAGTCCTCACAGTCCTCCAAATGCCCATCCTCTTGGTTAGAGCTTTCACCCAGCTGGTCTGTTCCCTAGTGCGATACTCAGCACCCATCTCTCCAATCTTTGCTGGTGCAGCTGTCCCCTTCCGCTCCATCTTCTTGACGAGGAATCAAATTTCTGATGCATACTGTAACAAATCCATGGTCGAATAAACACAGATGCTAATGGTCATCACGTAAAAACTGCCCACATGTAGCATGGGGAATAGAACTTGATGCTTTGTTCCAAAACCAGATTTTGAACTACTAGAACTACAAGAGGACCCCAGTTGGCTAGTAGCAGTATTAGAACTCTTTGATGAACTGGCTGCCAGAAGGCAACTCATAGACTTTAAAACCAGAAGGGACCATCATGATCATCTAGTCTGACCTCCTGCACATTGCAGGCCATAGACCCTCACTCTTGTACTAGGCCCCTAACTTCTGGCTGAGTTACTAAAGTCCTCAAATCTTGATTTAAAACTGCAAGTTACAGAGAATCCACCATTTACTCTAATTCAAACCAGCAAGTGACCCATGCTGCAGAGGAAGGCAAAAAAATTCTAGGGTCCCTGCCAGTCTGACCTGGGGAAAATTCCTTCTGATCCCAAATATGGCGATGAGTTAGACCCTGAGCATGTGGATGAGACCCACCAGCAAGACGCCATGGAAAAAATTCTCTGAAGTCACTCAAAACCCTCTCCATCTAGTTTTCCATCTCCGGCTGTTGGAGATATTTAATAACAGAGTCACGGATGGGCCATATGCCATTGTAGGAAATTTCATCATACCATCCCCCAAATAAACTAGTCAAGCTCAGTCTTACAACAAGTTAGGTTTTTTGCCCCCACTACTCCCTTTGGAGCGCTGTTCCACAATTTTGTTCCTCTGATTGTTAATTTAATTTCAAGCCTAGATGTATCGATGGCTAATTTATATCCATTTGCTCTGGTCCCAACGTTGACCCTTAACTTAAATATCTCTTCTCCCTCCCTGGTATTTATCCCACTGAAGCATTTATAGAGAGAAACCATATCTCCCCTCATCCATTGTTCTGTTAGGCTAAACAAGCCAAGCTCCTTAAGTCTCCTCTTGTGCGGTAGGCTCTCCAGTCCGCTGATCATCCTAGTGGCGCTTTTCTGCATCTGTTCCAGTCTGAGTTCATCGTTCTTAAACATGGATGAAGCCGCATTATTTGAGGCGTGAATATAATCCTCTGGAAAACAATGTGTGTTGGAATGTGGCAACGTAATATATATTATGAGTTTGATAATAAAAAAGTATAACCCATTACATCCCCTGGCGTTATTATAATCTTGTCATGACTGCAGTCCACAAGTTTCATTTCAATACAGCAAATTAAAGCAAAACTGAAATATTGTAGTCAGAAATATGTAAGCTTTATGTGCTATACTTCATAGTTCAAAAGAGGGAGAGAGATTAAGATCCATCTTTTTCCGCAGTTTATATTAAGGCCCAATTCTGCCACCGTTACACGAGCTACGTAGCACCTTACTGCCACAAGGACAGCTGGCCCTTTAAGGGAGCTGGGGGCTCAGCCTCACCTGGGTCAAGTTTAATCTACCTCCCAGATAATAGGAATGAAAATCCAGGGATTAGGTGGCAATCATGTGATCAGCTTCCTGATCCCTGGACTCTTATTCCCAATGTGCCAGCTCGCTTTAGGACCCCTTGCAAGCAGTCCTACTGAAATCAAGCTGTGTGTTTAATGTATTTATTAATGATCTGGAAAAGGGTGTGAGCAGTGAGATGGCAACATTTGCAGAAGAAACAAAATTACTCTTATTCTGAAAGGACCTAATGGCTGCCATTCACCGGGAGGCCCCTATGAGTCAAAGACAATCACAGATCTTGCTAAAAACCAATGAATGTGCCGTGCACTCTCTTTTAGACTCAATGGAAGGAACAGTTAAGCCTACGGTGACCAGATGAGAGGAAGAAAATATCGGGACACATGGGGGGGGGGTCCGCCCGCAGAGAAAAAACAACAACGGCGGAGCGAAATATCGGGACAAACACCTAAATATCGGGACGGTCCCGATTTTAACGGGATGTTTGGTCACCCTAGTTAAGCCCCTTGCTGTGGTAAAAAGAGATACAAACAATGGAAGAACTGCCCAAGAGGCTTGGCAGGTCAGAGCTAAGCCAGGAGGGCTGAATGTTTCCTGTTTATTGGTTTTATAGCCTGTAGGCTTCTAGACTATGGAGACTATACTGGTATAGTTACATTGCCATAGCTATGCTGGCATAACCTGGTAGTGTAGACACAGCCTACACCTACATTCTTCCATCAACACTGCAGCATCCACACAGGGGGATTAGGTCAGCATAGCTATGTTGGGCATGGAGGTGGGTTTTTCACTCCCATGACCACGTAGCTATGACGACCCTACTTTTAAATTAGCCTTTGTGCATTAAGGGACAGAAAGCCTGGAGAACCAGTTGTGAGCATGATCCTGAGAATAAGCAGACAGACAGGGCTTCTTGGGCACAAAGCTCACCAGAGTGGTAGACACTCTAAGTCCAAAGCAGACTGCAAAGAGTTACAAAGGGATCTCACAAAACTGGGTGACTGGGCAAAAAAAAAAAAAAAAAAAATGGCAGATGAGATTCAATGTTGATAAGTGCAACTAATGCACCTTAGAAAACATAATCCCCACTACACATACAAAACGATGGGGTCTAAATTAGCGGATACCACTCAAGAAAGAGGTAGTAGATAGTTCTCTGAAAACACCTGCCCAATGTGCAGCAGAAGTCAAACATGCTAAACAGAATGTTAGGAACCATTAGGAAAGGGATAGATAACAAGACAGAAAACATCATAATGCCACTGTATACGTCCATGGTATGCCCACACCTTGAATATTGTGCACAGTTCTGGTCACCCCATATCAATAAAAGATACATTAGAATTGGAAAAAATACAGAGAAGGGCAACCAAAATTATTAGAGGGTATGGAACAGCTTCCATATGAGGAGGGATTAAAAAGACTAAGACTGTTGAGTTTGCAAAAAAGAGATGACTGAAAGGGGTATGATTGAGGTCAATAAAATCACAAATGGTGTGGAGAAAGTGAATAAGGACGTGTTATTTACCCCTTCATGGAACACAAGAACCAGGGGTCACCCAATATAATTAATGGGTTTAAAACAAACAAAAGGAAGTACTTCACCCAATGTAGTCACCTGTAGATCTCATTGCTAGGGGATGCTGAGAAGTCCAAAAGTATAACTGGGTTCAAAAAAGAATTAAATGAGTTCATGGAGGATAGGTCCATCAATGGCTATTTGCCAAGATGGTCAGGGATGCACCTCTATGCTCTGGGTGTTCCTAAACCTCTGACTGTGTGAAACTGGGACAGGATGACAGGGGATGGATTACTGGATTAATTGCCATGTTCTGCTCACTCCCCCTGAAGCATCTGGCACCAGCCACTGTCGGAAGATAGGATATTGGGCTAGATGGACCATTGGTCTGACCCAGTATGGCCATTCTTATGTAGACGTGAGGATTTCTGAGCAAGAAAGCTGCTGTTCGTTTCTAATGTGTTCATGGAAATAGCATTTTGTGGACTTTTTTTGTAAACAAACAAGGTTATACCAAAGAATATACCCAACTTGTATCATCAATTTCTCCTCCTAATGGAAATAACTCTACAAAGCCCAAAATACAAGCTAACTACATGGGCCAAAGGGACAACATTATTTATATTAATCATGACCAAAGAAGGATGTGAAGAACTCCAGGAGGACCTAATAATCTGAGCTACTCCCTCTTGCTTAATAAAAGCCAGGAGGTTGTGGTCACTGCTTATCATGCCGATCATAAATATCTCAATGCTACCTTGTGATTCCCATGTCTGTTCTCTGTTCTTGTGTCACACTGATGTCTCTTGTCTTATATTTGGATTGTAAACTTTTTGTCTACCACAGTACAAATAACTCCTAGGTTCTACATTAAGTAACAATTCAGAAAAAGAGACATGGCTGATATTATAGCAAGCTCAATAGAAATATCTGTTCAATCCATAGCGGTAGACAAAAAAAAGGGAGGCTGTATAAAGAATGGGATATCAAATACTGAAAATATTATCATGGCCATGGTACACCCTCATCTGGAATGTTATGTTCACTTCTAGTCACCCTATCTCAAAAATAGTCTAGCAGAAACGGAACAGGACCATAAATGAGCAATTAATATGGCTAGAAGATTAGAAGCTTCTATATAAAGAAGAACGAGAAAGACTGGGAGTGTTTAGTTGAGAGAGGAGACAAATAAAAAAAAGGGTCATGATAGAGTTATAGAATATAACTAATGGAATCAGGTGAGCCTGTTTACCCAATCTCTGAATACAAGAACAAGGGTATATGCAGTGAAACAAAGGCAACAGACTTTAAACTGATGAAAGGATTTCTTTTTTCCATAATACATAGTTAACCTGTGGATATATCTAAGGCCAAGATTAACAAAAAAAGACATTCATATAGATAATCTGAACTTCCCCTTTTGTACTAGATGGGGGGAAAAACTAGAAGTGAAGTGCTATGAACCACCAGGCTTAAAGATATAAATCAACCACTACAGGTCTGTCTCATCTTATGCTGGGGTTACGTTCCGCAGTCAGCGTCTAAAGCAAAAATCGCGTATAGTCAAAATTACATTGAGTGTAATGGCGGGTGGAATCACCCGCACTACAGAAACAGTATTTAAATGGTTATTTTTCTCTTTTTTTTTTTCTTTCCGACCGTGTAAAGCTGAAATCGCGCATGTTAAATGCGCCTAAGATGCGAAAGACCTGTAGTCAGATTCTCCCTACCCTCAACAGAAAAGTCCAAATTTCGAAAGAGAAACAGAAAACCAAAATATTTTGATTATGAAAAGTAGCTGCAATGCTCCATGGGTGTTGTAGTTCAAGCACTTCATGCTTCCATACTCCTCTATGGGCCAGGCTCCCTGATTGGACTCCATCTCCCATCACCACTGTTTCCTCCTCTACCAAGGGGAGGTGGTGCATCCTGGCAGTGGCATGGCCACAGTGCATCATGGGAGCTGAAGTCTGACTAGCAGCCTGGCCCATAAAGGAGAATGGGAACATGAGGTTCTACAGCAGCATTTCAGAATAAATTTTTTGGATTACATTTTTTGAGTTTTTTTATGAAAAAAAAACAATAAAAAAAAAGTCAATGGAAAGCAAAACCTTTTTTCCCCCCACCAGAGAACATATGGTTATAAAAAAAGAAAAAAGAAAAAGGAAAAAAAGATGTTTGGCAAAATACAGTTTTCACAGAATTTTTTTTTTAAACCACTCTGTTTATCTAGATAATAAGAACTTCCGCGTTTGCATCTATGGCTATGTCTGCATTATAAGGTAGGGTGTGATTCTCCAGCTCACGAACACTTACTCATGCTAACTTTCCTTGAGCTAGCGTGACTATACATAGCAGTGTAGCCATGGTAGCTGACAGTACCATGGCTACACTAGTATTTATATTCATGCTAGCTCAAGGAGAGCTAGGGTGAGTATGTATACACAGGCAGGGGAATCACACCCCTAGCTCATGGCCTGTAAGTGATAGAAACCCCCAGGCTTCAGGACATCAGCCAACCACTAACTTAGTGGTTGGCCACACTTGAAATTATAGGCGCCAACTGCGTGGGTGCTCTGGGGCTGGAGCACCCCTGGGGAAAAAAAATGGTGGGTTGCTGAGCACCCACCGGCAGCCCCCCTATCAGCTCCCCCCCAACACCCCAGCGCCTCCCATCCACCGGCGGGCCCCACAAATCAACGCCTCCCTCTCCCATCCCACGCCTCCCACCCACCGCAATCAGCTGTTTCGCGGCATGCAGGAGGCTGGAAAGGAGGGGAGAGGAGCGAGGACGCGGCGTGCTCAGGGGAGGAGTGGGAAGAGGCAGGGCAGGGGTGGAGTCAGGGAAGGAAGAGGCAGGGGTGGGGCCTTGGAGGAAGAGGTGGAGTGGGGGCAGAGTTGGCAGTCAAGCACCCCCCAGCACTTTAGAAAGTCCGCGCCTGTGCTTGAAACGCTGCTGTCATGTTTCAGTGTGGACACTACCTATGCCAAGGGAGGGGTTCTCAACATAAGTTATCCACCTCTCCAAGAGGCAGTGGCTATGTCAAAGGAAGAATTCTCCTATCGACCTAGCCTATCTACACGGGGACTTCGCTGGCTTAACGGTGTTGCTCGGGGGGGTGGATTTTTTCACACCCTTCAGCAACATTGCTGCGTCGATCTAATTTTCTAATGTAGACCAGTCCTGAAAGGGTTAGGGTTCATGGGGGTGTTTTCTTGTACCTTCCTCTGAAGTAACTGGTACTGGCCAGAGAACCAGATATCGGAGTAAGGGACCCCTAGACCAATCTGTTACAAGCAAGGCCAAGAGCCCTGAGTTTTTCACAAATACAATATAATATACCGTAAAATCAGAAACAACATATAAAACAACATTTTAAAAAACCCTCACCCTGCAGCAGCAGCTCCGGTGGCTTCTGTCCCACGCGGCTAGGCCCGGCTCCTCACTCTGGGTGGTACAGCCTAGCACACAGGGGCACAGTGTTGCTCAGGTTTGGCCATCCCTCCATCATGATGTGGGGAGGGGGTAGGAAAGACCAGGCCAAATCTGAGTTAGTGGCATTGTAACCTGGCATACAGGGTCACAGTACCACTCACTCAAATTTGGCCTCGCGCCCGTATGTCATCATGATGGGGAAGCAGCCAGGCCAAAACTCAGTGGTGTTGCAACCCCACGTGCTAGATCACAACAACTAGAGCAGGGGCCTGGGCCCGGGCCTGGCCTCATGGGACAGGATCAGCCATTGCAGGGTGAATGAGGAGCATCACACCACCCCCAGCAGTGTCCTCCCAGGACCTGACCTGACCCCTTTCATCTCCCTTCTCCATTGCTAAAATGGATAAAACTTAAGAAAAAAAAAAAAAGCCACACCACAATATTCCCAATATAAAAATAAAAACATTTACAAGGCTTCAGCAATGCCTCCATTCCTTCATTTGAATGCTGAGTAGCATTTGCTCTGACTTAACTGACATCAGACAGTTAGCAGAGCAGCATCCAAACGGACTGTTAATGCTTTCTTCTTCTTTTTTTAATTACACTCAGGACATTTTCCTATTGATTTACTTGTCTTTGTATTTAGATTCAGGGTTTAGAATAGCTTTTCTATTGCAGTGCAGTTTTTCCATTAAAAGCAGCCTCCCATTTTAGACTCCCAAGGACCAAGAGAGAATTCAGTGGCAGTTTCTGGTGCATGAAGAATGAAGGATGAAGCCCATATTGGGAGACAATATTGCATGGCTTCCTATTCTCACCTCCTCTGAAGCTTTAGTACATGGTTTACTGCTGTCTGCCATAAGAGTCCTTCTGGAAACCGACCCACTATTCAGAGCCAGGATCAAGAAGTGCTATTGTTTAGGAGAGCAGAACTATTGTGTAGTTGCAAGAACATGCCTTAACCCCAGAAAACAGAAAAAAATCCAGGAGCCCTGTACATTCTTGTGATGATTATTTTAAACTCGTAGGAGCTCAGAAGTCATGATGTATGTGAGTATTTCTCAGCTTATTCTTACTACTGAATATGCAATTATTAATAAAGATTATGCATTTCTGTAACACCTTCCATGAGAGGAACTCAAAACACTCTACAAGCCTTAATGAAACCTTTTTATTCTGCATTTTTCAGATGAGGAAACTGAGGCACAGGGGCTTACCCAAGATCATCAGGCAAATCAACTGGGATTAGAATCCAGGAGTCTTGACTCCGTCCCCTGCTCTAACCACTAGAGTTCACTCCTGACCAGAACTTGGAACAGAACCCAGGCATCCTGACTCCTAATCCCTTGATCTAGCCCAGGGATGGGCAAACTATGCCTGCAGGCCACATCCGGCCCGCCAGCCAATTTAATCTGCCCCTCGAGCTGAGTGGGGTCGGGGGCCACACCCGCTCTGCGCGCGAGTTCTGCAGCTCCCGGAAGCAGCAGCAGCATGTCCCTCCACCAACTCCAATGTTTAGGAACAACCAGGGGCTCAGCGCGCTGCCCCTGCCCCAAGCGCCTCCCCCACAGCTCCCATTGGCTGGGAACTGTGGCCAATGGGAGCTCCAGGGTGGCGCCTGCAGATGGGGCAGCGTGCAGAACCACCTGGCCGCGCCTCCATGTAGGAGCCGGAGGGGGGGACATGCCGCTGCTTCCGGGAGCTGCTTGAGGTAAGCGCCGCCTGGCACCTGCACTCCTGACCCCATTCTGTGCCCCAACCCCCTGCCCCATCCCTGATCCCCCTACTGCCCTCCGAATCCCTCGGTCCCAGACTTGAGCATCCTCTTACACCCCAAATCCCTCATCACCAGCCCCACCCCAGAGCCTGCACCTCCAGCCGGAACCCTCACCCCCCTCCGCCCCCTGCACCCTAACCCCCAGACTGGAGCCCCCTCCCACACCCTGAACTCCTCATTTCTGGCCCCACCCTAGAGCCTGCACCCCCAGACAGAGCCCTCACCCCCCTTCTTCACTCCAACCCCAATTTTGTGAGCATTCATGGCTCGTCATATAATTTCCATACCCAGATGTGGCCCTCGGGCCAAAAAGTTTGCCCAACCCTGATCTAGCCACAAGAACCCACTCCATGTCATAATTTAACCCCTCTGTAATCTCTGCCGCAAACTAGACGGACTGTCCAGGACAATACTAAAATGGGTTTCACGAAGCAGTCTACGTTTTTAGCATATCTTCTTTATGAGCTGTAAGACCTACTTGGAAACATTTAGTTTGAGCTGATGGCTAATCCCCACCTTCCTCTCTGGAAAAAAAAAAAAACTCGCCAAGAGGAATGTCACTATCACCTTTTCACACAGCTCAAATGCGGCTGCAATTTCTTGGCATTAAGACAGGATTTGCTGGCTCGTTACATTATTTATGCAGAGCAGATTGCGTGGTAATTATGCTTAAAGTATAATTACTGTGTCATTTGTACTTGTTAGGTGCAAGGCAAAAGTTTTCAAGGCTTAAAGACCCTGAAAAGTACGAGGTAAGTGAAAACGGCTGTGTTCCCTCTTAGTTTCATGATTATTTATACATCTGCAGATTACCATGGTATAGTGCAATTAGGCTTTAGAGTGCCAGGCAAGTCAAGAAGTTTCAAGAGCTATTATGAACAATTAACTCCTAATGCATTAACTGACTCTGCCGCAAGGTTAGCCCCCATCCGGTAATGCTCCTGAAACCATCTTGCAAAAGTGACTTTAAAGTTAATAGGAGAACAAAGACGTCAAAAAGGCTGGGTGGGAAGAAGGGCAACAGAGTCTGCGCAGAAGTGACACATCCAGTAACAGAGAGTTACCATAGACTGACTGGTAGCGTTACTAATAATTCTTGTTGCAAGTTAACAATAAACGCACTAAACTAGGTATAACAGTGAAGTATAGTCCGGGCCTTGAAAATTTCTTTTGCCCTGTACGGTGTATACCATTGAAAAACGGCACACGTATTTATATGCTGTCTGTAAGCGTGTGTGTGTGTGTGTGTGTGTGTGTGTGTGTGTGTATTAACACACACTTATAATTGTGTGTGACACATACACACCCACTCACCTACACCGATTTGTACATGGCATATATATAAAACATCCAAGTTGTAGTTCCATGAGCCGAAATATATTGTGTGCCTATTTAAATCCCCCTGTAATTTCGTAGCAGGATTGTAGCCCAGTCTCTGCAATTTGAATCTGTTGAGAAAAGAGAATTCAAATGCTTGCATAAAACACGGTCATTAAATGGCCGTAGAAGAAACAAATCACAACCAAAGGCAGTAAACTCACTGTATATTGGCTAATGTATCCAAGTCAGTAATGGAACAACACCTGGGACGTGTGAGCTGAGCCAGGAACTCCTGATTCTAATTCCGGCTCGGATACCGATTCCCGTGTGTGACTTCAGACACACCTCTGCTCACCTCCACCTATGTGCCGAATTGTGATACCACCTACCTGCCTGGCAGAGGATTGGTTGGGATGGTTAGTTAGCGGTTTGTATTGTAAACATGCTTTGCAAATAAAAGTTCTCCAGCTGTAACAAGTATTCCTGAGCCAAATCCTACTCCTGATGGACTCAGTGGAAGTTTTGCTGTAAGTATCCGTGGGTCCAGGATTTGGGCCACTATATGAGAAATACAGGATAGGATTGGATGCAAGGGGAAAGCTCGTTGGGTCAGGGACCACCTTTTCGTTTTGTGTCTGTACAGTTCCTAGCACAGTGTGGCCCGGATCCATGTCTAGGGCTCCGATGGTAAGACAAATAATAATACAACAGCTGTATGCAAGAGTTAAGTGGGCTCTCTCACTTAGCCAAGACCAGTCTGCCTGCCATCAAAGTTTTACTAGTCTGAGTTGGGTTTTCTTTTCTTTTTTTTTTTTTTTTTTTAAATGTCATTCCCCAATGTCCTCTCTCTAACAGACTTTTCTTCTGCGCATCTTTATTATTTGCATTACAGCAGTGCCTAGAGCTCCTAGCTCAGATCAGCCCCCATTGTGCTAGGCGCTGTACACATGCAGAGTAAGAGACAATCCCTGCCCTGAAGAGTTAGTGATCTAAATAAGATAACGCAGCCAAAAAAAAAGGGGGGGGATTATTGTCCCCATTTAACAGATGGGTAACTGAGGTTCAGCCATGTGTGTGAAGGCCCCCGGCGAACATATGGCAGAGGTAGGACCGACATCCAGATCTCTTAGGTCCCAGTCAGGTATCTTAACCGGAACACCACCTGTCCATCCACCTCTTACTGGCGTAGAATTAGTGAGCTCACAAACAAAGACTGTTTTACCACAGCAGCTCACAAGCTCATTCTGATTTCCCCCACCTTTCCCAGATCAACCAGTTCAGGTTCTCTGGGTCTCAGCAGCCCATATAACATGAGGCCTAGCAAACCGCTCCCTGCCATTCACTGTGATTTCTATAATCCACTTACCTCCACAGCGAGCTTTCAGTAACGCTCCCCAAGTTGAAGTCGTAGAGCTTTGTTAGAATGAGAATCACCTGCAGGGAAGAAAGAAAGAAAAGAATCTTCCTTTAAGATTTTGTAACTATGTATATAATGCATCTGAAATCACCCAAAGGAGAGCTTAGCATTTATCCATTAAAGTTGGGGTATTATAGGATCAGGTAAGTAAAAAGAAAATCATTAGCTCAATGCATCCATGTAACTAGTAACATTTATTTTAATCCTTGGGATGTTTTGCATTTGAAATAAAACATGCCAACAGGAATTCCTTTAACATTGTTAGCTGGCTTCTCTACAGCTGTAGTTATTCAAGGTCAGGGATGGAACGAGATGGTCCTTGTTATCTAAGTAGCCCAACCAGAAACCACACTCAACTATTCCTCTCTTTATTCCCCAAAGCACTTGACAATGAAAGTCCTCAGACTCAGCGAAGATAAATGGAGAGAGGATTCATGCCCAGGCCCTGAACCAGTCTGCGCACCCATGCTGAGCTCCTTTATTTTTTATGAGACTTTCCCAAGGCGTAAGAGTTCACACTCCCAACTAGGATCAAACGGCTGGACTGGGGTCAAAATTTGCCTTGCTTGCATACAAAGGGCTTCACAATCAATGATGGGCAAAACTTCAGCATTTCAGGTAAAGAAACATTACCTGAACCATTCATAAAAGAAACATAGCCAAGGCTTTATTCCAACCATTGGGAAAATGGGACGGCCATAACCCCGAGCAATTTCCAGGACTATTTACCTTTAGCAGACGTGTTCAAAGCACAAAATGCAGATTCAGATTTTGAACATGCCAAAATTCAAGCTAAGATTTTGTTTCACTCCCTTTTATAGTCAGTACGCAAGTCCCATTAAAGTCAATGGGACTTGCATAGAATCACAGGACTGGAAGGGACCTTGGGAGGTCATCTAGTCCAGTCCCCTGCACTCATGGCAGGACTAAGTATTATCCAACCATCCCTGACAGGTGTTTGTCTAACCTGCTCTTAAAAATCTCCGGTGATGGAGATTCCACAACCTCCCTAGGCAATTTTTTCCAGTGACAGATAGGAAGTTTTTCCTAATGTCCAACCTAAACCTCCCTTGCTGCAATTTAAGCCCATTGCTTCTTATCCTAGCCTCAGAGGTTAAGAACAACAATTTTTCTCCCCCCTCCTTGTAACAACCTTTTACGTACTTGAGAACTGTTATGTCCCCTCTCAATCTTCTCTTCTCCAGACTGAACAAACCCAATTTTTTCAATCTTCCACCATAGGTCATGTTTTCTAGACCTTTAATTATTTTTGTTGCTCTTCTCTGGAAGAGAAGCATGCTTAAAGTTAAGCACATGCTTAAGTACCTGGCTAAATCAGGGCCTTGGTCAGCTGTGCTGGAAGTTAAAAGGTATAACAGGGGTTGCTGGTGAGCTCAAACCCCTTAGCACACCTAGAGATATTATGCCAGGTGTACCCGGCCCCCTCCCATAAGACCTCCACATAACATTACTCACAGAGTGCCAATAACTACTCTTTCTCCCACTTCTTTCCCCGCACACGTAGCTCTACAGATAGGACACTCCTGCCAACACCAGATTATGAAAGGTATCTAGGCATTGCTTGGATCACCATGGCAACACTTAACTAATTTAAAAGGCAACGCTGTATAGTCCAGGTAGAGATGGTAGCCATGTTGACAGAAGAATTTTTCCGCCAACCAGAGGCTTCTACCCTGGGGTTTATGCTGGTTTAACTATGTCTCAGGAGTGTGATATGTTCATAGACCTGGGTGGCATAGCTATGCCGTCCTAAGGTTTAGGTGTAGACCAAGTCTTAAGCTCTTAAATCTTGTAGGTGTTAAAGCTGAGCAGAGCAATGCCTAAATACCTTTACAAATCTAGGCTTTGCGGCCTAACATGGTTACCATGGGATTCATCCAACTGAAGTTAATGGGACCCCTCAGGGGCAAGTCTACAGTACAGAGCTACATCGGCGCAGCTGTCCCGCTGTAGCGCAGCTGGTAAAGACGCTCTGTGCGGACAGGAGAGCGTGCTCCCATCGGCATAATTATTCCACCTTAATGAGAGGTGGAAGCCATGTCAGCGGGAGACCATCTCCCACCGATAAAGTGCCTGTGTGGATAGCGCAAAATGTGCGTCGCTTAGGGGAGGGGGCTTTTTCACTCCCCTGAGCGACATAAGTCAGATTGACTGAAGTGACAGTGTAGATCCCATGCCCTACTGATTTTTTTTCCCCAATTTTGCAAAATTTTGAAATCTCACCCTTGTTTCCACATTTTCCAGGGCTCAAAACAGGCCCTTTTTCAAATATTTTTGGCAATTTTTTAAAAAATGAAAATATTTAGGTTTCTGGCAAATGAAAAAAAATTTCTAGATAAAATGTCGAGCAAAATTCAGAGAAATAGTCAGCCTTTTGCATTTTCATTTTCAAAAAAGAGACCATTTTTTCCCCTAATAAAAAGGCTTTTCATTGGAAAAATGTTGCCCAGCTCTGCTCACAGTAGCAAGCACTACACTCCATGGCATTTGCAGGGCCAGGCCCTTAATTTGGCCTGACCCTGCTTAACAGCCACCTGGGGCAAGGAGTTGAAGGCTGAAGGGAAAAGTGCAAATGTGTTAATCACTGTCACAAACCCCAGGTTGCAGTACCGTCTTATTGACAGCATATCACAGGGAAGAGATCTATGGGAACTGTAAGAGACCCTGGGGCACATGCTTCTGCCTAGGTTAATGGATGGGATGTCTGTTTCAAGCATTCATTCATCTTTATACCGTGGTTACTGTGCTCTCTCTTGCTCTTGTTTGGCTCCATTATTTCCTCCAGGGTAGAACTCAAGGGGGGAGTGGGGGCGCGACAGAAGTTAAGCAGCTTCTGGCGGGGAATGTGAAGGAGCAGATGCTGGACAGATTTGAGTCAGGTTAGGTCACTCCATAAATCAATGTGACTCAGTAGGGAAATAAGAAAAATACCTTCATGCTATAAAATTAAAAGCTTCTACACAGCTTTCCGCACAAGGTGAGGAACTATCAGCAAGAAATGGCGACCCCGTCACCTGGCTGCTGCAACAGTTTGCCTTTCCTGATTAACATCCCACTATCCATCATTACATGCTGGGTGATGGATGCAATGGGGTTGGATTCCCACTTTCTCAAGGATACCCCGGTTTGAGTGGCTTATTTTTATAATGCTTCCCATTGCTCTGGGGCAATGCTCTTGTCAGATCTGAGAAGCAGCACCTTGGGTACTTAGATGAGAGCCCTTAAAGGGCAGTGCCATTAGTCACACAGGAGATGGCGCTCTTCCCTCTGACTCCTGAATCAATGCCCCACACAGAGCTAGGGGGCGCTGTGGTACTGGAAGGGCGATCTTTCTCCTGGGACGTAAAGCCACTCGAAGGTTTGGTTTTTCTTATAGTGACATGGCACTTGTTTTCCACTTTAGGAACCCAATCCAGCTTCTACTGAAGACAATGGGAGCTGGATCAGATCTTAGATGTAGGAGATATATTGAGCCCCAGCATTCTGGACAGATTCCAACAGGGTAATTACATTCTGCCCATTTAATTTCCCCTGTAATTTCAAATGGATGCTGTGTTCATACTCTCTCTGTAAGGACTCGGTTCCTTACCCAGCTCTTGCTGGGTTTTATGCTTATTGTAATTGTACCTTACAGTATGTAATTTATCATTAGCAAAACTTGCAAATACTAGGCCAATGCTGGCTATGCACTAATGGGCTAAATCCAGCTCTGCCATCCTGGTTTAAATCTGGAGTAAAGCCATCAACTTTGGTGGAGCTATTCTGGATTGACACCAGCGTAACAAAGCAGAATCCAGCCCTACTACTGCCTTTACGGTCTGGAAACCATGCTGAAAATGAGAGCAAAGCAGAAATGTAAGCATCCCCTAGCAGCTAAACCTCACATAGGGTCCTAGAAAATAACACGAGTTGCTTGAGGCATTAGTGATATACAATAGAGTCCCTACGACATATCACACATACAAATCACAAACGCGCGCACACACACACACACACACACAATGCTCGAGGCACGCTCGTATTACGACCGCAAACGGAGTGGCTCCTGCCAGCACAAAACGCAGCTCTCGCTTATGAAACAAGCCATTTCAGAGTCAGAGTCAGAGTCAATATGTGTAACACGTACAATAGGTTGGGGAGTTTAAAAACCAGGGAGGATCGCAGGGAGTCTTAACATACAAACCATTGTGAATAAAGCTGTGAAAGTCCCTTTCTTCATGACACTGCCTTGTGATACTAAGGGAGCAAATGTAACTACCAAAGCAATGTCATATATACAGCCAAGACATACATCACAGACTGAAAGAAACAGCCAAGGTACAAGTTTGTTTTCAGACAGGCTTTTAAATGGCATGGTACTTAGCAGTTATCTACAAGAGACTTCAGGGCCTGTTTAAGACTTTGCACAGCCACCACCGTCCTAGGCAAAGAGGGTTGGACAACACATTTCTGAAATTACTTGTTTGCCAGGAAAGTTACCATAAGAACAGCCATACCGGGTCAGACCAAAGGTCCATCTAGCCCAGTATCCTGTCTTCTGACAGTGGCCACTACCAGGTGCCCCAGAGGGAATTTACAGAACAGGTAATCATCAAGTGATCCATCCCCTGTCGCCCATTCCCAGCTTCTGGCAAACAGAGGCTAGGGACACCATCCCTGCCTATCCTGGCTAATAGCCATTGATGGACCTATCCTCCATGAACTTACCTAGTGCTTTTTTTGAACCCTGTTATAGGCTTGGCCTTCACAACGTCCTCTGGCGAGGAGTTCCACAGGTTGACTGCATTATGTGAAAAAATACTTCCTTTTGTTTGTTTTAAACCTGATGCCTGTTAATTTCATTTGGTGACCCCTAGTTCTTGTGTTAGGAGAAGGAGTATACTTCCTTATTTACTTTCTCAAAATCAAGCATGATTTTAGAGACCTCCATCACATCCCCCCTTAGTCATCGCTTTTCCAAGCTGAAAAGTTACCGTTTGGCAACAAGGCATTTCCAACTCTGCTTTGGGGGGGATTCCATGTACTACCCCAACACCAGACTCAACAGTCCCCAACAACCTGAGAAGCAGAAGGCAACAGAGAGAATTTCCACCAGGGTCTCCAGCACAGTGGTGCAGCCCACAGTTACCAGGCTGCCTCCATCCTTCCTCATCTGGAGAGCACGGTGACCAAAGGATGTTTGGTGCCCTATGCAAGATGGAGTTGGCACACTCAATCCATTCGCTACCGGGTAAGTGTTGGAGCTGAGCGAAAATGGGAATTTCCATCCTGAGCAAAGTGTTGATATTGAAATTATTATTTTTTTGGATGAAAAGTTGAAATAGCAAAATGGTTCACCAAACACAATTCTCCAAGGAATATTGGGTCGGAAATGGCGAGACGTTTCATTCTGGCATTTTCAATCAAAATGAAAAAATTTTATATGCCTGAATTGAAAGGTTTCATTTCTGTTTATTGAACTGGGTGTTGCGGATCATTTACTTGATGCCCCTATTCTCCCCTGGGGGATGAGCTCTGTGGCCAAAGTAATTTCCCATGATGCCCCCTAGTCATGTGACTCCCATGAGGCACCATGCAGCTCATTCAGAGGGGAAACCACATTGCATCATAGGAGATTGTAGTCCAGCCAGGGAGCCCAGCCTATAGGACAGAACAGGGACACGAGACAGCCAAACTACAATTCCCATGAGGCAATGCAACCTCATGTGAAAATGCCGTTTAACATCGAATTGACTCAAAATTAAATGATCTGAAGTGAAATAGTTCATTTTGGTGTTCCTAATGGAAAAATTGAAAAAAATCCAGCAAAATCAATTTTTCCCCAGAAACTGCATTATCTGTTGAAAAATCATTTTTGAAGAAAAAATTCCCAGCCTGCTCTAGCAACCACCCACATCACAAAACCTCCTACCACTATTGTTAATGATCTGTAGTACAGTAGCATCTAGTAGCCCCAGTCATGGACCAGGACCCCGTTGTGCAAACACAGAACAAAAGGACAGTTCCTGATCCAAAGAGTTTTTCCATCAATGCAGTTAATCTACCTCTCTGAGAGGTGATAGCTTGGTTGACGGAAGAATCCTTCCATCAACCTAGCTGCATCTCCAGTAGGGATTATGTCGACCTAACTACAGAGCTCAGGTCACAAAATTTTTCACAGTCCTGGGAGACATAGCTAGGTCAACCTAACTTTTAAGTGTAGGCCAGGCCTAAGAATCAGCCCCCTCTGTTGACAGTCCCAACAGACAAGCCAAGCAATGGGGACTGTAATCCTCTTCTGTTTACTAGAGGTGGCTCCTCTGGGTCAGAGTGAAAGCATGAGGACAGCAGGGACAGCATGAGGTAGCTTGCACTGCTGCATACTTGGCAAGCATAATGTACCTTCTCCTCGAGATAGAGGCTTTCAGTCTCCAAGACTAGTCGATCTGGTAGCTTTTACTTTGACCAAAAAGGAAAAGAACCCACAGAGAAAGAACCTGGAAATGGACCTAGATCTGCCATAGCTGCCTCAGTTTTGGTCCATATGGAAAACACCAAGCACAGGGGAATTCCTATTGTATTTAAGAAATATTAGGAATCCTTGAAAACATAAATCACGGAAGGGCACACGAGCCCCTGAGCACCTTCGGGGGCGTAAGAACCTCTCCTGGCCATCAAATTTTACTATGAAGGAAAAATTACTTTAGTTCATTAAACCTTCCACCAGATCTTGCCACCTCTAAATTGGCGAAGTGCTTTGCATATACCCCCACATAGATGCTCCTTGGTTCCAACGAATTACAGTGTAAATGCATTTGATTCCTTCAGTAGCTTGATAAAGAACCTCAGAACAACTGAGAAGTGTCAAGTCAAAGGCAGTTACTCTCCTGTATCAAGGAGACATCCTCACTAGAGAGAGATGCGTGATCACTTTAGGTAGCGAAGCGGAGAAGACAGCCTTGATCCGCAGCATGCAATTCATCCCTATCCTCAACAATCGGCTTTATCAGCAGAGAGATTAACATAGCTCATCAGTAGCCCTGTCCACATATTTGCAGAGTGTAATTAATAAGGAGCAAAGGAAGGCGTGTTGTGCAGGCAATGCCTTGTTCTAAAAAAAAGAGAGAGAGAGAGAAGGGATAGCTTTAGCTATGAAAAATGAGAGCTCTCCCTCTTGCACTCTTAAATGCTGGGGTACATTTTTTTTCCATTTCCAAGCTAAATACTCGTTTTCCATAACATTTGTAACCTTTACTCTCAATGCTAGGCGAGGAAAGCTTGTCCACTATTGTCATTTGCATTTCCCGGACTCTGATGAAAGCGGCTGCACTGATGGGTAAGCACAAAGGCTGATGAAAAAACATGGACCAACAGGCAGTGCTCTCCAGGGATCTTCTGCAATTGAGGGGAGACCAATGCTGGTGTTTCTGAGAGCCAACGAAAATGGACTGATGCAGTCCCAGGCTGTTTGATTGCTTGCACTAAAGACAAGAAATAGCCTTGTTTTCCTGAGAGGAAAAATGAGGCGAAGAAAGATTAAGTCACAATTTGCTTAGAGTAACACAGCAAGTCTGGGCACAACTGGAAAGAGAAACTGAATCTCTCAAAACACCAACCCAGTGCTCTCACCACAAACCAGTCCTTGCTCACTGGCTTTGGTGAGCCGACTCGAAGCAGCTGATATCTGAGAACGCTATTGGTTGAGGTGTTTCATTTCAGAAGAACGAAAAGGACTGATAACATCTGAGGGCCAGTTCCTTTCCTGGTGTAAATCACCGTGGCTCCAGTGGACCAAGCCAATCTACAGTCGCAGAGGATCTGGTCCTATATACATGTTTTAAAAAAGTAAGAAAAAAAAAAAAAATCAGTACATGGCTTCAGGCAGGGCTGACAAAAGAAACCTCTGAAAATGAAAGAAACGAGTCTAGAGATCAGACCCAATAGCTAAATATGCTCAAGAGACCCTGTGATCACCAAATTGCTGAAACGGTCAAATGTGTCATCAAAACAAAAACTAATAAAAGAACTGAAGAAAAAGGCCCTCTTTTAATCCTCTTTGGCCTTGCTTCTTTTCATTTTTTGGTTGGAAAATAGCCATGTTATTTTGTTTTGTTTTATCCCTTTTAATGCCAAACAAGTAGTGGAATAAGTACTTGGAGCCGGATCCAAAGCCCACTGAAGCCAATGGGAGTCTTTTCACTAACAATGGAGACTTCTGGGTGGAAAACGTAGCTTGAAATTCCAGTTTCTGAAACGCAGAACAAACTAGCAAAATTTGCTGTTGTAAACACAGAGATTGAGAGAGAGAGGGATTGATTTTTAAACTGCTCCTGAAAAGCTCCAACTCTGGGGAGTGCAGTCCCCATCTGCATCCACAGGACAGGTGCACAGCAAGGTTTTTACACATCTATTCCCACCTCTAGGGCACCCGTCAGGTCTATCCATCCAGGCCCTGTATGCAGACAACACCAGTATTAGCTAGCGCAACTCTGATGTGGACCGTCTCAACTTCACTGACCTATTTGCTCTTGTCCTATAAGCTAAACACCCTAATAGTCATAACTGCAGTCACTTTTGACCAGGGCTGGTGACCCAGAGGTGAAATGCTCTGTCACCTTTCATTCTGTAAGCTCTTTGGGACTGTCATTTATTAGGTGTTTGTCCCATGCCTAGCACAAGCGGGCCATGACCTGGTTGTAGCCTTTAGGCTCTAATGCAATATAAATGTTAAATAATAATCATTATGAAACCATTACTTATGCCTTGGGGACCTGACAGTGGTCCTGATGGCTGGATGTCATAGGCCCTTAGAAATTCACCACAGGATGGGCAGAGAAGTCAGATTCTCCTGCTTCGGAAGCACAGGCCTCTTATGTTACTCTGTTAGCTGTACACAGAGTCATTCACACAGTGAAAACCGCTGTGATTCTCCCTAGCCCAGACTAGAGGTGCACAGTATCTGGTTCATTACAGCAGAGTGTGATAGCTGGCTTTGTTGCCTCCTTAGCAAGATGTCTCTGGCTTTCCTGTTTACTCCGGTTCCAATACCATGGCTAGGTTTGTGGAAGCTATGCAACCATTTGGGGGTCTTTTTCTGCTACTAATATCTTGATGCTAAAGAGCATAAACCCTTTCCATTTCTCCTAGACAGAAGGATACCGTGAGAACGCTCCTCCATATCACTCGGCCTGCGGATGCACCAACAGGGGTTTGGGATTACAAAGGTGAGGCAAGGCCAGACCTGGTCAGTGATAGGATTACCATATCTCATAAATAAAAAAAGAGGACCCTCAATGGGCCCTGGCCCCGCCCATTTCCCCACCCCCTAGCCCCGCGCCAACCCCACCCCTTCCCCGCCCTAACTCCGCCCCCTCCTCCCTTCCACTCCCAGCCAGGGGGAAAGGGCTGCCCCAGTGCTACCGGCTTCAGGGTTTGCCGGGCAGCCCCCAGACCCTGCGCCCCCAGCCAGCGCTTCCCCAGCGCAGCTGGAGCCCGGGTCTGGAGGCTGCCCAGCAAACCGTGAAGCCGGTAGCGCTCGGGCTTTATGCCTCCAGACCCTGCGCCCCCAGCCGGGCACTTCCCCTCCCGGGCTCCGGTGGCGCAGGGTCCAGAGGCACGGGGGCTGCCCGAAGCCGGTAGCGCTCGGACAGCCCGGCTCTTAAACAGAGCCGAAGAGTCGGGGAGGAGCAGAGCCGCCATTTTCCCAGACATGTTCGGCTTTTTGACAATTCCCCCCGGACGGGAGTTTGACTGCCGAAAAGCCGGACATGTCCGGGAAAAAGAGGACGTATGGTAACCCTAGTCAGTGATGACTGGCCAAGAGTCAGAGTCTGAAGTCTGAATAGTCAGACTCTGTAATGGCGTTCCCCGCTCACTGCTGGTGCCCCTCCTCATGCCTAGATCTGGGAAAGTAGCTCTTATGACACTGGGTGACCCTTCCGCTCTCTGCTTTCTCTGTGACAGTCTCTTCTGGCAACCTCCCGCCAGGTCCCCATTTAGTCCACCCCTGCCAGGGGTACAAAGTCCAACAGGACAATTGTCCAAATGCCTTCTCCTTACAATGTTCAGCCCCATCTCAGGGCTCTGTGCCCCTATACCAGTGGCTGACAGGCTACACCAGGTTCTGGCCCAGGGACCCTATAAGCAGCAGTTCAGGTCTGCTCAGTCCCCATCCCTGTTTGGCTGGGCTCCTTCCTACCAGCCTCTCTCTCTTCCCTTGCCTGTTTCTGGGTTTGCCACCGGAGCCTGGCCCTTCTGCTCACAGGTGGCACTGGGTAATCTAATTGGACTCTCGGGCCCTCATTCACCCCACCAGGGTGCACACCCCACCACAGACCCCCCCCTCCCCATCCAATTCTGAATATCACCCTCAGCTGCCCCCTTCCTACTCTGGACTCCTCTTGCCCATCTGATCTGGAGCTCCCCTCCACTTACCCAGAGCACCCCTCTCTGTACAGGAGTATCCTGTGGCCTTTTCCACCTCTCAGTGTTTTTGTGAATGGCCAGCGGCCCTCTTCACCTCGCAGTGGGCTTACCTGGCCCGCTCCTTCACCTTCAGTGAGCAGTTCACTGGCCCTATCTCCCTGTCATTATTCACTGGAGACTGGTGTCGTCGGCCAGCGCTTCCCCAATGCACCACTAAGTGTCCGCAGAGAGCAAAACAGCCTGTCCTCCATCAATTCTGCAGCAGCAGGACTGGGAAACCCTCCTCCCACCAGCCCTTAATGCTGCAAGGCAGAAGCAACCCAGAAGACATTTGGCTATTGGAGTACGGCCCAAAAGCCAAAACATTAAAGGGTCAGTAAACAGAGCTAGTAGGAAGGTCACCCATGCCTGCTGCTGAGGTAGGATATTTGCTCCTGCATGATGTGAGGATGCACTATGCTATCTTTGGGGCTGGATATTGGGGGGGGCGAGGGGGAAGAGGCCCTGGTTCTTTCTAGTCCAGGGGTTGGCAACCTTTCAGAAGCGGTGTGCCGAGTCTTCATTTATTCACTCTGATTTAAGGTTTCGGGTGCCAGTAATACATTTTAACGTTTTTAGAAGGTCTCTTTCTATAGGTCTATAATATATAACTAAACTATTGTTGTATGTAAAGTAAATAAGGTTTTTAAAATGTTTAAGAAGCTTCATTTAAAATTAAATTAAAATGCAGAGCCCCCCGGACCGGTGGCCAGGACCCGGGCAGTGAGAGTGCCACTAAAAATCAGCTCGCGTGCCATAGGTTGCATACCCCTGTTCTAGTCATTAAAGGGTCCATAGCATTATTTGCGAGAAGAATGAATTAATTCATCCTGGTATCCTGATCAAATTTCAGAAGTATATCCTGCCTACCGCCCTGTAGCTTCAAATCGCTGCTGATGCCCACCATTAATGAGCTGCTGTGTTAATACCCCAGAGGCTGGGCTGGATCCCTGAGCATAGCTGGTAGGTTGGTTTGTAAAGCATTTTGGCGTCCCTCTGGATGAAAAGCACTCCATAAAAGCTAAATATTATTCTAATTGTTGGGCATGAGTCAGGGTAAGACACGGTGTATTAATCAGTCTTTTAAAGCTAGCAGCAAAACATGGGGGACAGTTGAGAAGGATCCCAAGCCAATATAAACAAACACACTGGGGGGGAAGAAAACACAACAGCTCACAAGTAGCACAAATCACAGAAGTCAGCGATGGAAAAGACCTATTAGGTTATCTAAGCCATTCCTCTGACAAGGCATGATTTTTCCCCATAGTATCTTCGCTTCTAGATGGCCCTGCTGCGAGCAAACAAGCATTCCCACAAGAAAAGACATCCAGGCAGCTTAAAATAACCAAAGCCCGCACTTTATCTTTGTGTAACTCAGTTAAACATAAATACAATCTCTACTGCCGGGTGGAGATATGATTTAAGGGTCCTCTGTCATGTATTATAGGAGGCGATGGCAAAGAACTCATAATTTATTTTTATTGATTCAACAACCCACACTGGATCATATCTCCCAATCCTTCCCCTCTGCTAAGATATCATGGCCAAAGTCTTGAGCAACTTAATTCTTTTTTTTTTTTTTTTTACTTCTTTTTCTTCTTCCTAAAGCTATGATATGTATCTCACTCCCTAAGTTCGAGCAGGAAACCTGACAGGAAAAGAAAAAGGGCCCTCATTCCAATTATCTTTCAATACTCTGTGCAAGCAGGCAGAGCTTGTGCCGCAGTTTCACTCTGTGGAACCACATCCCAGCTCGAAGGGTAATTTAACAGTTCCCAGCGCTAGGACCTGAGCCAGGAGACGTGCTGAACTCAAAGTTTGGGGGCATAAGCCTCAGAGTAGAGCTCTCATTAAAAAGAAAAATGGTTGATACAAGGCAAGAGAGCGAGCGGCACTTGAGATGTACATGCATCCGACGAAAGCTTATGCTCCAATACATCTGTTAGTCTTAAAGGTGCCACAGGACCCTCTGTTGCTTTTTACAGATCCAGACTAACACGGCTACCCCTCTGATACTTGAGATGTGATGAACTGCCAGGGCAAGTAAGGGTCTGAAGACCAGCCTCATTTCAGAGCAGTAACTAAAGCTTGTTGGGAATTTTCCATCTAAGTGATTTTTCGATGAAAATATGTAGTTTCTGCTAAATTGATTTTTCAAAAAATCGCTTTCTGGCAGGAAAATCTAAGCAAAATATTTTATTCTGGATAGTTTAGAACTGAATTGAAATATTTCATTATGTTCAAGTAAACAAAGATTTTGTTTCAAATCAGTTCAACATTGAATAGTATTTGCCTATGGTGCCACAATGCTTCATGGAAATTGTAATTTGAATGTTTCATACCCACATCCTCTCCATGGGCGGGGCTCCTTAATTGGACTACATCATCCATGATCCACTGTGGTCTCCCCTTTGACTGAGCCACATGGTGCATCATGGGAGATGTAGTCTGATCAGGGAGCCTGTCCCATACAGAGGAATGAGGGCATGAGCAGCTGAACTAAAATTCCCAAGAGGTACCATGGCATCATAAATATATGCAGTGCAATGTGAAACTAATTCAAAGCAAAATGTTTCAATTCACTTTAGCGAATCAAAACAAAAAGTGTTTTGACATTGCTGAATAGAAATTTTTCTGAACTTTTCGTGATGCAAAAATGATTTGGTGTTTCAACTTTTCATCCCAATTTGAGATGAAAACAAATGTCTAAATATCAGAACTTCCAATGAGATAGAAACACTGAGTTTGGCTCAGCTCTAGAAGTAAGTCCTAATCGTCCTGATCTAAGTCAGTTTAGGTCTTTTAAAAAACGAAGAAAAAAAATCTACTTCACTAGAACCACCAAGGAAGCCAGTGCCCTCTTCCTAGCTGAGTTGTTGAGTTTATACTCCATCCTCTTCCTCTCCTGTGCCTTCCATCACCCACTAGTCATTCTCCCTTCAACATCTTCTTCCTCCGATGATTTTCTTTCTGTCTTTGTGACTGCTCTTTCAGCATTTCCCTCAATAGTTCTTTCTGCGGCCTTTGCTATCTGCAGGAATCTCACAGAACTCAGCCCTTGGTCTCCTCTTCCATCTTTGCATTAGATCTGGTTAGGCAATGCTTTTGGTTCCCATGAAAAATACATATGAAAACAGAAAAGTTGGGTGTCATCAAAAAAGAAAAACCTTCCCCCCCCCCCCATCATATTTTTGGCAACTGAGAACCTAAACATTTCAGCCAAACACAGAACATGTTTTTCATTTGTTCAATGGATGAAAACCCAAATTTCTTTTTCTCAAAATTGGACATGGCCCATGGAAATCTCCATTTTGACGCAAAAGCCATTTTTTGTCAAAAAATGTTTTAAATGAAAAATTCACACTAGCTCTATACTTTCTCTTTGGTGGCCTCATGCATTTTTGCGGCTTCAGTTACCATCTCTGCACTGACTACTCAAAACTCAAGTACTTCTCCACACCCGGCCTATTGTATTTCTGACAGCTCTTTTTGGGTGCCTCACAATCAGCTCAAGCTCAACATGCTCAAAACTTTCAACTACCCCGTCCTTCACTGTCATCATATTCCCTGTCATCCATACTCTCAACCCAAGAGTCATCCTCGGATTCCTCTCTCTCTCTGGGTTCTCACATCCAGAGACTTACCAGATTTTATGGTCCCCTCCTCCTCAACATCTCCAAAATGTGACCTTTCCTCAGAAAGAGGGCGTGAAAGAGAAAGGGGAAAGAATGGGGCTCTCTGTTTTTCACAACAGCATCACTTCGAACCTGTTCTGTCCCCACACACTAAAGTATGGAACCAAATCCTGGCATCCTTACTCAGACAAAATTCTCGGCAATTTAAATGGGAATGTAACAGATTGTTAGGTGCTGGGTCCCTGCATAAAATTTACACATTCTTGCACTTATTCATGCCAGCAGCCAGAACAGACATGTTCTGTTAACTCCAGTTCAGTACTTGAATGGGTTTGAGTGTTTCCATCTGGAGCAGAAGGAACTAGGGGCAGGATCAGAGGGTTCCTGCACACAGCAGCAACCCGAAAACAGGCAAACTCTGGCAGCAAGTTGATGTCTGTTGTTGTTTAAGTTAACAATAAAGGAAACCCCAGGAAGGGGACAGTTTGGATCCCTACTTTGGGTGGGTGGGTGGGTGGCAGGACTCTGTTAGGAGCAACATTGGATGCCACCTGCTCACGGGGAGGTTAGCCAGAGTAAGGACTACTTCAAGCTCCAGTTTTGAATAACGTGGCAGCTTTGTTCAAATGTCCCAGTGTTTATTCCCTGATCTGTCCCGAGCACCTTGGGGGAAACCAGCCCCGTGTATTTCTAAGCAGCTCTTTACCTCAACAGCAAAACTCATCTGTGGAAAAGCTGGGATCAGCACAGAAAACACATCCTTCATGCAATTTGGATTAGGGGCCTATTTACAGCTCTCTGGAGGCTCAAATTAACATCAGCCACAGTCTGCAGGCACCAGCTGTGCTGCACAATGCCATTCCGTTTTATTTTTTCATAACATCTATTATGAAGAAGTCTCCCCAAATGCTTTTACAATGTTACTATAAATAACACAATTACCGAGTTAAATAATGAACAGCAGCAGAGAGAGGTAGAGGCGGCAGAAAGAAGGGCCGTTCTCAGACGAGATTGGACGTGAAATGGAGAGCTGATGAGGCAGAGACACACAAGAAGGCTCCTGAAGCCTCGGACGGCCAGGGACCAGACAACAGGAGATGGATCACTTGATAATTGCCCTGTTCTGTTCGTTCCCTTTGAAGCATCTGGCACCAGCCACTGATGGAAGACAGAATACGGAGCTAGATGGACCATTGGTCTGATCCAGTGTGACCCTTCTTATGTTCAGAGAATATTCTGCCACTTACAGTGACTGCACTGTGTGAAGCCACGGAGAAGAGACCAGTGCTAGGTAAGCAGAGGTAGTGGGAGCAGAAGGAAAGGTCAGATGTGTGATGCAGGCTGGAGCAAGTCCAGGGAGGGACTGAAAACCAAAGAGGGCAATTTGGAAACATATTCTGAGATATGGCTGATGAGATTGGGCAACTTACCCCCATATGGGACATCAGCCTGGTGGGAAACCTGGGTCTTTAGCACTAAAGGGCCTGACTCCAAGTCCACTGAAGTCAATGCAAAGACTTCCATTGATTCGATTGGGCATTGGTTCAGACCCAACAAGCAGGGGCATTTACAGGTTGAACTAAAAAAACGAAGTCTGGATTTTCAAAGGTATTTAGATGCCTAAAAATGCAGATAGACATCTAGTGGGGATTTATAAATGCATCTAAGCAGGCCAAGCATCTCTCTCCCACTGACTGATTGATTTTGTAAATTCCACTGAATGCCTGTCCACATCTCTAGGAGCCTAACAACCTTTAAAAATCTGCACCTAACACTATTAGCAATTAGTAGGTTGTTATCCTCTAATTGATCGGCCACTAGAGCAGGACAACACACAGGATGTTATAAGGTGCTCATTCTGAGTGCCCGAGGTCTAATGTTATGTTGGGTGCCACTTTTACAATGACCTCCTGCAAGGGTTATCAGCAAGGTTTGAGCCCAGGACCTTCAGCTCTGAAAGCACTTGAGCTATAAGGAGCAACTCCATTAGCTGACAGCAAAAGTAGGCTATTACCTAATAGGCCAGCCACTAGAGGGGGACACTACACACACTTTGTCAGTTGCAGTTCTCTATACATGAGAGAGAGGCAGAGAGTCTGATTGGGCACATTCTAGCACTTTGACAGCTGGGACTTGAAGCCACAAAGAAAGATGTTGCAATACTCAACTCACACATCTCTATCAAATTGGATGGAGATAGCCATTGGGCCACTGGTGTACAACTGACATCATAACTCAGATTTTAAAAGAAGGCCTCTGTATTACATAACAGAGAATGGCCATATTGGGTCAGACCAATGTGTCAGTCCCAAGGGGAGGGCTCAGATACACTCAGTGAAGCCACGCCAGGTGCATAAGTATTTATTGCCAAATTATAAGCCTCCAAGCCTTCACGCATTACTAAATACGTACTCTCTAGCAACCAACCAACCAGGCAAGCAAGAATCAATGTATGCCCCTCCTGCCTTGCCCTTGAGGGCTCGTAGCAGGCGCTGTTCCAGCGTGGGGAATTCCTGGGCACCCACAAGGCCAGGGTCCGCAGGTGAGACTGTTCGTCTAAAGCAATTCTCATGGCGGCTTTTAATCATCACCTCCTTCTGGGGGGGGGGCATATTCACCCACAAGCAGGCTCTGGCAGGAAACAGAGCTGTTTTCTAGCCCCACACTTCACAGTCTCAGGCCTTCCTTATCTCTTCACTTGTTTATCCAGCCAAGTGGCTAAAAGCCAGCTCGGCTGGTCAAAGCCAGTTCACTGCTAGCTCCCGCAAAACCATTCAGTAACATCAGCCCAAGGTAATTTGCGGTCAGCCCCAACACAATGGTCCATCTAGTCCAGGATCCTATCTTCAGACAGTGGCCAGTGCCAGATTCTTCAGAAGGAATGAACAGTGATCAATTTTCAAGTGATCCATCCCCAGTCATCCAGTCCCAGCAACTGGTAGTCAGAGTCTTAGGGACACCCAGAGCATGGGGTTGCATTTCTGACCATCTTGACTAAAAGCCATTGATGGACCTGTCATCCAGGAACTTATCGAATTCTTTTTTAGAATTTATCTAATTTGGTTATATTTTGGGCCTTCACAATATCCCATGGCAACGAGTTCCACAGGTTGACAGTGTGTTGTGTGTAGAAGTACTTCCTTATGTTTGTATTAAACCCGCTGCATATTAATTTAATTGGGTGACCCTGGGTTCTTCTGTTGCATAAAGAGGTAAATAACACTTCCCTATTCACTTTCTCCACACCAGTCATGATTTTATAGACCTCTATCATGACCCTTCCCCGCCTTAGTGGTCTCTTTTCTAAATTGACCAGTCCCAATCATTTTAATCTCTCCTCATATGAAAGTTGTTCCATATCCTTAATAATGTTTGTTGTCCTTCTCAGTACTTTGTATGGTTGCTAGCATCTGAGCAGATCTCAGTTAGATATCACAACTGAGGAGAGCTATTTAATTTAAAAGAACTGTTCCTACTCACCACTGAATCATCTCCAGCAGTAGGACCAAATGAGAGGCGTGGATAGGACAGTAATAATTTTAGGCCTGATTCATTTAAGTAACTTCGGTGACTCAGCCAACACCAAAGTCTTTCGACCAAAAAAACATCCTGCTACAAAAAAATCAAGTACCACATATATGATTTCAGCTGCTTTTTGCTTGGTTGCTCCCTTGCCTCATCCAACAGAAAAGGTGCTTAAACAATCGGGGGTTAAATTAAACAGCGAACGCCTCGGGTACTCCCACACCAACTCCAAGCGATGACGATCGTCACAGACGAAAATGTGAATGTAACCTGAAAGCCAGAGATTGAAATCCAGCTCTCAGGGGGGTTTGTTAATGCTCCAGTCACTGTCAAGCATGAAATGAGAAGCCTATTTATATTTTAAAAAGTCATTGTGCTTCTCCAGTCGCTCTCTGGTTAACTGCTCAAGCCAGTGGCAGTGAGTAGAGCATGTACAAATGGTGTCCCCGCATTGTCCGGGGCTTCGCTTTGTCCAGGTAGCACTATATCACTGCTACCCCAGTAGGACAGAGCGGAATAGCTGCATTGTAATTCATCATCCAAAAAGACGTGAAACTCATCTTTATTATCCTCCCCCGAAAGCAGAGTCCTGCATTTAATGGCAAGAAGTGCAATGTGAGATATGGAGGAGTCACATTTTTCAGAAAAGCAATCTGGGTAAACGTCTGACAACTAGAGTAGAGGCGTGGGAATTGGGGCTCCTGGCTTCTATTACCTGCTGTGACACAGACTCACTGTGTGCCTCAGCTTACACACCCACAGGGATATTAATTCATGTTTGTGAAGACATATAAAAGCAAAATGTTATACTAAGGAAGTATCATTATCCTTCCGCCAGAGCCAGTCAGAGTTGGGCATTCACAGAGGTTATGAAGAAAGAAGAGATGTACCTGTTGGAAATAAACACTTACACTTGTTTTGACTGCCTGGTTAAACATATCTCAGTTTCCACTCTCAGTTGTATCTATACGACCCCATTGCCATAGTATTGAGTGCCTTAGTCTTTAATGTATTTTTCCTCACAACACACCATTGTGAAGTAGGCATTATCTCCCTTTTAAGATGGGGATCTAAGGCACAGAAAGACTAAGGCCATGTCTACACTTGGAGCCCGGGGTGCGATTCTCAACTCGAGTGTCATACTGGCACATTCAAGCAAATGTGCTAAAAAGAGTAGAATCATAGCATATCAGGGTTGGAAGAGTCCAACCCCCTGCTCAAAGCAGGGCCAACACCAACTAAATCATCCCAGCCAGGGCTTTGTCAAGCTGGCCCTTAAAAACCTCTAAGGAAGGAGATTCCACCACCTCCCTAGGTAACCCATTCCAGTGCTTTACCAACCTCCTACTGAAAGTGTTTCCTAATATCCAACCTAAACCTTCCCCACTGCAACTTGAGACCACTGCTCCTTGTTCTGTCATCTGCCACCACTGAGAACAGCCGAGCTCCATCCTCTTTGGAACCCCCCTTCAGGTAGTTGAAGGCTGCTATCAAATCCCCGCTCCTGATTCTCTTCTGCAGACTAAATAACCCCAGTGCCCTCAGCCTCTCCTCATAAGTCATGTGCTCCAGCCCCCTAATCACTTTTGTTGCCCTCCGCTGGACTCTCTCCAATTTGTTCACATCCCTTCTGTAGTCAGGGGACCAAAACTGGATGCAATACTCCAGGTGTGGCCTCACCAGTGCCAAATAGAGGGGAATAATCACTTCCCTCGATCTCCTGAGAATGCTCCTACTAATACAGCCCAATATGCTGTTGGCCTTCTTGGCAACAAGGGCACACTGCTGACTCGTATCCAGCTTCTTGTCCACTGTAATCCCCAGGTCCTTTTCTGCAGAACTGCTGCTTGGCCAGTCGGTCCCCAGCCTGTAGCAGTGCATGGGATTCTTCCTTCCTAAGTGCAGAACTCTGCACTTGTCTTGTTGAACCTCATCAGATTTTTTTTGGCCCAATCCTCCAATTTGTCTAGGTCACTCTGGACCCTATGCCTACCCTCCATCATATCTACCTCTACCCCCAGCTTAGTGTCATCTGCAAACTTGCTGAGGGTGCAATCCATCCCATCATCCAGATCATTAATAAAGATGTTGAACAAAACCGACCCCAAGGCTGATCCCTGGGGCACTCCGCTTGATACCAGCTGCCAACTAGACATTGATCACTACCCATTGAGCCTGACAATCTAGCCAGCTTTCTATCCACCTTATAGTCCATTCATCCAATCCATACTTTTTTAACTTGCTGGCAAGGATACTGTGAGAGACCGTATCAAAAGCTTTGCTAAAGTCAAGATAGATTACATCCACCGCTTTCCCCATATCCAGAGCCAGTTATCTCATCATAGAAGGCAATCAGGTTGGTCAGGCATGACTTGCCCTTGGTGAATCCATGTTGACTGTTCCTGATCACCTTCCTCTCCTCCAAGTGCTTCAAAATGGATTCCTTGAGGACTTGCACCATGCTTTTGCCAGGGACTGAAGTGAGGCTGACCGGTCTGTAGTTCCCCAGGTTCGCTTTTATCCCTTTTTTAAGTATGGGTACTATATTTGCCTTTTTTTCAATCGTCCAGGATCTCCCCCAATCGCCACAAATTTTCAAAGATGATGGCCAAAGGCTCTTCAATCACATCAGCCAACTCCCTCAGCACCCTCGGATGCATTAGATCTGGACCCATGGACTTGTGTATGTCCAGCTTTTCTAAATAGTCAACCTTTTCTTTCACCACTGAGGGCTGCTCACCTACTCCCCATGCTGTGTTGCCCAGCTCAGCAGTCTGGGACCTGCTCTTGTCTGTGAAGACCGAGGCAAAAAAAAGCATTGAGTACTTCTGCTTTTTCCACATCATCTGTCCCTATGTTGCATCCCCCATTCAGTAAGGGTCCCACACTTTCCCTGACCACCACCTTGTTGCTAACACACCTGCAGAACCCCTTCTTGTTACCCTTCACATCTCTTGCTAGCTGCAATTCCAATTGTGCCTTGGCCTTCCTGATTACACCCCTGCATGTTCTAGCAATATTTTTATACTCCTCCCTAGTCATCTGTCCAAATTTCCACTTTTTGTAAGCTTCCTTTTTGAGTTTAAGCTCAAAGATTTCACTGTTAAACCAAGCTGGTCGCCGGCCATATTTGCTATTCTTTCTGCACATCGGGATGGTTTGTTCCTGTGCCCTCAGTAAGTCTTCTTTAAAATACAGCCAGCTCTCCTGGACTCCTTACCCCCTTATAGTTTAGCTACGGTAGCACAGGCAGTGGCAGTTAAGGCTGGTTGCCCTGAGTATATTCCCACGGGATCCAGAGAATTTGTACTCACGGCAGCTAGCTCATGACACTGATCTCCATTGCCCATGCCACCATGACGACACTACTCATTGAGCTAGTGTAAGCCACATACCTCCTAGGTGTGGTGCTCTGTCCCAGCTAGTGGCACTGAGATCATTTAAAGAGATGAAGGAGTCTGCAACAGCCTTAGCTAATAGCCATATGACTTTTAGCTCATGCAGTAGAGGCTCGCGCATTTAGCTCCAGAAGTCCCAGGTTTGATCCCGCCCGACGACGACCGGGGTCGGTTGGTGTTACACCAGCTCCAAGTGTCGACACAACCCAAGTGACTTGACCAGAGTCTCAGTGGTTGACCACAGAACTGAATGTGGGTCTCCTCAAGTGCCAGACTAGCATCCAAACCAGTACCCCATCTTTCCTCTCCTTTCTAAAGCATCCAATTACCAGTTCCTCAGGGGACAAGCAAGCGGTGCTTCTGGAAGGACAGAGACAGTACAGTTTACTGGCAGAGGTTCTGGCTGGATGTTGTCTGCCAGAAATTACTAGACACTGTACAGAACGACCAATTTTTTACTTGAGTACTTGCTAAAGGAAAGGGGGGGGGGGAAGATACTTGCATAACTACATGCAAATCTGACCTTGTGTGAAAGACATGCTTTCATAAATTTGTCCTCAGAAGGAAATACACCATTTTCTCAGGAAAAATGACATTTTTTTGTGCAATAAAATGATAGATTTTGGTCTCAGCCCAAAGTTGCATTTTGGGTGGGAGAGGGTAAATTTGAGCAAAATTCATTCATCAGTTTCTAAGCTCAGTAAGAAGAAACATACATTTTTCCCCACTTTGAAAATATCTTGTGTTAATGTCTATGCCGGGAGATGTGGAGTAGCACAGTTAAAGCTGTCAAGGGCAATTTTTCTTACAGACTTAAGTATGCTGTTACTTAAAAAAAAAATGGTGAAAAAAACAGAGGCAGTTGGATTCCAATCTGCATTAATGCAACATTATGGCTGAGACTTTCAAAGTCGTAAAAGTCAGGAAATTCAGAAGTACAGGCTCCCACGCTACGCACGCGGATTACAGAAAGGGACACTGGAGAAGCAACATCACTGGATAAAGTCAAATGACGGGGAGCCAGATTCACCGCTGTCCTACAGCCTTATGGTCCCAGCTAGGCTGGTTCAAAGGAGCAGTAGGGTCATAGGAACGTAGGAGTGGATGGAACCTCCTGAATCATTGAGACCAGTCCCTGGGTGCAACAGGCAAACACATCGTATAATTCCATTCATAAACTTAACAAGCTCCATTTTCGAACTAGTTAGATTGTTTGCCCCCCCATTATGCCTGTTGGGAGGCTGTGCCAGAACCTCACTCCTCTGATGGTTAGAAGCCTTCTTCTAGTTTCCAGCCTGATTTCATTCATCACCAGTTTATCCCTATTCGATCTTATGTCAACATTGTTCTTTAGCTTAAATAGCTCTTCTCCCTCCCTGGTGTTTACCTCCCCCTCCCAGGAGCAATCAGATCCCCTCTCAATGCTCATTTTACTAAGCTAACCAAGTCAAGCTCTTTTAGTCTCCTCTCTAGGGTAGGCTCTCTGTTTCCCTGATCACCCCAGTAGCCCTTTTCAGCACCTGCTCCAGGTTGAATTAATTTTTATCCTTTCCCCGTTATAAACGAAGCCCTCGCCCCATTATTGCAGACCTGCTCAAGCCTGAAAGCACTGGAGACAGGGGTGAAAGTCAGACAGTACGTACCAGTATGGCATACCGGCAAGATGCCAGTACCGGTCCATACGCAGCCAACGGGGGGGGGGGGGGGGAGAAAGAGTGCAGCTTCCACAGGGCCAGCGATTTAAAAGGACCCGGGATTGCCGGCTGCCACCGTTGCACCGCAGCAGCGGCCGGAGCCCCGGGCCCTTTTAAATTGCCACCAGAGCCCCAGGCAGCACGGGCCAGGCAGCCCAGATGGGCTGGCTGGGGGAGACTGACCGCCAGCCCCGCCCCTTCTGCCCGAGGCCCCGCCCCTTCTGGGGTCCCGGAGCCAGGCCCCCATACTGGTAAGTGTTTAATATTACTTTCACCCAGACCTAATAGACCCTGATCTTGCAAAGCAATTCATTGGTTCAATTCAGCAAAGAGCATAAGCACAGGCTTAACTTTAAGCAAGTGCCTAAGTCCATCCTCATTCAGCAAAGCACTCAAGCATGTACTTAACTTTAAGAATGGGCCTAAGTCCCACTGGGACTCAAACACGTGCTGAACCTAAAAGCAGGTGTTGAATAAAGATGGGCGTAGGCACCTGCTGACGTGTTTTGCTGTGCCAGGACCTACATGGGTGGCCTCTTTCATCCACTAGCATGGACAGGACTCCACACAGATGTAAGGATTTGGCCACACAGTTCACCCTGCAAGAGAAAGTCCAATGGTCTGGATGAGCCAATTGGCATGGAGTGGTCTGGGGGAAGAGAATGCCTGCTCTCTGGAGAAGGGCAGGTTTTCAGTCCCCAGGGATGGCAAGCTGGCTCCACTGACCAAACCCACTTAGAAAATAGGCTAGTACCTTTCACTATAGCCAAACTGCCTTTAAAAAAATAGAGTCATGGGTTTAAGGCCAGGAGGTACCGTTAGCTCATCTGTTCTGCCCACTTGTATAACACGGGCCATAGAATTTCACCCAATGACCCTTGTACTGAGCCTGGCAGCTTGTCCCGCACTGAAGCATATCTTCCAGGCAGGCATCCAGGCTGGATTTGAAGACTAAGCTCACAAAGTGAGGCACTGAGAAGAAGATCACGTGAACTCCTTGATCTCTGGTGCTGCAGGACCACTGCCCACGCCCCAGGTGATAGGATTTGCAGATTCTCAGGCCAGGGCCCGCTCCAGGGTTTTTGCCGCCCCAAGCAGCACAAAAAAAAAAAAAAAAAAAAAAAGCCGCGATCGCGATCTGCGGCGGCAATTCGGCGGGAGGTCCTTCGCTCCGAGCGGGAGTGAGGGACCGTCCGCTGAATTGCCACCGAATAGTTGGACCTGCCGCCCCTCTCCAGAGTGGCCGCCCCAAGCACCTGCTTGACAAGCTGGTGCCTGGAGCCGGCCCTGCCCCAGGCATGACCAGATTCCACAGGACATTTAAAAAACACGAATGTTTATATTTTAGAGACAAGAACCCATTATCTCCTAGAAGTACATGATGCTTGCGTAGTCTTCCATCCACACATTCTATAGAACTTTACGAAACTAGGGAACTGTCATCACTCCCAGTTTACAGAGTAGAAGATGAAGGAAGAGATCAAATCACCAGCAGGCAGGACTAGAACCCAGGTCTCCTCATTAGCAAGCCTCAGCTTAACCCACTAGAGCCCAGCTAGCCCTCCCTGAAAGCCAGCTGTTAGGATGCATCCGAAATTTGCTAGCAATTAGCAGCTCAGTTCTCCATGGTAAGCATACAGTAGTGAGGGCAGACACAGGGCACCGTCTTGTCTCATTATCTCTAATGGAAACCTGCACTGACAGCTAAATCAGCAAACTCCATGCATACCAACAACACTTTTTGCATCGAAAAGGGAGAGGATGGCCAGCTCAGAGCTGTCAGGGGTCCAGAATCAAAGCAGCTGCTCTCCAGGCAGACAGGTGGAAGCGGTCTAGAAAGTGAACAATCCATCTCCCCTTTAACCCCTTTACTGCCGGCCCTCCCTCACGTCTGCTCCAACGCCGTTGCCATTGCCTAGGCTCAAGGTGGCGAAATGATGAATGGTTGTGGTGTGCGCAGGCCCGTCGGCAGCACAGAAGGACCACATTTCCTGGACGTACCTGGAAGACTCAGCAGCACCTAGTACATTCTCAGGACTGCAGGTACGTACCACACAGGCTGATCAAGAACAGCAAAGACAGAAAGCCCAAAAGGCTGACACACCCACATCTGACGTACGTTGAGGAAATGGCCAGCAGCCTGCAGCCATGGGCGACATGACCTGGGCAGTGAAGAGGCACCTGCAGAATTGCTTTCCCACCCAGTGGATCTCGTCTTTGTCCTTCAAAAAGCAAAGAATCATGGTGCCACCTAGAAGCTCACCTGTCCATGTTCTGCTATGGAACAGCAATGTGTTGTTGGCAAAGGAGGTAGTGTAGTCTAAGGGTTAAAGAGGGTGATGGGGATTCAGGACTCCTGGGTTCCATTTCTGGCTCTACCAGTAAACCAGCTGCCTGACTTTCACCTCTCTGCTTCCCAATCTGTAACACTGGGATACCACCTACCTCCTGGATTCAATCAAGGCTTATAAAGTTCTTGAGTATGAAAGGCCCTTGTGATGTGCAAAACCCAGTCCAGTCCCTGCTTCAGCTTCACAGTGTCCCATCCTAGAGAAATAAACAAGCCAGCTCCCATCATTTAAACTTTTACCCCAAGTGTAGGGTGACCAGACATCCCGTTTTGGCCAGGACAGTCCCTTTTTTAAGCCCTGTCCTGGCCATGCCAACTTTTTTGGCAAAAGTGGGTATTTGTCCCATTTGGTCCTGCCAATTTGATTAGACGGCAAGAACAAAGGGGACAAATGCCCACTTTTGTCAAAAAAGTGGGGTGCAGTACAGAGGGGGCGAGCTGCAGTGCTAGCCTCTTGCAGAGAGGGAGGCAGGGCTCAAGTGGGGGGCAGGCAGGGATCCAGAGACCAGCGACCCCAGCCTCACAGCGGGAGTGGGGACTCGGGCGAGTGGCCCTGTGCAGGGGTGCGGGAGGACTCAGGCCAGCCCCACATGGTGTCCCGTTTTCCCTTTGGGAAATACGGTCACCCTACCCAAGAGCTGGATCACTCACCATGGGGCCTTTTCTCCATCCCTCCCATGCCGACCCTCAGATAACCCCTCCATGGCCTTGGGCACACTAGCTTTCAAACATGAAGCGCGGGTGGAGTTGGTTAAGTCCTGGCACCATATGGATTCCCCAGCTCCAGGAGCTTCTCCATCACAGCTGTGAGATACACACCAGTGCCATTAACAGGAAACCTGCCAAGAGGGTGCCAGATTTGAAGCAAGAAATCAGCCAGGGCACATCAGAGACCCTGGAGATGCACAAGGCAAACGATTCGCTATCAAAGGTGCGT